>NC_049244.1:33477358-33780388 GCF_011100685.1 Canis lupus familiaris | reverse complement strand
CCCTGCATGGAGCCTGCTTCTCCCTCTGCCTATGTCTCTGCCTCTCTCTCTCTCTCTCTCTCTCTCTCTCTCTCTCTCTCTTTCTCTCTATCTCTCATGAATAAATAAATAAAATCTTAAAAAAAATAGACTAGGCCTATTTTGTGTTTGGAG
Source organism: Canis lupus familiaris (assembly GCF_011100685.1). Taxonomy (NCBI): domain Eukaryota; kingdom Metazoa; phylum Chordata; class Mammalia; order Carnivora; family Canidae; genus Canis; species Canis lupus. The sequence continues at coordinate 33,780,235 of NC_049244.1, read as the reverse complement.
AGTATGAAAATTTATAAAAGCAGAAGGCTGGAATTTAAGCTACATTAAAAGAGAAAATTCCAAATTAGGGGAATTATATAGATTCAGAAGACACAGGAGTTTATATAGTGCATTTACTCCTGAAAGCTCTGACAATATAACGAATAATCATTTGTCCAGAATGATTTACATGCAACTCTAGAAAGGCAAAATAAACAAACTAAACTACTATACACTAGGCTTATACCAAGTGCTTTACACGTAATGTTTTACTTAATCCCACAACAACCCTAACAAGGAAGGCACTAATATTATTTGCACTTAAAAAAAAAATTAAGTGAAACTCACCCAGGTACAGTGACTTGCCCAAGCTTACAAAGGTGCTAAATAAACATGGCAGCCAAGCTTCAAATCCAAACCCTCAGCTTCCACCCCAACTTGAGGCCATCAACTACTCCATAAAGAAACTTCTGGCAAATCTCAAACACATCCTCATAATATTCTTAGTGACTTATTTGGAGAAGCCTCTCACTGAACAATCTGTTCCTCCTCTGGCTTTAAGAACACTTTGTACAGGACTCTGCTACAGTCCTTGGCATATGGTATCACTGTGAGTTGTATAACACTAACCCCTGATAAAGTTACCACTCCAAGAGCAGAGATATGTCCTTATCTTTTCCTGGGTATCCCCAAGTCCTCAAGGCAATACTGGATTCAACAAATGCTGCAAGTTCTCAGGCATAGCTGGTGGCCTGCTTTGGAGACAGTCACCCTCTTAACCAGAGACCTCTAATTCTAGGTCTAATTAGCTGTGGTGCTGAGCTTTGGTTATCACACTTCTGTAACCTGACTCTATCTTCTACCTCCTAATGAGCTTAATTTAAGAGAATCCAAGGAGTAATGTGAGTATCTGGCTTTGGTTAGCCACCAGCTTCAGAAGTCTTACTCACCATTGGGATTCTCGCCCCTATTTAGAGCAATGGCTCAGCCAGAATTACACAGAGACCAGGGCAAAATAAATGGGAGATTACCTAATATTTCTACTTTCCTTCATCAAGTTCTTAAAATAAAAGAGTTCAGTAAAGCTGCTAATACTTTGGGGTCTTAAATAAAAGGAAAGAGATACAAACCAAACAATTTTGATACAGTCAGGAAATGATTAAATGAACTTTAGTAAAGATGACAGGCATATGAATTGAGTTCCTATATAACTATCGAATAGTGTTAAGTGCACATAAAGTATTATATATGCCCATTGGTCATATATAATTCTATTACTGCAATGACTATAAGAGAAAGAATGAATAAACTATTAAACCTGTGGTAATGTAATACAAGCCAAAATTTTAAAATTATATATGTACAGTTGGTCCACAGGAGAAAAAACCTCTGTGACTTCAGGTCATCTCTGACATTTCCTATCAAGTAGAGGCTATTACCTGTCTCTAGACTAGAAGGTAGATGGATGAAAAGTAAGAAAGGAGAGATACTGGAGTGACTATCATTCTCCCTCTTACGTCCAAAACAGTGGCCAGCAGACAGTGACTGTTGATGTAACATTTTAGTTACTTGGAGAATTATTGCTAAGGGCAGAATGGCAGAAAAAAATACATGTGTGATAAGAAGGGTACTTTGCCTGATTTTATAATCAAAATTATGCAGGAGAAACATGAAGTAAGAAAGAAGATATAGTGACCCATAACATTCTGAAACTATGATTTATCCAAGTGTTTAAGAAACACCATCCATAGTACGAGGTGGCCTCAGTAAGGAAAATGAAACAAGACTCTCATCACCAGTGAAATGTTTAAAAGTGCTCAGGAAAAAAGGACTGGTTAGAGCATAATTAACGCCAACATCTTTTTCCTCCCAACAAATTCCAATGCGAAGCTGGAAACTTATATTTCTACTTAGGTCTCCAGGAAGCAAAGACTCTTTAAGCATCTAACAATTGGGAGTGAGAGGGATGTTTAATCCTCATGATAATCAAAAACTGTCAGATTGCTAGATAAATCAAAAACTGCTGAGATTAGCTAGTAGGTCTGAAGCATGGATAGCAACACTGTCCAAGTTAAAAGGTAGTGGGGAATTCAGCTTTGAATTAAAAATATTGTGAAAATTAACTTTACGAGCTCCAATCAAACTTATATTTAATAACTGGATTATTTACATCTTTACGTATCTCATTAATTTTGTATCTTTGAAAAGACTAATTTATATAAAAGTATTTTAAAAGTATGATTAATCACTCAATCTCCCTCTTTATCTCCCCAATACTATTTTCTCTTATAATGAATTCACTAACTTCCATTTCTAATAAGTAAAACAAAAATGTTAGACGTATTAATTAAATGAAAGCAGTGTGATCATTGTCCCTCTTCAGTTCCTTCAGCCCCTCTACTTAGAACTACCCACCTCCTGCTGGAGCTGATTGATAGATCTACCAACACAAATAGACAAAACCCATTAGATCCTATTAGAAGCAGAATTGGTGACTATCTAAATACAGCATGGTTCTAAGCTCTCCTTAGTAAACTTAATTGTGCTCTTTCACTAGAGAATATTTTTATGATATTGGGATAAGAAACTAAGGTAGTGTTCTAAGTGTAACATCAAGGTGAAAAATCACAAAGAAAAGATGGACAGATTTGACTCCATGAAAATTTAAACCTTTTGTACTAAGAAAGAAACCGTAAAAAAATTTAAGAGACTAAAAACAACAATAGCTACAAAGGGTCAATATCTTTCATATAAAATGGGCTCTTAAAACATAGAGTTGTGATAATAATATTCCCACAATTCTAAAGGAGAAAGAATGAGTGGGAAATATCAGGGAGGGAGACAGAACATGAGAGACCCTAACTCTGGGAAATGAACTAGTGGTGGTGGAAGAGGAGGTGGGCGGGGGGTGGGGGTGACTGGGTGATGGGCACTGAGGGGGGCACTTGATGGGAAGTTGGCAAATTGAACACCAATAAAAAATAAATTTATAAAATATTTTTAAAAATGGGCTCTTAAAAACTCAAATTGGGCAAAGGCCATGAATAGGTAGTTCACAAAAAAAATACAAATATTCAATAGACATATGGAAAGATGCAGAATTTCTATAAAAGCCACAGACACAAGAATATAAAAGAATGAGATATTTGTCTTGCCTCTTAAGAGTGAGGAAATGGAAAAGGCTTATTATGTCTAGCACGAATGAAGAATCTAGAACAACATGCACTATTTTTTGCCAGGCTGATTTTTACAGGAATTTTGGAGAACAGACATCATGCACCAAAATGCAAAGTGTGCGTTCTCCCTAACCTATCAATTTTATTTAGGACTTTATTCTAAGGAAACAATACCATTACGAAGAGGTATATTAAAATAATATTCCATATGGCATTGTTTTGATTATCCAAAAGTTGTAATGGGCCTGTACTTAAATGTGATATTGATTCAATACTTCCATGTATCAGATGGGATGATATCTATATCTTGTGTGGAAAAATAACAGAAAAATAGATACAATATTCTATACACCAAACTTAAAGTGCATATTTTTTCACATTTCTAAAATTAAAATGTATCTTACAATTGACAACATCTTACATTCAATGAAATGTATCTTTACTTATGAATTTAATAATCTGGCAGTCTTTTCTATTGTATTTATTTATATGAAAGAGAGTATGCACAAGTGAGGGAGGTGCACAGAGAGAGAGGGATAAGCGGTTTCCCCACTGAGGAGGGAGCCCCAGGTATTGCTCAATCCCAGGACCTGGAGATCATGACCTAAACTGAAGGGAGACACTTACTTGACTGAACCACCCAGATGCCCCAGTAATCTGGAAGTCTTTATTCCAATCTAATATTTATGATTACCTATGAAGAGTGGCCTACTAGAGGGCTTTATTTTCTACATTGGCGTTGATCCCATTTTTTATAATCAGCTGTATTTTAGAATTTATTATCTAAAAACAATAAAATTATTTCCATTTGGTTGTTTAAAAATGTTTTTAAACCCCAGGAAGAAAGTAGTATAGAATAGTTCATCAATGCCCCAATAACTATTTTTTTATTTTTTGGAAAAAGTTATTTTGATCCATAATGGATACAAAAAAGTAGTATATGGGTTTTTTTTGTTCTCTTTAAGGTATTCAATCTTATGTGTGCACATTCTTATGAACTTCAACCTTAAATGTGCACATTCTTATGAACTTCAATGACATGAACTCCTAATTTGGCTAAAAAGTAGACTTTGTCATATTTTCTTTCTTACACAAAAATACTCTACAAAAGAATTGTTTCTTTTTAAAAAGATTACATGCTAACAGTTTTAAAATGCTACACACTAAACAGTATTTTAAGAAAAAACACTTTATTTTTTTTAAAGATTTTATTTGTCTATTCATGAGAAACACAGAGACATAGACAGAGGGAGAAGCCGACTTCTCGCAGGGAGCCAAATGCGGGACTTGATCCCAGAACCCCTGGGCCAAAGGCAGAGGCTCAACCACTGATCCACCCAGGCATCCCAGGAAAAAAACTTTCATTAAGTATTTAGAAATTAAATACACCATGTTAAATGGTTCAAACTGAGTAACATGTTACCTCTCATAGAGGACAAACCTCTGTAAATATGAGTTAAAAATAACTACTTCTTACAAAGCAATCTTCAATGGAATTTTACATCTAGCAATGAATTTACTAAAAAGGAAGATGGGAGAATAACCTACTATATAAAATATAATCTTTCATAAAACCATAAAATATGGCAGATTATCTCTTAATATAGAGAGGTTAAATACTGATATAAGTGCCAGAAGTTAAAGGAAAAAATATATATTTGACCATATAAAAATCAAAAATTTCTATACAACACAAAATACCATAAAGCTTAAAAATAAAATAATCTTAAGATTATAATTTTCTACAAGATTGTTATCTAGATATTGTTCTCTATAAAATTTTTCATTAATTCTTTCTGTTTAAACTTCAAGAACATTTTTTTTTTTTTTTTTTTTATCCCCATGCCTGGATGGCTCACTGGATTAAGCATCTGACTTCCCCTCAGGTCATGATCCTAGGTTTTGGGGATCAGGCTCAGCCTCAGCAGGTAGTCTGTTTTTCCCTCCCCTTCTGTCTCTCCCCACCCACCCATCCCTGTCTCTCACACTCACTCTTTCTTTCTTTTTTTTTCACTTTCTTTCTCTCTCTCTCAAATAAATAAATAAAAGCTTTTTTTAAAAAAAGGACTTTTTTTCAATATAAATTTTACCTTTATCTAAACTATCTTTGGAATTAAAATATGTACAAACAATTGCTCAGCATAATACTAAACACTTTAATCCACAGGCTCTGTGACTTTGGAACAGATAGTTGTGAAAATTAATGGTTCTGCATGGTTCAGAAAGACCAGAGGTGTCAAGATAAAAAGATGGATTACAAAAAGGCTCTAGAAAAAAAGTATAACTTGTAGCACATGATGGTGTTGAAAATGGATGAGTGTATTTGCATGTACCTTATATTTGTGTGCATATACACATACACGTATCCTACAGATGCATACGTGAGAGTTCATGTTTGTCACCATGAGTACTTTCATGTAGGCAATCAAACCTGTTATACATATGCTTTATTTCCACCCCCAAAGGGAGCTACATTTGCCTTTACCTTATCTTCAGGAAACCAGCATCTAACCCATCTACAAAGGGCTTCAGTATCTGACAGGCTCCACTCTGGCACCTGCTTTGGACATGGGATATTTTTGGCAAAGGTGCAGAGTAGAAGGGCAGGGGCAGGCCCCAGCCCCAGTAAGTGAGCCTCCGAAAGAGCTCGAGGCACTTACGTCAGCACCAAGGACACCGACAACCCCAATCAAAGCTATTTAAGGCGGAATTGCCCTCGGAAATTGCCTCTCTCCAGCCGCCCCCAGCCCTCTCCACGCAGTGCGTCACTATCTCGGGACCCTCAGTGGTTAATTGGATGCAATCTTTCCATCTCGCTTTTCGCCAAGCCCGGCGGAAGCCTGGACGGAGATGCAGGGCCCCGCTCACCCCAACACGAGTCTCCTTCCCGCTGGCCCGCGCGACCCTTCTTCCATCCCTTTCCTCCTCTTAAAAGAAACCAAAGGGGTGCACGCAGTATAGAAATTCTTCAGCGCCCAGAGACCGATCAGAGAAGGCTCGTGTTTCCCTCCCCAGGCCCGGGGAAGCTGAGCGGACTTGCCTTGCGCCTCCAGCCAGCACACATGGCCGTAGCCGGCCCTTCTCCACTATTCCCTGCCCTCGCCTTTCGGTCCGGGGGGTGGGGGTGGGGGGCAGATTTCTACAAACCATTTATTCTCCATGAAAACCTCAACCCAGATGCCGGCTTACAAGAGTCACAGACATAAGAGAAGAAGAATACCAATTCTTGGCCACGTTTCTAAAACCAGCAATTTTTAAAGTTTGGATGTAAAGCCATCTCCTGATGCCGCAGGACTCATGCTTGTTTAGGTAGCTCCCGGGCCAGAGGAAAGCAACGCCCCTAGCCTTTATTGTGGAGACTGGCGAAGGGCCCACAGGTGCTAGGGCGGCAGAAACCCGGGGCGCAGGGGCCCTGGTCGATGCTCACCCTGCTGCCAGTGTCCCGGTTCTCCAAGAAACCCGTGCAGGGAACGGCGGGGACCGCGGCGCTTCTGACGTCCAACAGATCCACACCCCCACCCGCTACGGAGGTTGGTGAAGGGGGCGGGGTGCTTCGCCTCAGGCCCCGCCCAACCCCCCAAAAGGGGCTCTGCCCCTTAGGTGCCACAGCTAAAAGTGGGTGCGTGGGGTTCGGGGTCCGCTCTCGCTCCTTTCGGGCGGGGCGGCCTGGCAGGCAGAGTCCAGGTGCCAATCTGCCGCTGCCGCCTGACCCGGGGCCCGGTTACCTGTGCGTCACCGCGAGGAAGGTGCGCGGGACCCTCTGGCCGGGAATGCTCGCCGCCACGCGCCGGGTCCAGCTGTTAAGCGGATCGTGGCCGCCGTGGGCTTCGCCGGAGAATTGGCGGCCAGGGCTGCCGAGGCCGCCAGGCGGGGCGTGGAGGGGGCGCCGCGGGCGCGGACACTGCGCCTGCGCCTCCTGCTGCCCGCCCCCCAACGCTGCCCCGGCCAGCCTGGAAGACCGCTGGGGACGCCCGGGACGTGCGCCCGAGCTGAGCCAGTGCCCCCTACCCGCGCCAGGGGAGGGCCCGAGGCGCCGGGAGACTGCCTGCCCGGGACCCCTGCAGCCGCCGCCCCTGCAGACAGCAGGATTGAGGCAATGAGCTGTCAGCCAGGGTGACGTGGTCTTCTGGAAGGGGGCAGGGAGGCAGCCTCAGTCCATTTCAAACGGTCTGTTCGTGTGTAAAGTCGCAGGTCGATGCCTCGATATTTAAAATATGTTTAGCATTCGTAAATCGTGGTCGGCGAAGGGCTTTGGGCATCCCCAAGTCCACCTGGCATTTTACCGATGAAAGTGTCATGGAAGGGTCTTGACATTGCAGAGCTGGGTCCTGGACTCAGGTTTACAGACCCTAATCCCCTGCTGAATGAATATAGTCTCTTGGAAACAGACTGGATCATAAAAGCAACGGTCTAGATGGGTCAAGAGGACAGACAGGAAGGCTATTACTTTCCTAGGCCAGGCAAGAAAGAGTGAGGCCTGAACCAAGGTGCTAGCTGTGGGAAAAGATAGAACGGGACTGCTGGGTTTTCCTCTGTCTCTCCAGATCCACTCTACACCTTCCTCTGTGACTCAGGGCTGATCTTAATGGACTCCATCAGTTGTTCTATGACTTTCACTTGGTTTTGGCCAATGGGAGGCATCTGCAGGACATCACAAGGCAGGATAGCATTCAAGACCTCCCCCGACGCCCACCGAGGGCCACTCTGTTAGCAGTGGCTATGCTCTTTATCTGACAGCCATTACTCCAATCCTGCAGCCCTCTCCTACAGTTCTCTCTGGTTCTGTACCATTCACTGCCCTTGCCCCTTGGGAATGGGGCTGTAATGGATCACAGAAGTTTCCTTTAACCCTTCCCACACCTTTTAAAAAGTCCCTTCCTTAAATTCTCAACTATCCCTGGGTGTGCCACAACATCTTTTCCCCACCATCTTTTGCCTACCATTCCAGCACACTATAATAGATTTTACTTCACAGTGATTGGGAAAATTCATGAGAAAACAAAAAAAATGTAAAAGAAAAATGGGGTTTTAAAAGAGTGAGATGTCTCCCAGAGTCATCATGACAATTCCCTGGGCGCTAGGCAACCATCATACTAGATGGTCTCCTCAATGGATCCTCCAGTGTGAGGGCACCAAGGACAGTTTGAATAGACTCAAGAAAGGAATTCAGACCACTCATAACTGATGTATTCACAAAGAAACTGGAGATCATCTGAGTGTCCAGTATAATAGAACTTTTGGATGCCTCTTGATAGTGAAGAGACAATCTAGATCTTTATGGAACAAGTGCTGGTGCTCTCCAACTACAGCTGGGGTGATTTTGAATAAGTGAATATCTTAGGATACTTAAAAGAGTCCTGGACACAGTGTCTAAAAAATGTGTTTATGAAAGAGTTGCTGAGTAAAGCAGCTGTTGATGAGAGTCTGGCTGTTTCTGTAGAAAACCCAAAGAATGTTCCCAAAGTGGGGGGATATAAAAGGCAATAGAGTAATAGTTATTACATTCCCCTAGCATTCCATATCACCTTGGTCTAAATCCAGGACCTGACCATTTCTATGGCTTGGAAAACAAACAAAAAAAACCAAATTGGTTTAACTAGTTTCTTTCTCCACTCTCCTGCAACACACACACATACACACACACACACACACACACACACAACAAAACAAGGCACTATTGTGGCAAAACTTACCCAAAAGGAACCCCAGGGGTAGCTGTTTGCAAACAGAATTAATATCCAAGCAAACACACTATTTGTGCTGAATACAAATAACACCAGAACAGAAAAATCTAACATGTATTTTCAGCCTCTCATCCTTTTGAAGAGAAAAACTGCTTTGTTGTTCAGAAAGCAGGCTGGGCATTAATTGCACTGATCTAGATAAGAAGAGGTACAGAAGCACAGGAGCCTCAGAAGGCTAGACTTATCTACAAAACTCAGCTAGATTTTATGTTTCTCTTGGAAGAAGTGGGGGAGGGTAAGAGAAACGTTTTGAGTCTGAAAGTGAGAAAAACAAAGATGTAGAGTGAGCCAAGTTTAAGAGAGAAGGTTTCTGAGAGATTTGAAAAAGTAAGACTAGGGAGTTAGCACAGCTACCATTCTGATGACATAGATATTGAGAAACAGGGGAAAGGATTTTTAGATGTTTTGTTATATGTAATGAACGGAATTCTTTTGTGCATTGAGAGATTTTTCTTGCAAGTGTCAAAACCTCAAAATGAAACTGACTTAAGAAAAGGAATATTTGTAGCTTAATAATTGAAAAATCCATATCTGGATTTCAGGTATGGCTGGATTCAGAGTACAAACAATGTCTTCAGGATATGGCCTCTATTCACTTTGATTTCGAAAGAGATTTAGTGATTTCTTCCCACCTCCCCACCTTTCTCCAGTGTTCAATTTATGTCATCCTTACAGCTGACCATTCCAGTAGAAATGGAGCATCTACTTCTAGGTAGTTCCAATAAAATCTTGGGATTATGTCTCATTAACAAATTCTGGATTATATACTTAACCATATTCCTTAGTCTGGGAACAAAGAATGGAGAAGAGCTCATTCTTCAAAGGAAAATCAAGGTTCTATTATCAGAAGAAAGCATATAGTGATGGACAGGTGAAAAAAGGACATGTATACATATCTCTCAAACTTCAGTTAAGACTTATAATATTTTTCAATTTTTTTTATACTAGACAAGTGCTTCTTTTGAAAATGACATCATGTTGACAGGAACAGCAAAGCAGCTGAAATGTTCTTTCAATCTAAAAAATAAAGTGAAATGTCTTGCTGTTCTTATAGAAAGAAGTACCAGAAAAGATTTTTTAAATATATTTTGTTCTGACTTTCTATATACACACAACCTTTATTTAAGTAAACAGGCCCCTTTTCTAGTCCCAGTAAACAATTCAGATCCTTCAAAGCCCAAAGAAGTTACTAGAGTTTCTGATTACCATTGTGGAAATACTTGCTTCTCCTATTACCACCACTACAACTTCACTTTTATAACTCGACACAAAGTTCAGTACTTGTAGCACTTTGGCCTAAACAACTAAGATTTGGTTTGTATACCCATACAGGAAGGCATACAGCAACACCCCATTTCAGGCGCATTCAGACTTTTATCAGCCTCAGGTACCTGGCATGTAACCACAAATTTGAAATAAGTGAGGCAACTTGCTATCACAAAGTATAAGTACTTGCCTTAGTCTCCAAATTATGTACAAAATTAAAAATGCAAATACATTCATAATTAAAAAGAAACACCCAACAAACTAGGAATAGGAGGAAACAATCTCAACAAAATAAGGGCCATATATGAAAAACCCATAGTTAACATTATATTTCAACAGTGAAAGATTGAAAGCTTTTCCTCAGGAATAAGACAAGAATGGCCACTGTCATCACTTCTATTCAACATAATACTACAATTTTAGCCAGAGCAATTAGGCAAGAAAAAGAAACAGTGTCCAAACTAGAAAGAAGTAAAATGAACTCTGTTCAGACATGAGTTTATATCTATAAAACCCTAAATGCTCTACCAAAGAAAACTGATAGAACTGATAAATCAATTCAGCAAAATTGAAGACTACAAAACCAATGTTTAAAAATCAGTTGTGGGCAACCCAGGTGGCTCAGCGGTTTAGTGCCTGCCTTTGGCCCAGCGTGTGATCCTGGAGACCCGGGATCGAGTCCCACATCAGGCTCCCTGCATGGAGCCTGCTTCTCCCTCTGCCTGTGTCTCTGCCTCTGTGTGTGTGTGTGTGTGTGTGTGTGTGTGTGTGTGTGTGTATCTCATGAATAAATGAAATCTTTTTTAAAATAAAATAAAATAAATTTAAAAAAATAAAAATCAGTTGCATTTGGAAGGCCTGGGTGGCTCAGTGGTTAAGTGTCTGCCTTCGGCTCAGGCTCATGATCCTGGGGTTCTGGAATGGAGTCCCACATCTGGATCCCCACAGGGAGCCTGCTTCTTCCTCTGCCTATGTCTCTGCCTCTCTCTGTGTGTCTCTCATGAATAAATAAAAAATTTTTAAAAATCAGTTGCAGGTCAACTAATATTCGATAAAGGAGGAAAGACTATCCATTGGAAGAAAGATAGTCTCTTCAATAAATGGTGCTGGGAAAATTGGACATCCAAATGCAGAAGAATGAAACTAGACCACTCTCTTTCACCACACACAAAGATAAACTCAAAATGGATGAAAGATCTAAATGTGAGACAAGATTCCATCAAAATCCTAGAGAAGAACACAGGCAACACCCTTTTTGAACTCTGCCACAGTAACTTCTTGCAAGATACATCCACGAAGGCAAAAGAAACAAAAGCAAAAATGAACTATTGGGACTTCATAAAGATAAGAAGCTTTTGCACAGCAAAGGATACCGTCAACAAAACTAAAAGACAACCTGCAGAATGGGAGAAGATATTTGCAAATGACATATCAGATAAAGGGCTAGTTTCCAAGATCTATAAAGAACTTCTTAAACTCAACACCAAAGAAACAAACAATCCAATCATGAAATGGGCAAAAGACATGAACAGAAATCTCACAGAGGAAGACATAGACATGGCCAACATGCACATGAGAAAATGCTATGCATCACTTGCCATCAGGGAAATACAAATCAAAACCACAATGAGACACCACCTCACACCAGTGAGAATGGGGCAAATTAACAAGGCAGGAAACAACAAATGTTGGAGAGGATGCGGAGAAAAGGGAACCCTCTTACACTGTTGGTGGGAATGTGAACTGGTGCAGCCACTCTGGAAAACTGTGTGGAGGTTCCTCAAAGAGTTAAAAATATACCTGCCCTACGACCCAGCAATTGCACTGTTGGGGATTTACCCCAAAGATACAAATGCAATGAAACGCCGGGATACCTGCACCCCGATGTTTATAGCAGCAATGGCCACGATAGCCCAACTGTGGAAGGAGCCTCGGTGTCCAACGAAAGATGAATGGATAAAGAAGATGTGGTTTATGTATACAATGGAATATTACTCAGCTATTAGAAATGACAAATACCCACCATTTGCTTCAACGTGGATGGAACTGGAGGGTATTATGCTGAGTGAAGTAAGTCAGTCGGAGAAGGACAAACATTATATGTTCTCATTCATTTGGGGAATATAAATAATAGTGAAAGGGAATATAAGGGAAGGGAGAAGAAATGTGTGGGAAATATCAGAAAGGGAGACAGAACGTAAAGACTGCTAACTCTGGGAAACGAACTAGGGGTGGTAGAAGGGGAGGAGGGCGGGGGGTGGGAGTGAATGGGTGACGGGCACTGGGGGTTATTCTGTATGTTAGTAAATTGAACACCAATAAAAAATCTAAAAAAAATCAGTTGCATTTCTATATAGTAATAATAAACTATTTAAAAGGGAAATTAAGAAAATTCTATTTACAATAGTTTCAAAAAGAATAAAATACTTAAGAGTAAACTTAACAGACACAAAAAACTTATACACTGAAAATTATAAAATATTGCTGAAAGAAAGACACAAATGGAAAAATATCCTATGTTGATGGACTAAAAGACTTAAATTTACTAAGATGTCAATACAACCCAAAGTGATCTACAAATTGAATGCAACCCCTATCAAAATCCCAATGATGTTTTTGCAAAAATAGAATAATCTATCCTGAAATTCATGTGGAAACTTAAGGGATCCTAAATAACCAAAACAATCTTGAAAATGAAGAACAGGGACACCTGGGTGGCTCAGCGGTTGAGTGTCTGCTTTTGGCTCAGGAGTCCCAGGATCAAGTCCTGCATCAGGCTCCCTGCATGGAGCCTGCTTCTCCCACTGCCTATGTCTCTGCCTCTCTCTATCTGTGTCTCTTATGAATAAATAAATAAAATCTTTAAAAAAAGAAAATGAAGAACAAAATTGGAGGTCTTTTGTATCCTAATTTAAAAACTTACCACAAAGCTAAACTAATCAGGACCCCTGGGTGGCTCAGTGATTGAGCATCTGCTTTTGGCTCAGGGCATGATCCCAGGGTCCTGGGTGGAGTCCCCACGGGAAGCATGCTTCTCCCTCTGCCTATGTCTCTGTCTGTCTCTGTGTGTCTCTCATGAATAAATAAATAAAATCTTTAAAAAGCTGCAGTAATCAAAATAGTGTAGTAGTAGCATAAGAGAGACCTATAGACCAATAGAATAGAATAGAGCCCAGAAATAAACTCTTATATATACAGTCAAGAGAAATGTACCAAGACCATGCAATGGGGAAAGGATAATCTTTTTAACAAATGATGTTGAGAAAACAACATGGATATCCACATGCAAACATGGCATTACACCATATACAAAAATTAATTCAAAATTGGTCAAAGACCTAAATGTAAGGGCCAAAGCTCTTAGAAGTAAACATAGGGCAAAAGCCTGATCACATATGATTTGGCAATGATTTCTTGGATGACCAAAGAAACAAGTCAAAATTAAATGTCTTTTGTGCATCAAAAGAACCTATCAACAGAGTGAACCAAGACAACTCATGGAATGGGAGGAAGTATTTGCAGATCATTTGTCTGATAAGTGTTTTTAACTCAACAACAAAATAAAAAACTGATCAAAAAATTATCAAAAGGCTTGGGTAAACATTTTTTTTCAAAGAAAATATACAAATGGCTAATTTATACATGAAAAAATGTTCAAAATCACTAGTCATTGGGAAATGCAAATCAAAACCACGATGAGGTACCACTTCATATCTATTAGTTATCATAAAAAAAGAAAAACAGAAAATACCAAGTGTTGACAAGGATGTGTAGAAATTGGAACCCTTGTGCATTGCTGGTAGGAATGTAAAGTGGAAAACCCACTATGGAAAACAGTGTGGCAATTACCCAAAAGATTAAAAATAGAATTACCATATGATTCAGCAATTCTACTTCTGGGTACATACCCAAAAGAAATGAAAGCAGGAACTTGAACAAATATTTGTACACCCATGTTTATAGCAGTACTATTCACAATAGCTAAAATGTAGAAGCAATCCAAATGTGCAGTGACAGATGAATGGATAAACAAAATATGGTATATACATATAATAGAATTTTGCTCAGCCTTTAAAGTGAAGGAAATTCTGACTCTTGCTACAGCATAGATGAGCCCTAAGGGCCCTAGGCTAAGTAAAATAAACGAGTCACAAAAGATAAACATTGTATAAATCTACTTACTTGAGGTATCTAGAGTAGTCGAATTTGTAGAGACTGAAAATAGAATGGCCATACCAAGGCTGGGTGGGTGGGCGAATGAGGACTTAATATTTAAAGGGTACAGAATTTCAGTTGGGGAAGATAAGAAGTTCTGGAATTGGACCATTGGTGGTTGCACAATAATGTGACTATACTTAATGCCAAACAAAAAATTAAAAATCACGGGAGGAATCACCAATAGGGAGAACAAGCAGATGCAACAGGAAAGATTATTTCCAGCCTTAGTTGGTTCTCACAGGCACTGTGGATCCCCACAGTGGGTAATCCCCACTGTGGATCACCACAGTCCAGGTGATTTGCCTGATGCTTTTGGCCACAAGGCTACTTTGCCACCACCATGACAATGCTCTAGCCAGACCAACTAGCGCCATCAGCTACTTTCTGTATCCCTCACAGTGCTTGCAGGAACCTCTGCATCCCTTCCATTCCATACAGGAGTATCAGTAGAGTCACAAGTGTCAACTTAGTTCTCTGCCTATCTTGTCTATGTCACACTGCATTTGGATTTCATTCCGCTTTTACCATCCTATGTTGGTTCAGAGCCACCCCGTAAAGCCTTCTGCTCCCATATTTTGAAATTGGTATAGAACCCAAGCCCCTTCTACTTTCAGCTTTCTCCACATCTATTTAAAAGCCTTACTGGAAAAAAATAAAATAAAATAAAATAAATAAATAAAATAAAATAAAATAAAATAAAATAAAATAAAATAAAAGCCTTACTGGAATTTCTACCAGGAAGGTCAAAGTCACAAGAATCTGCCTGCTTACTCCCACTCTCTCTCTTTCTTCTCTTTTGTGCACTCAAGTAGAAAATTGAACTTTGACTCTCTTTTTTCTTTTCTCATTGAATTCCTTTTTTTAGGAGTCCTAATCCTCCCCACCCTCATGGTTGGTAGATACCTTTGATTGACTAGAGAGGTCACATACATAGAAATGAAAAAAAAAAAAAAAAGCATTTTGGTATATTCTTTTAAATTAAGTAAAACAGGTGATTTGGGCAATAAGGGAATATAATTGCTCATGTAACTGAACAGTCTGGAGTTTTAGGCCAGGCTAAATCCAAATGCTGAAATAATGGGGTCAGGTCTCAGTTTCTCACTGTTTCTCAAATCCACTTCATCACTGACTCTACTTTTGACAGGCTTCTTCCCCCTGCAGTTTCAAGATGACCAGCAGAGACTCTGGAACCCATATGCTTCCCTGTTCGTGTGAAGAGAGGAAGAGCACTTTCCCTCTCCAACTTGTTGAACCAAAGTCCTGATCTTAGTCTGGTTGGACCTGTGTTTATTAGCTTAAGATAAACACCAGGGGATCCCTGGGTGGCTCGGTGGTTTGGCACCTGCCTTTGGCCCAAGGCGCTATCCTGGAGTCCCGGGATGGAGCATGGAGCCTGCATGGAGCCTGCTTCTCCCTCCTCCTGTGTCTCTACCATTCTCTCTCTCTCTCTCTTTCTTCTCTCTCTATGTCTATCATGAATAGATAAATAAATCTTTAAAAAAAAAAACCACCATATCACATATCCTATATCCCATTCTTAAACCAGAAAAGGGATAGCGTCGGGTTCTCCTGAAGCCTGTGGACCATGGGAATCAACGTTAGATACTATTACCAAGAAAAGAGGGAATGTGTGTTAAGTGACCAGAGACATCAATGTCCACTACCACTGATGTCTACTAGATCTGATTTGACCTGCTACTCAACAGGTATTTATTGAACAAAATATTTTTTAATGCAAAACAGAAACATCTTAATTGGGGTACCTGGTTGGCTCAGTCAGTGAAGCATCTGCCTTTGGTTTAGGTCATGATCCTGGAGCCCTGGGCTGGAGCCCCGAGTTGGGTGCCCTGCTGAGTGAGGAATCTGCTTCTCCCTCTCTCTCTGCCCCTCCCCACCTGCTCATGCTTTCTTGTGTGCTCTCTCTCATGCTCTCAAATAAATAAATAAAATCTTTTTTTTTTTTTTTTTAAAGAAGCTGTTAGTCTTCAGATGCCCCTTCTGATCCACACAGCAGGGAAACTACCCTCTGTCCACCCCTAGTGGGAGGCTGGAGGCCTTCCTTCTGAGAGTGATGAGGAATGTTCTTTGGAGAAGGAAAATCTGAGTATCAACACTGGCAGAATTGGGCACAACTGAGGTTAGGGAAATCCATATGGGAAACAGGAGGATATGGATGGTTACATACTGAATATCGAAACCACCAGCCCTCCTCTCTGTCCTGGATCCCAGAATATTGACAGCCAGGCCTGTACTGTCCAAGAGACTGGAACATCTTTCTCTGATCATTTTGACAAGCTCCAGAGAAATACTTCAAAATTTTGACCTGGGGATTTGCTAACCAACTGGCCCTGCTAGACCACTGTATGGTGAAATCCACCATTGACAAGCCCCAATCCATGTTTTCAAAGACTTCAGTCAGCTTTTTATGCCCCATCCTTAAATGTGAGCAGAGTCCAAGGAAACAGAGCCTATTCAGGAAAGAAAAAAAAATGTTTTTTTATTATCAAAGTTCTCAGATGGATATTATATCAATGAAAGAAGAAACGGATATATTTATAAAAAGGGATTTAAGGGCCCCTGAGTGGCTCAGTTGGTTAAGTGTCCAACTCTTGATTTTGGCTCAGGGCATGATCTCAGGGTCCTGGGATTGAGTCCCGTGTTCTGCTCCAAGATCAAGTCTGCTTGAGGATTCTCTTCCTCTGCCCCTCCCCACTCACATATTCTCTCACTCTCTAAAATAAATAAATAAATCTTTTAAAAGGGGGGATTTATCAAAAGGAAAAGGGCATATTTATACAAAGAGAACCTTAAAATTTAAAACTTGATAGTAGCATTTTTTATTTTTTATTTTTTTATTTTTGCACTTTTGCATTTTTTTAAACTTAATAAAAATATTGAAAGAGCCAGTCCCCCATAATATGAAAGTAAAAGGAAAAAAAGGTGGAATATTGGTAAGAAAAGATAAGAAGATTAGAAGGTAAGGCAATTGGAAAAGTAAGAAAATTAGAAGACCTGCTCAGGAAGTCCAAGATCCAGATAAAGAGTCCAAAAAGAAAGAAAAAAATAAAAAATAAAAAAAAATAAAAAAAAAATAAAAAGAGTCCAAAAAGAGAGAACAGAGAGCACAGAGGGAAGGAAATAATTCTTGAAATAATTCAGGACGATATTCTAGTTTACAGATTGAAAGGGCCTATAGAGTAGCCAGCACAGTACTCTAAAATAGGCCTTCATGGGGGATCCCTGGGTGGCCCAGTGGTTTAGCACCTGCCTTCGGCCTAGGGCGTGATCCTGGAGTCCCAGGATCAAGTCCCACATCGGGCTCCCTGCATGGAGCCTGCTTCTCCTTCTGCCTGTGTCTCTGCCTCTCTCTGTGTCTGTCATGAATAAATAAAATTTTTTAAAAAATAGGCCTTCATCAAGGCATATCTTAGTGAAATTTCAGAACCCTGGGGACAAACAGAACATCTTCTAGCTTCCAGAAAGAAGTGAACAAAATTTTCATAGAGACCATATAAAAAAAAAAAATCAGAATCAGAATCTTGGGCTTCTTAAAAAGCCCCTCTGATGTGCTCAGAGCTTCCAACCAAATCTTCAGTGCTCCACTCTAAAATATGAGTTAAAGACAGAAGCCAAAGGAAAAATTGTAAATAATAATAGCAAGAGACTGAGCCCAATCTAAAAGTCTAAAATTCCCTCTCCTCTCCACCACTCCCTGAGCAACCACTGGAATAGATGGAGCCAGAGCCAGAGACCTCCTGGGAGCCTTCTCTTTCTTTTCCCCTAGGCTCCACCTCTGCAATAGCCACCCTTCTATGTTCATTGTCTCTGTCTCTGTCTCTCTCTCTCTCACTAGCTTGATGTGAGGGGTTCAATCATGCTGCTTTTCTTGATAGCAACATTATTAATTATGGCTATCTAGGAAATAGACAAAGATCCCGAGTTCAGGCCTTGACAGTATAGAGCTGCATTTCTTTGTGGACAAAGAATCAGACTAGATTTAATGACAAAATCTAAATTTGTATAAGACTTCCCCATTTCCTTGAAACATAATGCTCCATTGATTGCAAGCTGAGTCATATATTGGGCCTGCTTCTCACACTGTCAGCGGGAAGTGTAATTCCTGAATGACTCCCAGCAGACATTTATAGATTTTTCAGTCTGTTGAGTTATAAAAGATACCCAAAGTCTTTTTTTTTTTCCTGAAGACCTTTAAATAAATTTTGATCTCAACAGCTAAGTCATTGAACATAATTATATGCAACACACTGGGAGTAATCTGCATTGAAGCAAGAGTTGAGGTAATGAGGCCAGAAAAATATCAAGTAAGTGTGTGAAGAAACAAAAAACAGAAGACTGAGGACTAGAGTTTCACCTTCCAGTTTGCTCTTATTTAAGAGACAGAAGAAAGTAATAACCGCTCACAGAAAGAGGGCAAAGATGAGAATAAGTACCAGGACAGAAATTAAAGAGATTATGTGGAGAAAGGGTGGAGGACAGAGTAAAATATGTTGAGGGATGAAGGGATGTAGCAGACCAGTCAGTGCTCTATCCAGAAAGTCTCAGGTCTTATAGGATAGGACTCCTGACTCCAATTGTCTCAGGGCCTTTGTCTGCCCCAACACTGTCAAGCTAGAAACACCCGGGAATTTATGCTCCCCTCTCCTCATTCCAGCAACCCCCAACCAATGACTAACTAGAGTTGATGTATAAACATCCCAGATACCACATCTCTTTGATAACTCTGAGCGCATGCTCAATGCTGAGTCTCACAGTGCCCAGGCAGGATCAAGTTCAGTTACTCGCAGTGGTTAACTGAATCGATAGGGCACCATTTATCAGCTTCCTTCCTTTTTCCTACCCACTTCCCTATACTCTTACTGGTCCTTTCTGGCATCCTCTCCAAAAGACTGGAATGAGAAAAGGCCATTGATAAGATAGCATGTATGTCTTTGAAAGATCAAGGTCAGTAGAATGGAATAGGCAAAAGTCATACAGATGGATTCTAAGGGGACAGTTGGAAATGAGGAATCTGAGATGGAAATAGAAAACAACTCCTTCCAGAAGCTTAGCATTTAAATGAGGAAAGGAAATGGAGAAATTAATGGGGCAATGGGAGTGGGCCAAAAAAATTGGTGTTTGTGTCTATCTAGGAGAGATCCAATGCATATTTTTTAGACATTTAACTCTAGGGCCATTTATGTATTCCTGGAAGCGCCCCTCCCTTTCTAGTTTCGCTTTCTACCTCTCTTCTATTTTTATCATCTCTTTAGCTCCTCTTCTTTGCCCAGACTTAAATGTTTGTTTTCCTAAGGATTCTACATTTGGCCCCCTCTTCATTTCTTTCTACACCCTCTCTAACAACCTAAATCTCTACCATGACTTAAACGTCCCCCTATACAGTACTGATTTCCTAAATCTGTATCTTTAACCCCTTTCCTGGGCTCCAGATCCATGTGTTCAACAGCCTACTTTATAATTTTCCTATCTATCCAGCCGGCACCTCAAATTAATCATGCAAAAATTGAACTTGCTATCTTCTCCTCAAATTCATTTTTTCCTTATATTTAATTGAGGTACTACCATGTATTCAGTTACGCATATCAATCAAATACAAAGTGAGACTCATCCTGAACCTGACTCTCTCATCACCTTCATCCCGTCAGTCATTAAGTTGAATAAGTCATTTCCTTTTCTATAACATCTCCCAAGACTACCCATGCCTTCCATCTCCACTGTTCCTGCCTGAGTTGTGGCCATTGTCATATCTTGCATGGACTATAAGGATCTCCTAAGGGGCCTCACTGCTTTTAGCCTTGACCCCTTCAGTACATTCTTTACACTCCTGCCAAATAGATTTCCTGCTGCTTAAAACATTTCCAGGCCTTCCTGGTGTGTGTGAGTGTGTGTGTGTGTGTGTGTGTGTGTGTGTGAGAGGCGAGAGAGAGAGAGAGAGAGAAAGAGAAGGAAAGAGAAGGAGGAAGGACGAAGGAAAAAGGAAGGAATGCATTCCTTGACCTCCTTCCTTCCCCTGCCTCCCGCCTCCCCACCCTCCTCCCTCCCTCCCGCCCTCTCCCTCCCCCCCCTCCCTAAAGAAAGAAAGAAAGAAGAAAGAGACTCTTTAGAGGGGTTATGGTCAGAGCTGGAGAAAATTGTGCTGAGGACCCAGCCTGAAAAATATCAGACTTCTGGGTCTGTTTGTAGTAGGTTTAAAATAAGAATCTGCCCACCATCATGAAAGATAGTGACTCCACTAGAATCTTTCCTTGGGGTCAGCCCCTGTGAATCAGGATAGAGATAGGAAAAACATCCCCCCATATTTTTCATCTATTGGTGACAGCCACCAGCAGAAGGTCCAAGGTTAAGAAGTAGAGCTGAATGAAGGTCATGATATAGACCAAAAGGTCAAGGTACAGGGGTCCTTCTAAGACAAACATCTTCAAGTTTAAGGCAAAGGCCAACATGGCAAGCCACAAGAGGGGATTTTTTTTCTCTTAGAAAATTCTTATTTAGAAAGTTTGTTCTGAAAAAAAAATTTTTTTTAAAAAGAAAGTTTGTTCCAGATTGAGGAGGGAAGCATTCTCATCCCAGCTCCCACACCGGTCAGCAATAACATCTGCCAAGATAGTGATCTTCAATCTGAGGCATGAGCAGTCCTACGGGCCCATGAAGACTTTCTAAGGGGTTCAAAGTCAAGATGATTCTAGGAGAATCAATATTCAGATCAACTTTCTTACTTCTTTTGTTTTAAATGATTGCTGTGGATTAGTATCCTGTAGGTTCTCCTATCCTTCCTACCACTTTACAGTTATCCTTCTCCCTATTTCTGAAAGAAAGACACTCCTCACCCATCCCGGATCTCACCATGGTGTACCAAAAAAGAGTGTGCATGTGTTGTGGAGGACTTGATATTGTGGTGCTGGTGCTGAGAAAGTGAACCACTGGGTAAGAAAACTTTCTGTTCTTTCTTCAACAAAATTGGAGGATCTAATCAAGTTATCAGCTGATGCTCTCAACAAAAATAATGTTTTATATTATACTGTTAGTTTTTGGCATCTCTTAACCAGAGCTGTAAGGAAACCATGCATCTCCCCAAAACTTCCATCACATTTTATACGTCAGGCCTTTGCTCAACCTGTTCTCTCTGCCTGGGATGACTTTCACCTCTTCCCTCACTTCCTCTTCTCCATCTAACAGTAAATTTCTCCCACAAACTGTCATCCATAACTGGCCCTTAATTTAGGGTGACCTACCACCCTGTTTGCTTGGGACTGAGAGATTTCCTTGGAGTGAGGGACATTCAGTGCTGAAGCCAGGAAAGTCCCATCCTAGTTGGCCACTCTCCTATTACATGTTCAAAGGACTCACAATCTGACTTGGGAAAAGTGACCCAACTTTAGGTTGTTGGTCTATGTCTTTTCCCTTCTGATAGATTTCTCACCTGGGGAAGACAATCATTCTTCCATATTCCAAGAGCACTTTCTCAGGATAATACAATTCAAGTGCTTTAAGCATTTAAGTTACTCTATTCCCAATTACCAACTCACACTTCAGAAAGCAGTTATTTTGTGATCTTAAAAGAAACACTCTCTTCTAATTAATTAAACTCATTAAACATGCATATTTAATTCCTACCAGTGCATGCCTTAGATCTTTACTTCAAAATAATTCATCTACAAAGATTGAGGCTCCCAATCTCCTAAAAATAAGTTCAAGAGAAACATTATAAATTTTCTGTGAATGTATGAATGTGTATTTGGAGATGTGGAAGATAGAAGTTTGAGTTTAGGGGATCCCTGGGTGGCTCAGCGGTTTAGAGCCTGCCTTTGGCCCAGGGTGTGATCCTGGAGTCCCGGGATCGAGTCCCACGTCAGGCTCCCGGCATGGAGCCTGCTTCTCCCTCCTCCTGTGTCTCTGCCTCTCTCTCTCTCTCTCTCTGTCTCTATCATAAATAAATAAATCTTAAAAAGAAGAAGAAGAAGAAGAAGAAGAAGAAGAAGAAGAAGAAGAAGAAGAAGAAGAAGAAGAAGAAGAAGAAGAAGAAGAAGAAGAAGAAGTTGTTGTTGTTTGAGTCTAACCCTCAGGAGAGTTTCCAGAATTACCCCAGACCAGAATGTGGTCAGGCACAGAGAAGCCATAGAGACATGTTACCTAACTGAGCCTCAGTATTCAATCTGTACAGTAACCATAATAACACTTATCTTATTGGATTATCAAAAGGATTAAGAAAGGCAGTGTAGCAAGTTGGTTAGGAGCAGATTCTGGAGTTTAGCAGTCTGGGTTTGAATTTTGTCTTTATAAGCTTACCCACTCCACTGTGTGACCATGGCCAAGTCACTTAACATCTCTGTACCTCAATTTCTTTATCTGTAAGATAAGGATAACAATAGAAGTTGCTTCATAGGAGCACATGGGTGGCTGAGTGGTTGAGCATTCACCTTTGGCTCAGGTTGTGATCCTGGGGTCATGGGATCCAGCCCCACATCCAGCCCCTGCAGGGAGCCTGCTTCTTCCTCTGCCCATGTCTCCGCCTCTCTCTGCATATCTCTCATGAATAAATAAATAAAATCTGTTTTAAAAAAAAAAGTCTTTTTTGAAAAAAAGAAGCTGCTTCATAGGCTTGTTATGAGAATTAAAGGAATTAATACGTACAAAGTACTTAGAACAGTGCCTGGCACATGATAAGTGACACGTAAGTGTTTTCAAATGTGTGTGAAGTGCCTGGAACATTAATAGGCACCTAGGAAACAGAAGCTATTACAGTATTTATAGACATTCTTTCTTAGAATAACTGGATTCAACAGAAGTTCAACAGATTACTGAACCATGAGAATAGATTTTCTAACTCTCCAATGAGAGTCCTTTGTTCAAATTATTTAGGGCTCACTGAGAAAAGACTTTGAGAGGACAGTTTTGTTTTTATTTTTGTTTTTTGCATTGATAAGAAAATCTGACAATTGACAACAGAATTATTTCAAATAAATTGTTTTATATGCACAAGGCTCTTCCTGAAGTTTTCATTGCAAGTATTTTATTTTGGTCAGTGTTCTGCTTGCCCAAGACTGAAAGCAAGCATATCCAGCACAGTTCTGGGTCCAGATCAGCAGGCAGCCTTCCTCAGCAGGGCTCTCCCTGGTACACAGGACTGTGAAACCAATTTTGGATTACCATGGTAACTAAGGGAACGTCTAGAAAATTCTCCAAATGAAACATTCATTCAGGGTATCAACAGGCATGGCCTGAGGGGAGTGCGGAGGGGTGGGAGGACAAAAATGTACTGTCCTTGACTCAACCAAGCTCACAAATCTGTTGGAGTAAAAGAGTGTAAAATAATCACTACCTTTTTTTCCCTTCACATTTTAAAGCTTCTGAAATCATGTGTTGATGGATGAGTTCATTTAATGTTATGGAGTCCCCCAACCTAGATATCGATTATTAACTTAAAAGATTAAAAGACCTCTTACAATCTATAAGTTTTTGGAACTGAAAAAAATTGGTATACTTGTGTGCCATGTGCTACAACTGAAGCTCATACAAAGGATAGAGGGGCCAAGCGGTGGGGGTAGGGGGAAAACTGCCTGAGTATAGTGGAACTCTCTAGGAAGCTTTTTACAAGCTTCTGCCTTGGTTCTGAATTATTTGGATACAGAAAAAGATACAGGGTTCTACTAGCAGGATGCAAATACAATTGCCTCCTCTTTCTCTCTGTCTCCCCCTCTCTATTCAGAAAGCATGGTACACAGCCTCACCTTATAACACACAGTCGACAGAAAGACGAGAGAGAATCAGGACTTGGTGGTGGCAAGGGAGTGCTGCCAAGTTTTCAAGAGAAAGCAGTTCAGAGTTCTATGAGGCATCTCCTGATTACGGGGTGCTGGCATTTAAGTCAAGCTTTAAAATCATTGAGCGGGCCAAACAAAGCTCACCTTTGGGCCAGATTTGGCTCAGTAGTTAACAATTTACAACCTCTGCTCTGAAACTTGGACATTAAGCTTTGAGATTCAGTAAGACCTAGGACAGGAAAGAAGGTGTGGTGCCTTTAGGAAATTAGAAAGAGGCAAATGGAAAAGCAGTGGGCCTGACTGACATTCACTCCTCTCTCCTAGGTCTCTCTTTTGCTTCTATGTTTCTGTTCTCTAGTTTGCAGCTGTGACTGATACATATGTCCTCTACTGAACTCTAAACTCCCCCCATTGGATCCCTGGGGACTGTCCTGGGCTCCACCTGGAGTCTCTGCCCTGGCTTCTTGACCAGGAGTTGGTGCTATTTCTAAGCCCGCTGGCACTGTTCTCCTCCACCCAATCCCAAGGCTTCTGGCTGGGCCTGTCTTAAGCCCCACCTGTGCTGGCTGTGACACACAGCTAGTAAGGGCCACAAATAGGCCTTGAATTCAATCTGCCTGAGTCCAGTGTTCCATCCACGCAAATACACTACGTCCCAGGATTAGTATTTTCCTGCAGAAAGACAAGGTAAATCTGAATGTCAGTTTCTGTCTGTGAACTATAAAGCAAATTTGTGAGCATTTCAGTTTTGTTCTTTTTTGCCTTTTTTTGCCATCTCATATTCAGGGCCAACCCAGGCCTTACTCATTAGGCACAGCAGATACAGTCTATAGGGCCCAAGCTAATGTTTAGGGTCCATGAAAATTTTAATTTTCTTTTAAACCCAGAATAAAAACAAAATATAAAAATAATGAATATATAAACATACATAATGCCCCTGAACTGTATACTTAAAAACAACTAAAATGGTAAATTTCATGTTATGTATATTTTACCACAATAAAAAATGTGAATCCAGCCTGGATTATACCGCTTTTTTACCAATACAGTCTTTTTTTGGGGGATATACTAGACATACAGCATTAAGTTTCAATTATACAACATAGTAATTGAACAACTCTATATGCTATGCTATGCTTACCGCAAGTGTAACCATCTGTCACCACACAATGCTATTACAATATATGCCCTATTCTGTACCCTTCATCCCTGTGACTTACTAATTCTATAACTAGAAGCCTGTACCTCTCCCTTTCCTCTGGCAACTAGCAGTTTGTTCTCTGTATTTGTCTGTTTCTGCTCTTTTGACAACACAGTCTTAAAATATAATTTTTTATTTATTTTTTAATGGAGGGAAGGGCCCTAAAATTGAAAAGTGCCCAGGGCTCACGAAAATCATGTCAGTCCTGCTAGTAGTGAGTAGTTGGCTAATTCATATCAATGATGAGTTAGTATTTAAGGACCAAATCATACGGACTGAACTTCTTTCACTGGTCAATGGTTTCCAGGGCCTAATCACAAAGGTTATACACTATGATCCAGGTTCCCAACACCTGCCACCTGGTGACAGCTACAGAGCTCGTTCAGGTGAAATACTGAGCGCAGTGCTCCTAGAGCCTTATTAGCTCCAGTCTCCAATGTAGTTCTCTCACATCTTAGCACTGTCAAGACAGATAGTTGGAGACGAACAATTTTACTCCAAAGGGCATTTAAAAATTAACAACCGGGCAGCCCCGGTGGTTCAGTGGTTTAGCGCCGCCTTCAGCCTGGGGCGTGATCCTGGAGACCTGGGATGGAGTCCCACCTCAGGCTCCCGGCATGGAGCCTGCTTGTGTCTCTGCCTCTCTGTCTCTCATGAATGGATAAATGAAATCCTTAAAAAATAATAATAATAAATAAATAAAAATTAACAATCTCTTTCTGGGACTGGCAAAACAGTCTTCTAGTGGCCATTTCTGACTTGACTTTGCTCCCATCCAACCCACTATGACCTTTGTAAATATATATTTCTCTGGAATAAGATTATTCAGGGACTCCCAAAATTTTAATTATGTCACGAATCTTGATGGAAATCCCAGTTTTACTCAGGGCAAGTAAAATAAACGAACTAAAGCCTGTTATAGTTCGGGCTGGAATTGTATCAACATGCTTGGTACAATTAATATATTTTGAGAAAACAAGTGGGTTTTTCTTCCAGATGCATAGTTTGTGTTGCAATGAGGTCTTTCACACAGTCCCTCCGGGGGAGAAATCATGAATATGCACTTGGAAGTGAAAAGGCGTGAGGATCCCTGGAAGTGTCTCAGCAGACTTTGCCTGACCCTTCTGGAAGGGCAATGTCATTTCAGCCACAGAGAAATTACTGACTAGCTGACGGGGGGAGAAGGGGTGGGGGACAATGAAGAAATATCACATTAAAATTCAATGCAAAGTGAAAGCTTATCTTGAGCAAGGGTAAATGACTCAGCAAGAAACCTGTTTCCTGGATGTTAGTTACTGCTCTCTGCAATTCCTATATTAAATAAAAAAGCAGATTCTCATTATCCACTTAAAGTAATTCTACAACTCACCAGATGGAAAATAAGCAAAAAACACATTTCTTAGAATATATTTTAAATCCTAAAATGAAAGCACTGCTTAGGATCACAAGTGCTTGGAAGATTTGGTCATTGAGAGGAACTTGGCCTTTGGCAGAGTGAAAGAGGGTTTGGTTTTGAAGTCTAGCGCTGCTTGTTTGTTCATCTCTGTAGTACATAGTTATCATTTCACATTCCTACACTCAATCCCTTTCATCTGGTAACAGTTACCAAAAACCACCCCGGCCCCCACCCTCACCCCTAATTTTTCTTGGGAAATAATAAATACACACACAGTCCACTCAATTTAATTATAGGCTGTGCTATTCTGGATAGGGGTTTACAGCAGTGAACAAATCAAAGTCCTTGATGAAACGTATTCAGGAATTCAAGTTTATGTGGTATAGGTAAGTATGTGGTCTGGATTATCCCTTAGTAGAATCTCTTCCCTTAAGCATTCATTCAGTAACTGGTTCAGAAATGTGCATGTGTCTTAGATGGGGTTCCCTAGAAGCAGAGCCTGAGGCAAGTATTCAGATGTAAGAAAGACAGGGAGTGTTCTCATGGGAAACTTGCAAGGGAGTGAAGGAAGTGGGATAAAAGGAAGAGAAAGAAGACAAGCAGAGAGCTGGTTTCAGGTAAAGCCCATGTTTGGCCTGATTTTGTATATGGAAGGAGAGGCTTGCCTCTGGAATACAAATTATGTTACAGTTTTTCTGCCTTGAGGCAAGGGAGTTGCCCTTTTTATAACTTGTTATCTGTTAGTTGTTGGTCTAGAGATAGAGGCTGTGTTACCTTCCAGGCATCCCTGAGCTAAGAGGTTCTTGTCAGCCTAGGACAACTTTCATTAAGTTAAGTTCACAGGTTTAAGCTGCTGGCCACAACTTTGAAACAGCTGTAGGTGGTCTGAAGAAGTGTAAGGAAGGGAAGGAGTACACCAGCTGACAGAGTGAATCTGAGTAGAGCACTAAAAGAATCTACTACTGCATGTGTCCCAATCAGGCTAACCTTATACAGTGAGAGTCTGTTCTGGAACTTCTGTTGGAACCATTGGGAAAATAATCTCTCCTTTTGCTCATTATGAAATTAGTATGATGCATGCCTGCAGCTGCTTAAGCCCACAATGAGTCAACTGAGAGGAAACAAGTTTAAAGAAATAGAGACAGGGCAGCCTGGGTGGCTCAGTGGTTTAGTACCGCCTTCGGCCCAGGGCGTGATCCTGGAGTCCCGGGATCAAGTCCCACATCAGGCTCCCTGCATGGAGACTGCTTCTCCCTCTGCCTGTATCTCTGCCTGTCTCTCATGAATAAATAAATAAAATCTTAAAAAAAAAAAAAAAAAGAAATAGAGACGATTCTAATGACATTGTTTGAACCTCACAACCAGCCATACAATCAGGCACATGGCCTTGGCAGCAGGTGATGCCCATTTAGGCAAAGTGTGAAGGATGATGAGTTCCAGGAGCACAAATATTTGAAGGAAGGGCCAACAGGTGCCTGGGTGGCTGAGTTGGTTAAGCATCTGCCTTTGGCTCATGTCATGGTCTCTGGCACATCTGGGACCCACATCAGGCTCTCTGCTCAGTGGGGAGCCTACTGCTCCCTCTCCCTATGCTTGCTGCTCTGCCTACTTGTGCTCTTCCTGTCAAATAAGTAAATCAAATCTTCGAAAAAAAAAAAGAAGAAGAAGCCCACAAAAAACGGAAGAGCAAAGAAGCTCTTATGGAGGATGTTGAGAGGTCAGAGAAGTAGGAGCCAAATACAAGATGGGGTTTTGAGCCTATGTCAGTATGGCTTGCATAAATTCCTTTGTGAAATTAGTTTTGAGAAATGTTTTCGGGTGGCACATTCCCCTTTTTCTAGATCTTTTGGAACTGTGAAATGGACATGTGTGTATTCTTGTCTTCATGCCAATATCCCCTTCTTGGAGATTCTGATGCCTTGTATAGCTCCTGCTCATCCTATAATCCTACCTCTTCTGGGTTAATTTTCTTAGAACCAATGAAAACTAGGGGCACCTGGGTGGCTCAGCTGGTTAAGCTTGTGTCTTCAGCTCAGACAATGAGCTCAGTCGGGGTCCTGGGATCAAGCCCCACATCGGTCTCCCTGCCCCATGGGGTGCCTGCTTCTCCCTCTACATCTGCCCCCTCCACTCCTGTGCATGCTCTTTATCTCTATCTCTATCTCTATCTCAAATGGATAAATAAAATCTTTTTAAAAACCAATGGAAACTAACCTAAGGCAACCAAATTCTCAGGATTATTTGAGCTGAAAAGCCCAGAGATTGTCTCTGATAGACATTTTAACTAAAAAAGTCATACAGTGTGGGCCTAACTCAGCACAGGGACAAGCCAGCACCATAACCAGTAGGAGGGCAAAACAATGGCAGAAGAGACCTCTTGGAAAGACAGAAGAAATTGATCCTCACAGAGAAAATGGGTTAATAAAGCAACTACAAAAGCAGCAGAAACCAAGAGTCATGCAACTTCATGAGAACTAGAAGGGTAGCTTCCTGTCCTGACTTTTCTATTTTCAATCCTGTATCACCTGCACAGCTTCATTTCCTGCCCCCATCTGCTTAAGACATTGTCCACTGACCTCTTATAATAATGTGTCCTTCACGGAAGCTAACTCAAGTGGCCTTCTGTTCTATTACAAGTCCTTTCTGAAATATGAGACCGAATGCTCATCGCATCTATGTGGCCTGTTAAATGGTTGTGCATTACATTTAGACCATATCATAGATTGATTTATTGGTACCAATTCTTTACCTTTGCCTGTATCCACACACTTTGCCATGTGACTTTGAAGTTCCTCTCATTAGAGGCAGAATGTATTTCCCCTTACTGTGTGAAAAGCCTCATAACTTGTTTTGGTCAAAAGTACATTAGTAGGTATTATACAAGCAGAAGCTTCAAATATGTTTATGCTGTTGGGCCTGCCCTCTTATACCTCTGCCATCACCATGAGAAAAACTGTCCCCAGGCAGCTTTTGGCCCATCAGCCTGAGCCCCAGAGAGAAGACATATGTAGCATATCTGAGTCTTACTCTTAATAAGCAGCCAAGCACAGGTGAACCCACAGCTTGAAGCAGAGCCAGCTGACCATATCCAGTCTTGATCAGTCAACTTCCAGACACACACCTGAGAATAAATGAATTTGGGATGATTTGCTACACAGAATTATTGTGACTATAGCCCACTGATAGGTACACTGACAATTCCTGGAATATTCCAGCCCCGCAATGCTATTATACCTTTCCTACAGTTACTGAAATTTCCTTGGCCTTCCCCTCAGTTCACTAGGGGACCCGTGTGGTGGGCCAGCTTTGTACATCAGGCCTCATAGTATTCCAGCTGTCATGAGGCTCCACTGGACACATGAACTTTGGTTCTCCTCAGGGCTCACTCTAAAAACATCATTCTTAGGGAGCCTGGGTGGCTCAGTTGGTTAACCATCCAAGTCTTGATTTCAGCTCAGGTGATGCTCAGAGTCATGGGATCAAGCCTGCATCGGGTTCGTGCTCAGCACACAGTCTCTTTGTCACTCTCCCTGTGCTCCTCCCCCTGCTCTCTTTCTCTCTCTCATATAAATCAATAAAATCTTTAAAAATAAACAAACAAACAAAACCCCACAGCATTCTTCAAGCTCATGGCTCAACCCTAACAAGCCCTCATCTATAGCAGGTGCTAAATTTTGAAGCCTAACTGTAAAGCAGTGCCAGCTACCTTCTTTCTGCCACAGCCAAGAAGAGATAGTTAAGACGGCTACTAGACACTATTAGGTAATTTACATAAATTATTTCATTTAATCCTCATAGTAAGTCTTAAAATATGTATTGTAAAATGATATGTTATCTCCATTTTCCAATAGAGATTGAGAGAACTCGAGTGGTGTGTCCAAGGTCATCTAGCTGGTTAATGGAAGAAGGAATCAGGACTCAGCCTTCTACATCCTAGTTTATGTTCTTTCCTCTGCATAGGTCCTAAATCCCAGTGTATCTAGTGCCCTTCAGTATAGATCAATTTAACCTAGCTAGGAGGGGACCCAGTAGTTGTGGATTCTGATTTTCTTACTTCAGAAGAAAGATTAAGTGAGATTAAGGTGGCAGAAGATTGGGAATTAGAATCCAAACCTCATGACTAAAATTGAGGACATGTTCAGGGCACTGGGCTGCCCCAGCTCTTGGAAAGGACTAAAATTCCATTGCCAAGGAAAAACCTTATTTAACAACCTTATTTAATAAGGTCAGCCACACTATATAAGAGACACACAAAAATTGTCTGGTGATTGTCCAGTGTATTCCAGTTTTTGGAGCATTTTCACATCTAAGATATATCCTTGGAGACTCCCCCAGCCCTGGAGATTACCAATTCCTGTGCCCTGTACCAATTCTCCCTGGACTCTCAAAGTGATTGAGTGGCCCATTCAAAACAGAATTGAGACAGGATGAGGGCCAGCTTTTGTGCTGACCGTCAGTTCTGCCTCTTGGCTACATGCAAGCTGAGAGAGGCCCCTTCTCAGAAGCTGCAGCTGCACTCTGCGTGCCGGCTGGGCTGCACTCAGCCTCTGTTGGCTCTTTCTGGCATTTCAAGGAGCTGCCAGCAGGCTGAGGGCCAGAAGAAGATCCCATTAAGGAATAGGAAACATATGCTTCACTGTTCCTTTGTTGCTGTTAAGAAGACTGAAGAATTAACCATAAGTGAATTTCTGGAAGTGAACAAGCATAGTACCAGAATCAAAAGTGCAAGAGGAAACACCAATTAAAAGAATTACAAAATCCAAACTTGAAGCAATTGTAAAGCTTTCAAGCTGTTGAGCAACTGGCTAACTTGCAATGACTTCTCTCTCCCTTCTTCATACTCCAAAGTTTGAAAATGCTATTAAAAAAAAAAAAAAAGAAAATGCTATTTTTTAGTCATATCCTCCAAATATTAACAATATTTTTGCAAGACTAGTTAGTGATGTATGAGAAATTCCAATAGAACTTTAAAAAGTTGAAGTTAAGATTCTCCAACTGTATTTTTACTCTTCTTCTTTTTTTTAATTATTAGTTTCAGGGGGAGATTTTAGTGATTCATCTGTTGCATATAACACCCAGTCCTCATTACACCAAATGGTCTCCTTAATGCCCAACACCCATTTATCCCTTCCATGTCTCATGGTTTGCTGTTCTTAAATACACCTGGACAGCTGGGCCATTCAGTTCTGATGAGTTTCTCCTTTGTAAATGTCATGGATATACCATGGTGAATACTAGTCGGAGATCCCCTTCAATGTAAGATTGCTTCCCCAACTGCTAGAACTGCTATTGGCAGTCTTTAGCGATCAGTCCCTTCAGCGATTGTCTCCTCTGTAGAGATTAGCCTCAACCAAGATCAATTTTTCAGACCTGGCCATACCCAGTAAATAAAGATGCTGAAAATAAAATTCTGGCCACTTCAACCTAACTTTGGAAAACTCTGAAGGGCCATTTTCACTGAAACTCCTTTGAGGGAGCCAAGGCTACGATTGGGCTGGCATTGTAGCTTGATTTCTCCCTCTGTCAGTTTCCTTCCCTTTCCTTTAGCAGGAATTGATCCCAAGGGCACTTGCCAGTAAACATCCAGCACATTGAATTCCCTCTTAGATCCACTTCCTAGAAAATATATTTGAGATAGTAAACTGTTTCTATATTTTTTCAACTTTTAAGTAGACATTTTTTTAGAGTAGGTATAGGTTGACAGCAAAATTGAGCGGAAGGAAGAGGGATTTCCCATATACTCTTAGCCCACCACACATGTAGCTTCCCCACTATCAAAATCCCATAGTAGGTTGGTTCATTTGCTGCAAATGATAAAGCTATACTGACATATCATCATCACTCAAAGTCCATAGTTTATATCAGGGTTCTGTAGGTTTTGACAAATGTTTAATGACAATATCTACAATTTTATTGTCATACAAAACAGTTTCATTGCCTTAAAAAAGCCTTTGTGCTCTGCCTATTCAGCCCTCCTCCATCCTTTATCTCTGGCTACCACTGATCTTTTACTGCCTCCATAGTTTTACTTTTTCCATAAATAATGTGAGATAGTTGGTCATGCAGATATAGCTTCTTTCACTCAATAATATGCTTTAAGCTATTTCCAGGTCTTTTCATGGCTTGAGCTAATGTTTTTTAGTATTGAATAATAATCCACTGTCTGGATGTACTACAGTTTATTTATCCATTCATCTCCTGAGGAATATCTTGATTGCTTCCAAGTTTTAGAAATTATAAATAACGCTGCTGTCAGCATTCCTATGGAGGTTTTTTGTGAACATAAGTTTTCAACTCATTTGGATAAATACCAAGGAGTGTGATTGCTGGATCATATGGTAAGAGTATATTTAGTTTTGTAAGAAACTGCCAAATTGTCTTCCAAAGTGGCTGAACCATTTTGCATTCTAACCAGCAATGTAAGAGTGTTCCTGTTGCTCCACATCCTTGTCAGCATTTGGTATTGTCAGTGTTCCAGATTTTGGCCATTCCAATAGGTGTATAGTGGGATCTCATTGTTGTTTCAGTTTGCATTTCCCTGGTGACACCTGATGTAGAGCATCTTTTTTTTTTTTTTAAGATTTTATTTATTTATTCATGAGAGACACACACAGAGAAAGAGAGAGACAGAGACAGAGAGACAGAGGCAGAGACACAGGCAGCGGGAGGAGCAGGCTCCATGCAGGGAGCCCGACATGGGACTTGATTCCAGGTCGGATCAGGCCCTGATCAGTGCTAAACCGCTGAGCTACCCAGGCTGCCTTGGAGCATTTTTTCATATGTTTGTTTGCCACTATATATCTTCTTTGGTGAGGTATCTGTTAAGGTCTTTGGCCTATTTCTTATTTGAGTTGTTTGTTTTCTTATCTTTGCATTTTAAGAATTCTCTGTATATTTTGGATAATAGTCCTTTATCAGATGCGTCTTTTGCAAATATTTTGTCCCCGTCTGTGGCTTGTCTTCTAATTCTTTTGATGTTTTTTGCTGAGCAGAAGTTTTTAATCTTGATGAAGTTCAGCTTATCAATTATTTCTTTCATGGATTATATTTTTGGTGTTGTACCTAAAAAGACATCACCTATACTCAAGGTCATCTAGGTTTTCTCGTCTGTTATGATCCAAGAGTTATATACTTTTGCATTTCACATTTACTTCTGTGATCCATGTTGAGTTAATTTTTTATGAAGGATATAAGATCTGTGTCTAGATTTTTCTTAACCTATGGATGTCCAGTTGTTCCAGACCATTTACTGAAAAGACTATATTTTGTTTATTTTACCACCTTGGCTTCATGTCAAAGATCAGTTGACAATATGAGAGTCTCTCTATTCTGACCTATTTGTCTTTCTTTTGCTGATATCACACTGTCTATGAGATTTGTCACAGCTTTACTGTTAGGTCTTTAGGTTGGGTGATGTCAGTCCTCTTAATTTCTTTCTTTTTTTTTTTTTTTTTAAGGTTTTATTTATTCATGAGAGACAGAGAAAGAGAGGTAGAGACACAGGCAGAGGGAGAAGCAGGATCCATGCAGGGAGCCTGATGCGGAACTCGATCCCAGGACTCCAGGATCACCCTTTGAGCCAAAGCCAGACGCTCAACCACTGAGCCACCCAGGCATCCTGTCAGTCCTGTTTCAATATTATATTGGCTACCCTGGGTGTTTGTCTTTCCACATAAACTCCATTTGTTTATGGCTTTAAATTCTTAATTGTATTTTTATAGCTTTATTGAGGTATAATTGACATAAAACTGTGTAAGTTTAAGGTGTACAATTTGATGATTTGATATACATACATATTGCAAAATGTGTGCCACAATAAGGTTAGTCAACACACCCTTTGCCTTACATAATTACTGTTTTGTTGTTATTGTTTGTTGAAATATGATTGATACACAATATCACATTAATTTCAGTGTACAACATAATGATGTGACACATTTATACATTATGCTATCCTCACTACAAATGTAGCTACCATCTCTAACCATACAATGCTGTTACAGTATCACTGACTATATTCTCTATGCTGTACATTTTATTACCATGACTTACTCATTCCATAACTTAAAGCCTGTATCTCCCAGTCTCCTTCACCCATTTTACCCATCCCCATTGCCTTCCTCTCTGGCAATCATCAGTTTGTTCATTTTGTTCTCTGTATCTAAGGATCTTTTTCTGCTTTTGTTTTGTTTTTCAGATTCACATAGGAGTGAAATTGCATGGTATTTGTCTTTCTCTGATTTTACTTAACATAAAACTGTCTAGATCCATCTGTGTTGTCACACATGACAAGATCTCATCCTTTTTATGGCTGAGGGATATTCCAGTGACACCCCACATCTTCTTTATCCATTCATCTATCATTGGACACTTGGGTTGCTTCCACATCTTGGCACTTGTAAATAATGCTGCAATAAACATACCAGTGCTTGTATCTTTTTGAATAAGTGTTTTTGATTTCTTTGGGTAAATACCCAGTAGTGAAATTAACAGACTCTATGGCATTCCTAGTTTTTTGAGGAACCTCCATGTTTTCCACAGTGGCGGTACCAATTTATATTCCCACCAACAGTGCACGAGGGTTCCCTTTTTTCCTCATCCTTGTTAATACTTGTTATTTCTTGTCTTCTTGATCCTAGTCATTCTGACAGGCATGAGGCATATTTCATTGTGATTTTCATTTGTGCTCCCCTGGTAATTAGTGTGTTAAGCATCTTTTCATGTGTTTGTTGGCCATCTGTATGTCCTCTTTGGAAAAATGTCTATTCAGGTCCTCTGCCCATTTTCCAATTGGATTATTTGTTATTTTGGTGTTGAGTTGTATAAGTTCTCTACATATTTTGAATATTAGCCTCTTATTGGATATATCATTTGCAATTATCTTCTCCCATTCAGTAGTTTGCCTTTTCATTTTACCTATGGCTTCTTGTTGTTGTTCTTATGATGAGAACATTTAAGATTTATTCTCACTGTATCTTTCTTTTTTTTTAATATTTTTTAATTTTTTATTTATTTATGATAGTCACAGAGAGAGAGAGAGAGAGAGAGAGAGGCAGAGACACAGGCAGAGGGAGAAGCAGGCTCCATGCACTGGGAGCCCGATGTGGGATTCGATCCCGGGTCTCCAGGATCGCACCCTGGGCCAAAGGCAGGCGCCAAACCGCTGCGCCACACAGGGATCCCCTCACTGTATCTTTCAAGTTAACTTGAAAGTTCATTGTTAACTATGGTCACTATGGTTGTACATTAGATACCTAAAACTAATTCATCTTATAAGTTTATACTCTTTGACCAACATTTTTCTGTGCTTCCCTCACTCCACCCCCTGGCAACCATCAATCTACTCTCTATTTCTACGATATTGATGTTTTTAGATTTCACATATAAGTGAGGTCATATAGTATTTGTCTTTATCTGTCTGACTTATTTCACTAAGTATTCATCTATGTTGTTGCAAATGGCAGAAATTTTATGGTTGAGTAATATTTTATATAGTTGTATATGTATGTGCATACACACATATTTTCATTCATATGTTGATGAACACTTAGGTTGTTTCCATGTCTTGGTTACTCTGAATAAAGGTGTAATGATCATGGGAGTGCAGATATCTTCTCAAGATAGTGATTTCATCTCCTTGATCATTTTTAAATTAGATTAGTTGTTTTTTTTTTCCTATGAGTTGTATGAATTCCTTATATATTTTGGATATTAACCCCTAATCTGACATAGTACTTTCTTCCATTTTTTAGGTTACCTTTTCATTTATTGATTTTATTTATTTATTTATTTATGCTGTACAAAGGTTTTCCTTTTCTTTTTTTAAGATTTTATTTTTAAGTATTCTCTACACCAAATGTGGGGCTCAAACACACAACCCAGAGATCAAGAGTCACACACCCAACCAACTGAGCCAGCCAGGTGCCCCTGCAGAAGTTTTTTTTCATTTGATGTAGTGCCACTTTTTTATTTTTGCTTTTGTTCCTTTTGCTTTTGGTGTCATATCCTAAAAATCAGTGCCAAGACTGATGTCAATAAGCTTTTTCCTGTATTCTAGGAATTCTTCTAGGATTTTCATAGTTTCAAAGCTTATGTATAAATCTTTAATCCATTGTAAAGCAGTTTTTGTGAGTGACGTAAGATAGGGATCCAACTTCACCCTTTTTTTATGTGAATATTCAGTTTTCCTAGCATCTTTAATTGAAGAGATTATCCTTTTGCCATTGCATATTCTTGGCTCCCTTGTCAAACAGTAGTTGACACTATATGTGTAGGTTTATTTCTGGACTCTGAATTCTGTTCCACTAGCTCATGTGTCTGTTTCTATGCCAGTATCATATTGTTTTGATTACTAGAACTTTGTATTATAGTTTGAAATCAGGAACTGTGATCCTTAAGCTTTGTTCTTTCTCAAGATTGCCTTGGCTGTTATGGAGTTTTAGTAGTTTCAAATTAATTTTAGGGTTGTTTTGCTATTTCTGTGAAAATACCATTGGAATTTTGATAGAGATTGCTTTAAGTCTATAAACGGCTTTGGATAGTATGGACATTTTAATATTAACTTTTTAAATCCATGAACATAAGAGATCTTTCCATTTGTTTATATCTTCAATTTCTTTCATCAATATCTCATAGTTTTTGGTGGATAGAATTCTTATTTCCTTGGCTAAATTTATTCTTAAGTGTTTAATTTTTTTGTGCTATTGTAAATGGGATTGTTTTCTTTCTTTATTTTTCAGATAGTTCATTGTTAGTATATAGAAATGCAGCTGATTTTTGTAAGTTGCTTTTTGAGATATTATTGAATTAGTTTATTAGTTCCTAAAGATTTTGGTGGAATCTTTAGGGTTTTCTATATATAAGATTATATCATCAGAAAATAATGACAGGTTTACTCCTTCCCTTCCAATTTGGATTTCTTTTATTTCTTTTTCTTGCCTGATTGCTCTGGCTAAGACTTCTAGGATTGTGTTAAATAGGAATGGTAAGACTGGACACCCTTGTCTTGTTCCTGATCTTAGAGGGAAAGCTTCAACCTTTTTATCACTAAGTTTGTGGTTAGCTGTAGGTTTGTAATTTATAACCTTTACATTGTTGAGATATTTTTCTTCTTTTTTTTTTAAGATTTTATTTATTTATTCATGAGAGACACAGAGAGAGAGTCAGAGACACAGGCAGAGGGAGAAGCAAGCTCCATGCAGGGGGCCCGACGTGGGACTCGATCCCAGGACTCCAGGATCATGCCCTGGGCCAAAGGCAGGAGCCAAACCACTGAGCCACCCAGGGATCCCCGAGATATTTTTCTTCTATACTCAATTTCCTAGAAGTTTTAATCATAAAAATATACTGAAATTTGCCAAATGCTTTTTCTGCGTCTATTGAGATCATTGTAAAATTATTATCTTTCATTTTATCGATGTGGTCTATCATATTTTTTTATTTGTATATGCTGAACATTCTTTGTATCTAGAGATAAATCCCACTTGATCATGATGTATGATCTTTTTAGTGTGCTGTGGAATTTAGTTTGCTAATATTTTGCTGAGAATTTTTACATCTATATTCATCAGGGATATTGGCCTATAGTTTTCTTTTCTTGCAGTGTTTTTGCCTGGTTGTAGAATCAGATGAATACTGGCCTTGTAAAACGAGTCTGAGAATATTCCTTCTTCTTCAATTTTTTGGAAGAATTTGAGAAGCAGTGACATTAATTCTTTAAATATTTTATTGTATTCATTCATGAAACCTTCTGGTCCTGGGCTTTTCTTTGTTGGGAGGATTTGATTATATATTCAATCTCTTTCCTTATTATTAGTCTGCTCAAATTTTCTATTTCTTCATGGTTCAATCTTGATAGGCTGTTTTTAGGAATGTGTCTATTTTTTCTTAGTTGTCCAATTTGTTGATGTATAATTTTTCATAGTAGTCTCCTTTGATTCTTTGTATTTCTTTGATATCAATTTTAATGTCTCCTCATTCATTGATAATTTTATTTGAGTTCTCTCTTTTTCTCTTGGTAAATCTAGCTAAGGTTTCTCAATTTTGGTTATCTTTTCAAAAACCAACTCTTAGTTTTATTGATCTTTTCTATTATTTTTCTGCTTTCTTTTTTTCTTTTTTAATTTTATTTTTATTTATTTATTTATTTTATTTTTATGCTTTCTATTTCATTTGTATCTGTCCTGATCTTTGTCATCTCCTTCATTCCGCTAACCTTGGCCTTACTTTGTGCTTCTTTTTCTAGTTTCTTTAGGTGTAAAATTATGTTGTTTATTGGAAATCTTTCTCTTTTTTTCTTAATGTAGGCATTTATCACTGTAAACTTTCTTCCTATCACAGCTTTTGCTATATACCATAAATTTTGGTATGTTGTGTTTCTGTTTTCATTTGTCTCTGGGTCTCTTTTTTTTTTTAATTTTATTTATTTATTTATTCATGAGAGACACACAGAGAGAGGTAGAGACATAGGCAGAGGGAGAAGCAGGCTCTCTGCAGGGAGCCTGATGTGGGACTTGATCCCAGGACCCCAGGATCATTCCCTGATCCAAAGGCAGACACTCAACCACTGAGCCACCCAGGCACCCCTGTCTCTAGGTATCTTTTTACTTCCCTTTTGTTTCCATCTTTGGCCCATTAGTTGTTCAGGAGTATGTTGTTTAATTTTCACATTTTTGTGAATTTTCCAGTTTTCCTCTTGTTATTTATTTCTAGCTTCATACTATTGTGGTCAGAAAAGATACTTTGTATGATTTCAATCTTTTTTTTTTTTTTTTGGCTGATTTCAGTCTTTTTAAATTTGCTAAGATTTGTTTTATGACCTAACATATGATCTCTCCTGGAAAAATGTTCTATGTGCTCTTGAGAAGAATGTGTATTCTACTGCTATTAGGTGGCATATTTTGTATATGCCTGTTAGATCCATTTGTTCTAAAGTATATTTCCATCCAATGGAAACATCCAATGTTTCCTTATTATTTTTCTGTTTGGATGATCTTTCTTTTTTTTTTTTTTTTTTGGATGATCTTTCCATTGTTGAAAATGGGGTACTGGAGTTTCCTATCACTATTGTATCATTATCTAGTTCTCCCTTCATACCTGTTAGCAATTGCTTAATGCACTTAGGTGCTCCAATATTTGATGCATATATAGAGTGAGCGAGTGGAAGGGGCAGAGGGAGAGAGAATCTGAAGTAGGCTCCATGCCTAGGGCAGAGCCCCAGGTGGGGCTTGATCTCACCACCCTGAGAATATGATCTGAGCTGAAAGCAAGAGTCCCGACAGTTAAGCACCTGAGCCACCCAGGCACCCCTCTTGTTACAGTTTTTGATTTAAAATATATTTAATCTGATATCAGCATAGCTATCCCTGCTCTCTTTTTGTTTCCATTTGCATGGAATATCTCTTTCCATCCCTTCACTTTGAGTTTACATGTGACCTTGAAGCTGAAGTGAGTCTCTTATAGGCTGCGTATAGTTGGTTTTTAAAAATCTCTTCATGGGTGCCTGGGTGGCTCAGTTGGTTAAGTGTCTATCTTTGGCTCAGGTCATGAACCCTGGGTTTGAGTCCCACATTAGGTTCAGAGGCTGCTTCTTCGTTTCCCTCTGCTCCTTCCTGCCCCATTCGTACTTTCTTTCTCTCAAATAAATGAATACAATCCTTAAAACTCTATTCAGCCATTCCATGCTTTTTGATAAAAGCATTTTACGTATTTCCATTTAAAGTAATTATTGATAAGTAATGACTTAGTATTCCCATCTTATTAGTTGTTTCCTTTGTAGTTCCTTTGTTCTTTCTTCCTTTTTTGCAGCCTTCCTTTATGAATTAATGATTTTACATAGTGGTGTACTTTGGTTCTCTTATCTTTATCTCATGTATATCTACTATAGGTTTTTGTTTTGTGGTTACTCTGAGGCTTACTTGAACTATCTCATATCTATAATAATCTATTTTAAGTTGGTGACAACTTCAACCATATACAAAATCTCTATCTTTTTACTACCTCCTTCCATTTTATGTTTTTAATGTGACAACTTAACATCTTTTTACATTGTGTATCCATTAATAAATTATTGTAGCTATAGCTATTTCTTTTTTATATATATATATTTTTAAAGATTTATTTATTTATTTATGATAGACATAGAGAGAGAGAGAGGCAGAGACACAGGCAGAGGGAGAAGCAGGCTCCATGCCGGGAGCCCGACGTGGGACTCAATCCGGGGACTCCAGGATGGCGCCCTGGGCCAAAGGCAGGCGCTAAACTGCTGAGCCACCCAGGGATCCCCGCTATAACTATTTCTAATACTTTTGTTCTCTAGCCTTTATTCTAGAGTTAAGTAGTTGCAAATCACCATAGTACAGTATTAAAGTATTCTGAATCTGACTGTATGTTTACTTACCTTTCCAGTTTATTGTATATTTTCATGCTACTAATCAGAATCCTTTTGTATCAGTTTTAAGAACTCCTTTAATCACTTTTTGCAGGCCTAGTGGTGATGAACCCCCTCAAATTTTTTTGTTTGTTTGTTTGGGAAAGTTTTTACCTTGCTTTCATTTCTGAAAGACAACTTTACCAGGTAAAGTATTCTTGGTATCAAGCTGTTTTTTGTTTTTTTAATTTTTTCTTTTCCCATCACTATAAATATATCATCCTACTCTATTGGCCTGTAAGATTTCTTCTGAGAAATCCATCTATAGCTTCATGGAGATTCTCTTACAGAAGAGAATTATTTTTTCTCTTGCTCCTTTAAAAATCTTTTCTTTGTATTTGTGTTTAAACGAGTTTTTTAATAATGTGTCTTTGAGAAAGTTGTTTTGGATTGAAATTTTGAGACGACCTATTAGCTTCATAAACTTGGATGTCCAAATTTCTCTCCAGGTGTGGGAAGTTCTCAGTCATGATTTGAATAAGCTTTCTACCCGTTTCTCTTTCTCTTCTATTTCTGGGATTCCAACAATGCATAGATTGTTTATCTTAATGATATCCGAGGGGTCCCATAGGCTTTCTACATTACCTTTTTAAAATTGTCATTGTTCTTCTAACAGGAAAATGTCAGATGATCTATCTTTGAGATTGTGGTTTTTCTTTCTGCTTGGTCCAGTCTTCTGTTGGAGCTTTCTATTGATTTTTTCAATTCCTTCATTGTTTTCTTCAACTCCAAAATTTGTGGGAATTTTTTATGTTTTCTTTTTGTAGAACTTCTTATTTTGTATTGTTTTCCTGATCTCATTAAATTGTCTCTGTGCTCTCTTGCAGCTCTCTGAGCATCTTTAGAACAGTTATTTTGAATTATTTATCAGGAAATTCATATATCTCTATTTCTTTGTTTTCAGTTACTAGAAGTTTAATGTTTCTTTGATGGTGCCATATGTCCCTGATTCTTCATGATCTTCATTCATGACCTTGCATAGGTGTCTGCACATTTGAAGAAGTCACCTTTTCTAGACTTTATGGACTGACTTTGGCAAGGAAATACCTTCACTTGTGGATAGGGGCACACTGAGGCATGCTGTGATCTCAGGTCTAGTGGTGAGGGGTGCCATGTGTGGGGGCATGTAGCAGTCCCAAGTCCAGGGTGACACAATGACAATGGCTCAGGCAGCTGAGATCCATAGCATCAACAACTGTCTGATCTTTGGTGAATGCCATGAAGAGTCTACAATGTCTGTAAGGACTATTGGGTACTTCTAGGCCCACTAATTAAAGATCACTGGTAATGGCTAGAGCCAGTTGGTATGCACACATCTTGTAGGGGCCAGCTATAGGTGCCTGTGTAGTGTCAGAGGCTGGTGGCAGACACATTGATAGTGGCTAGGGCCAGAGCCAGCAGCAAGGACCAGAGCAAACTTCAGGCATATTAGCAGCTGGGGAGCAATGGCTGTCAGTATGCACTTCTGTGGCCACAGGGTCTAACCACAAACATGCACACAACAGTGGATGCTGGTGACAGGAGTTGAATCAGTGGTGTACAATTGCACAGCTGGAGGAACTAGCTGTAGGTGATTCCAGTAGTGCAGACCAGTGACAAGAGACAGGGTTTGATCTGTACCAACATGCAGCTTTGGAGGCTCTTGCTTTTGGCCTGGATTCTTGCAGCTGCAGGGTATTGCTGCAGGTGCATGCCAGTGGAGACTGATGACGGAACACAGACCAGCAGGGTGCAGGCACCTAGCTGGAGGGGCTAGCTGCAGATGAGTCCAGCAGCATCAGCCAGTGACAGGAGATAGGGCCAGGTCTATGTCCACAAGCAGCTTTGGGGACCTTGGCCTTGTCAGCATACACTCCTGTGGCTACAGGAGTTTGCCATAGGCACATGAACAGCTGTGGAAGTCAACCCCAGGGTCCAGACTGGCATCTTATACTCATGAAGCTTTAGAAACAGAGGCTGACTACCAGTGTGAATCTTGGGCTGGCAGGCTTTAGCCAGGGGCAAGGGAAGGAATCAGAAGGGATGCCTTCGAGTGTGAAAACCTGTGGGGCAAAAGCCACTGGAATCTGCAAGACATCTCAGTGGCTATGCTGGGCATTGGTTTCTGCAGTTGCAAAAGCTACTGAAGTCTTCTGCAGAGCAGGTCACTGGGAACCACATGGTTCCCACTGCATGGCTGTTACTGGTAGCCCTTGCTCTTTTTCTTTTTCCTAGCCATCTATGTATGTCTCAGTTTTGCCAGGCTCTGGATGGGGTGAAAGTGAAGTGGGTCATTTATGCATTGCCCCCAAAGGCTGAGGATGCTGGTTATTCATTCCACTCTCCCTTTACTGAAGAGTTACACCCTTTCTAGCTGGGGAGTTTGCTCCTGGCACTAAGCAGTGCTGGCCTAGGCAGTGGGATAATGTAGGCAAAATGAAACTGTTCTTTCTTCTCTTTTTGTACAGTTGTCCTCAGGTTTTTTGTTCCACTCTTGCTAAAGTTTCTTAAGTGGACTCCTGAGCTCTCCCAGAGCTATTTCTGTTTGTGGATACTTGTTTAATTGTCAATTTGGGAGTAGGGGATTTCAATGCTGTGGTCTACACTGCTATCTTGGTGACATCACCCCTTATACTATTTAGAATCAGTTTGTCAATATTTACCAAATAACTTGCTGGAATTTTTATTGGGATTGTGTTGACTCTATAGAGCAATTTGGGAAGAACTGTCATCTTGAACATGAACTAGCTCTTCATTTATTTAGTTCTTTGTGGATTTCTTTCATTAGAGTTTTGTAGTTTTTCTCATATAGATGTTATCCATATTTTGTTAGATTTATTCTTAATTATTTCATTTTGGGGGTCCTAATATAAATGATATTATGTTTTTAATGTCAAATTCCACTTGTTTGTCACCACTAGATAAAAAAGCAATTGACTTTTGTGTATTGACCTTGTATCCTTATTTTAATTGCTTATTAGTTCTAAGAGAACTTCTGTTATTGATTCTTCCAGGTTTTCTATATAGGTAATCATGTCATCTGTGAACAAAGACAGTTTTATTTTTCCCTTACCAAGACATGTCTTTTATTTCTTTCTTGTCTTACTGCATTAGCTAGGGCTTCATTCAATATGGTTTCAAAAACCAGTGATGAAAAGGGAACATATTTGTCTTGTTGCTGATTTTAATGGGAAAACTTTTAGTTTCTCATCTTTAATATCCTGTGTAAGGTTTTTATAGATGTTCTTTATCAAATTAAGGAAGTTTTCTCACTATTCCTAACCTACTGAGAGTTTTTATCATCAACAGGTACTGGATTTTGTCGTATGTTTTTTCTTCATCTATGGCCATCTGTAGGCCAAAGAGATGTCTCTTGGAGGGAAACAAACAAACAAACAAACAAAACAAAACAAAACAAAACAAAAACCACTTTACTGATACCTTAATCTTGGACTTCTAGCCACCAGAATTGTGAGAAAATAAATTTCTGTTGTTTAAGCCACTCCATTTGCAGTCCAAGTAAACTAACATATGGGCTAGTATTAAATACCTTTTGAATGACCCTCACTCACTGGTAAATTATCAATGTTCCAGTTATAGTGTGGTATATTTTGAGTCTTAAATTGTCCTTGTCTATATCAATATCCGATATTCAATCAG
This sequence comes from Canis lupus familiaris, assembly GCF_011100685.1. Taxonomy (NCBI): domain Eukaryota; kingdom Metazoa; phylum Chordata; class Mammalia; order Carnivora; family Canidae; genus Canis; species Canis lupus. The sequence continues at coordinate 33,735,409 of NC_049244.1, read as the reverse complement.
CCAGAAAGTTAAATACAGAAATTCTGACAAATTCTAGTTCATAAAAATTCCATCAAAAAAAGTTTTTAAATGTACTAAGCAGTTATAACTATAAACATTGTGTTACTAAGTATATTCCCTAAAGGCATGGATGAGAATAAAATTACCTGCTTATAATTATTCATATGTAATGATGGCTAAAATATTCAACAGACTAACCTACAGATCTATATCTTTCAAATCATTTTTTCCACTACCCACATACTTCTATTGCCAGGTTCTATATACAACTTCATATGGCAATCCATCCTCTAACTGCACTTTCATATCATGATCCCAAGTAAGTCAGCATATCAGGCAAACAGGAGTTTTTTGGAAGCTATTTCTAACCCAGGATAGCAAGTTAATAAGTTGCTATATATGAAATTGACTAACGAGCATATAAATACACTTCACTAAATTCAAACTATTTCACCAAGTCAACCTCCTCTTAACTAGATCCCCAAAATACTCATAATCATTCCACACTACACAATTCAAGAAGTATGACATAGGAGAATCAAAAATGGAAAATCAATCTCTTATTTTTACAAGGTTTACAAAAATATATCTCTATAAAAATATACTGCTAGGGTCCTTCCTAGAGCTCTGAAAGAGGCCTGTGTATGTCAGGATCTCTGAAGCTTAAGTTCTAATGATTTCACAATAAATCTGCCTGCCATTGTGAAGGCCTTGATCCTAATGCTGATCAGGAGCTCATCAAATGGCCCTCTGACCTACCCGCTCCTACTGCCTACCTAATTTTCTGGTCTTTTCTCTCTCAGATTAGTGCAAAATCCCACTATAACAATATTGAAATCAACAGATACTTCAAGAATTTCTGCCCTCTGTCTGTGCCCAAAGCCCTGTTCTGATTAGGTTTATTGTGTTCTTCTTGAGTCTCTTTAGTTTGCATTCTGCTCTCCCCTCACTATTGTCACTATAGGAAGTGTCAACCTCCGTTTATAATTCTAGATACTTGAATAGACCTTGAAAGAGGGAAAATCACAGAGGAAGCAGAATCTAGGTGACCAAGGATGGGAAACCATGGCCAGAAACATAACAGCTTAAATCAGAAAGAAGAGCTGTGTGGTTTTAAAATATTATCTCTTTTTTATTTATTTTATTTTTATATTAAATGTGCTCCTTGTGAAAAGTAAAAATAGCATAGTTAAGTTTAATATGAAAAGTAAGAATCTCCCCTGCTCTGAAGCCCTAATATTTACCCCACAGTTAATCATAACCATGGTTGGGTAATTTCCTCTGCTTGTATATTTAAAGGATTGGTTTTAAGAGAAAGACGATGACTCTGGCTTGAGACACATTTTGTTGAGGATTATGATCTTACAACTTGGTGGCAATGTTCCAAGAAACAGCTGGATATTTTAAATAGGCAGTTGGAGAAGTGAGAGCTAATGAGGTAGATCTGGGATTTTTCTTCTTGCATTGTTAATGGTGTGAAAGTGAGAGAACTGTGAGGGAGAGAAATGAGAGGTAGGGGGAAAAATACAGAGCACAATTCTCAACCATAGGCAACATGGGCATTTCAGAATGGCCAATAGAAAGTAAGGCACTTGAAGGAGACAAAAACAACAGTAAGCGAGGTAAGAAAAGTTGAGAAATGCTCTTGAGTTTTACTGACATGTAAACTCTGTTTCCCTGTGAAAATGCAATATAACCAATGCAGCCAATATACCTACTGATGAGAAGACTTACAGCAAGCATAACTACAGTCTGTGCTGTATTTTATTGCAGAACTTCCTGTTGTTTACTCTTGTTTACCAATCTCCTATTCTAAGTTTCTACATGCTAGGCTTTGGACCTCTTATTTCCTGACATGTGGGGACCACAAGCTCTCCCCATGTTTCAGCTTTCTTTTCAGTTCTGCTCTCAGCAGTTGTAAAAACTTCCCTCCTGTCTCATTGGGGTTGTCAAACTTCTAAGGTGGCCTTCATGATCCCCAACTCCTGGTATTTATACTCTTGCATAATTCCTTCCCCTTGAGAGTGAGCTAGACCTAGTGAGTTTATTCTGTGGCATAGATGATAGGATGACACTACCATGATTAAATTATAAAATATTGTAACTTCTGCCTTGCTAGTAGATTCTATTGCCTCTGGGCTTGAACTCTTTGAAGTAAGCAGCCATGTAGTAGAAACCCGTGTAACAAGAAACTAAGGGCAACTTTCAGCTAACAGCCAGCAAGGAATTGGAGCCCTCAGTCCAACAATCCATGGATAATGAATGTTGCTAATAATCATTGAGTGAGCCAGCAGCATGATTGTAGCCTATATGTGTGTTATTTGAAGCCATTAAGTTTTGGGGCAATTTTTAAAAAGATTTATTTTATTTTTTATTTTTTTTAAAGCAGGTTCCACACCCAACATGGAGCCCAATGCAAGGTTTGAATCAGGATCTGAGCTGAGATCAAGAGTAGGATGTTTAAACAACTGAGCCACATAGGTGCCCTTAAGATTTTTTATTTTTAAGTAATCTGCAATGTGGGGCTCAGATTCACAACCCTGAGATCAAGTGTTGCATGCTTCACCAATTTAGCTAGCCAGGCTCCCCAGTATGGGGTAATTTTTATATGGCAACAGATAAATAATAAACACACCAAACCTCTAATTCTGGTTGTCTAAGAAGTGTCCCAAATGTCAAGTGTCTATTTCCAGGAGTGTAGGAATACTAGTGATAGGGGGAATAGAGAAGAGTAGTGTATAGGAGAAGAGTTCTGTATGGACAGGACCAATTGGACTTGATCAGCTGGAAGGTGGGAAATTAAAGAGAAGAGTCTGGGTACCTGGGTGGCTCAGTGGTTGAGCATCTGCCTTCAGCTCAGGGAATGATCCCAGGACCCTGCCTGTTTCTCTCTCTGCCTATGTTTCTGTCTCTCTCTCTCGTCTCTTAAAAACAAAAACAAAAACAAAAACAAAAACAAAAACAAAAACAAAAAAGGAGAGGAGTCAACTTGGCTTCCCAGGTGGAGAATGGGGCTATCCACTAGGGAGTGGTACACAAAGGATGAGATGATAGAGAGTTTTGCATATTTTGATCAGTCCTCAAGCTAGAAAAAGTTTGGTTTTTTTTGTTTTTGTTTTTGTTTTTTTGAAGATTTTATTTATTTGACAGAATGAGAGCACAAGTAGAGGGAGTAGGAAACAGAAGGAACAGGAGAAGTAGTCTCTCTGCTGAGCAGGGAGCCCCCATCATGGGACTCAATCTCAGGACCCTGGGATCATGACCTGACCTGAAGGCAGATGTTTGACTGAGCCACACAGGTAACCCTAGAAAAGAGCTTGGTTTCAGATTTCCCTTATCCATTTAAAAGCAGATCTGTTTGGAAAATGTTAAGGGTATATATAAAATAATTCTGAAGCTGGGTCATGGGTACATGAAGATAAACTCTGTATTATATAATTTTCTCAAAATGTATACATGTTTGAAATTTTCCAAAGTAAATTTTATTTCTTTAAGTAGGCTCTATGCCCAGCATGGAGCCCAACATGGGGCTTGAACTCATGACCCGAGATCAAGACCTGAGCTTAGATCAAGAGTTAGATGCTTAACTGACTGGGCCACCCAGGCGCCCCCGTGATAAAAATTTTTAATGGGAAACAGTTAACAGCTAGATGGATCATCAAAGTCTTTCTAAAGGAATAAGGGAGAGAGAGAGAAAATGAGAGAGAGAGAGAATGATAAAGATAATAGGCAGAATAAAAAAATCAAATAAAAGCAGGACAATTTGAAGCACGGGAGAGGAGAGGATCCTGGGAAACTCCCTAAACTGAAGAGGACATTAGCCAGAGCTTTTAAGGGGGGAGCCATGACCTTGCCCACTGAAGCCTCTAAGACAGCCTGAATTCTGAGCTTACAAGACAGTCCCACCCTCTGGTAAGATGCTTAGGACATCTCATGAATAAAGATGGTAATAGTATCATGGGTAGAATCATTGTTGAAAGCCATCTGTAAACCAGTCAGGCAAGAATAGGCCAAGAAATAGCCCTAGAAAATGGATCTGGCTAGGGAAAGCACCCAAGTAGGTAAATTGTACACCTTAAACTTATACTATGTTTTATGTCAATTATACCTCAATAAAGCTGGAAAAATACAATTAAGATTTTTTTTTTTAGATTTTATTTATTTATTCATGAGAGACACACACAGACAGAGAGGCAGAGACACAGGCAGAGAGAGGGAGAAGCAGGCTTCATGCAGGAAGCCCGACATGGGACCGAAGTCGGCGCTAAACCGCTGAGCCACCCAGGCTGCCCCAATTAAGAATTTAAAGCCATAAACAAATGGAGTTTATGTAGAAAGATAATCACCCAGGGTAGCCAATATAATATTGAAACAGGACTGGCAGGATGCCTGGGTGGCTCAGTGGTTGAGCGTCTGCCTTTGGCCCAGGGCGTGATCCTGGAGTCCTGGAATCGAGTTTCACATCGGGCTCCCTGCATGGAACCTGCTTCTGCCTCTGCCTGTGTCTCTGCCTCTTTTTGTCTCTGTGTGTGTCTCATGAATAAATAAATAAAAATCTTAAAAAACAAAACAAAACAAAAAAACCTCAGAGACATAATCAATTCTACTGCTGCTCTCATTCTACCTCTCCTCTCAGGTACAGAAAGCATCTGCTGCCCTGCAACTGAGTCCTTGCCTTGGCAAAATGCATTAATAGCAATGGCATGTGGGTAAGTATTTAAAAACTGGCTCTCAGGGCTGGAGTGGGGGAAAATCACTGATTGTAGCATTTGCCAATATACGTGGTGTAAATCCCAATTTGAACTTGATATCACAGAATACAATTGGGAAGAAACAGGTACAAATAACTTACAAGCAACCCATTCTCTTCAGGTCCCAGCTAAATCTCCATTTCTTCAAAGTTGCCTTTCTGATTAATTCTCACACCAGTCAAGTGTCCCTGTTAAAAAGTCAGGTAGCTTTATAGTACTTTATACTTTTCCATAACACTTATAACAGTTAATTAGAATACTTATTATATACTTAGTTGTTATATAATTAGTTGTCTATTAAACAAGTAGTTATTTTTTTATTTTTTAAACAAGTAGTTATTATATAATTAGCTATTTAATGCTTTCATCTTCTGCTAGAATGTAAATCCCTAAGAGGGCAGGAACTATATCTGTCTCGTTCATCACTGTCTCCCCAACATTCAACATGGTGCTTTACATAGAAAAGACACTCAAATATTTTTGTCAAATGAATAAAAGCATAACTTATAGGAACTGCTCCTTTATCAGATTTTCCCTGCCTTCTGTCAGAAGGGAAACCTCTTTTTCAGGGCTCATAATCCATCTTGGTCTCAGCCTCTGGGAGGCACATGCAGATTCCCTGGGCCTCACTCTTTCTAGTGGGGGGTCTATGGACTTTGGTCTCATGGTCTCTTTCTAATTCTAAATGTCTGTTTATAGCACATGTGCTCAGAGACCATTCATTTTAAAGAATCATTCAGGGGCGTCTGGGTGGCTTGGTTGGTTAAGTGTCTGCCTTTGGCTCAAGTCATGATCTCAGGGTCCTGGGACCCAGCCCTGAGTCAGGCTCCCTGCTGGGCGGGGAGCCTGCTTCTCCCTTTACCTCTACTCACCACGCACCCCACTCATGCTATCTTCCTCAAATAAATAAATAAAATCTTTAAAACAAAATAAAAGAATCATTTGGTACTTTAGCCCTAAGTTAAAAGTGTATTTTCAGTAGTGAAAATTAGATGTAATTATTTTAATAACTTTCATTATTTAAATATCAATATTTGTGTTTTTAATAAGTCATCTCATTTTTGATATGTTGTGATAAATTACATGCAATTATTTTATACACTTGGAGGTAAAATACAAAATGATGTGTGCAACATTATATGGTGTCTAGAAATGAATATACCAAAATTTGTAAAAACTCAATGTTTAGTTTTTAAAACATGTTTATTTATATATTATTTATATATGTATATTATTTATTTATTATAATAGTCTATGTTTGCTATAGAAAATTTGGAAAAGGCACAAAAATACAGGAAGAAAATAAAAATTATCTGTAATTCTATGGCTATAAGAAATCTATTAACATTTTTGTGTAGTTTCTTCTAGTGTTTTTGTTATCTATATCATAAGGCTCAGTTTTTAGGAAAAATTAAATTGTGTGCATTTGTAATTTGTTATCCTGCTTGGGTTTTTTGTAAATTGTGGATATCAATTGGTACTCTGTCCTTGAAGGCCAATTAAAAATAATGATACAGGGGATCCCTGGGTGGCGCAGCGGTTTAGCGCCTGCCTTTGACCCAGGGCGCGATCCTGGAGACCCGGGATCGAATCCCACATCGGGCTCCCGGTGCATGGAGCCTGTTTCTCCCTCTGCCTGTGTCTCTGCCTCTCTCTCTCTCTCTGTGACTATCATAAATAAATTTAAAAATAAATAAAAATAAATAAAAATAAAAATAATGATACAAATTTAAAATACACATACATTTTGATCCAGCAATCCTATTTATTCTGCAAGTATACCCCATATGCATAAAAATGTGGATGTATAAGAATGTTTTAACAGTAAAAGACTAAAAACAACCTGAATGTCCACATGATATATCCATATGATGAAATACTATTCAGCTATTAGAAAGAAAGTACAGTTGACCCTTGAACAACATAGGATTGGGGGTCCTGACCTCCCATGCAGTTAAAAAATCAAATATACATTTCAATTTCCCCTAATTTAACTACTAATATCCTACTGTCAACTGGAAGCCTGACTGATAATATAAATAGTCAATTAATTCATATTTTGTATGCTATATATATTACATACTGTATTCCTATAATTAAGCTAGAGAAAAGAAAATCATAAGAAAGAGAAATACATTTATAGTACTGAACTGTAAAAAATCCACACATAAGTGAATCCACACAGTTTGAACCTGTGTTGTTCAAGGGTCGACTGTAGCTATATAAATAACCCCCAAGTCCAGTTGTTAGAGAAAAAAGATGTAGAACAATGTTAACAGTATGCTCTCATCCATGTAAGAAATAAAAAAGTATAAAAGGGAGATTATATACCTTTATGCTAATATACACACAGAGTATTTCAGGAACCAGACATAAGAAATCTATAAAAATCGTTCCTCTGCAGAGGGATCTGGCATCTGGAACATGAGGGATGCTTAGTTTCTCTTGCAGTGTAAGTTTCTTTTTTTAAAACCACGTACATGTATGTTACTTTTTTTAGTTAGAAAAGATTAAAAATGTTTAAAAGGACCTGCAATTCTAATATTCAGAAATATCCACTGTTAACATTTTAATATATTTTCTCCCAGTCTTTTTCTTTGTGTGAGTATATATTGGGGGGTATGCATGGATATGCTAATAAACAATCCCCCAAGTAACGTCAAAATTTGTATAAAACTGTACTATAATCTTGTATATTAATTTCTATAATATGCTATAATTACATTGTGATATTTTTATGTCAATGAATATTATTTGAAAACAAGAATATTTTAAAGTTCTATAAAAATGTATATGCATCTATAAAATGGGATGCATGCCAAATGAGAGCTTCAGGTGACATCATAAGGAATTCTGGTGCTAGAATGGCTTCTCAGAGTTATTCCAAACTCTTCTCAGAGTTATCCCGAATTGGATTGAGATGGGAAGCCTTTTTATACTCTGGTACTGATCAGTCAGTAGTTAGATATGGGCCATCCCAGAAACACACATGCCTCTCTGCACCAGAGGCAATCCCTGAAGCTGCTAACAGCATTCCCAGAAACTAAAGTAACAAATCCTTCACTCAAAAGGGATGTGGGCAGCATATGATGGTGAGTATCCACTGAAGTCTATTCCTGGCCATGCAGCTAGTCTCAGGGTTATAACTGATAGTCATTATCTCCCTCTTGTTCCGTCCATTCGAGATTCCTCTTACCTCAGCTATTACCCTTGCTGGTCTCAGTGGCATACCTAGCAACATGACTCAGACCCTCATTCTTTTTTTTTTTTTTTTTAAGATTTTATTTATTCATTCATGATAGACACAGAGAGAGAAAGAGAAAGAGAGGCAGAGACACAGGCAGAGGGAGAAGCAGGCTCCATGCCAGGAGCCCGTTGTGGGACTCAATCCCAGGACTCCAGGATCATGCCCTGGGCCAAAGGCAGGCGCTGAACCGCTGAGCCATCCAGGGATCCCCAGACCCTCATTCTTGAATGGTATGAGCTCCTGGTCACTATGCTGTCTTGGGCTGAGATTGCCACAGTTGTCCATTTCTGGTCAAAACTGGGCAAGGGTATACCAAGAGGTGTCCAGCTGGGTCACCTGAATGCCAAACATATTGCTCCGTGCCTCTGTTGTATAACTTTCTCATGCCAGAATGGTGACTCCTATTTTTGCCTGCTGATCCCTGGACTCAAAGAACATCCTCAGGTTGACAGCTATATCTTGTAGCTCTGTGGAAGTCTTGCTGTGTTCCTTGGTAAAATTCTGCTGTCTTTGGAGACCTGTACCTTCAACCCTACGAAGCTCAATGTTGGGAGACAATTTACCATGAGTCTCTTACATTTCTCCAAACAGACACTGATACCTTTTGTTCAGAGCCATCTTTTCAGGGATGTTTGTATACTGAACAGCTTTAGAAGATAGAGGTGGAGATTTTGTTTCTCTTCAGAACAAAAGACAGCTTTGTTCACTTTCTAGTGTGATAAAGACTGCGTCTCCCTCTGGGGAAACATTTGGGAACATTGTTTGATAAAAGATCAGAGTACCTCAGCCATGATATAAACCCACTGTATGCACAGTGTCTGTCTAGGCCACTCCACATCTTCCTAATGGTACTTGGGGAATAAGGAAAACCAATGCAAACATAAGTCATGTGCAGCTTGCTATGCTGTGAGCAATACAGTCTTCTGACTCTGACCCAAGAGTCTCAGGTCTTCTGCCAGCATTCAAAAGTGGCCGACTTGGGCAGCCTGGGTAGCTCGGTGGTTTAGCGCCGTCTTCAGCCCAGGGTGTGATCCTGAAGACCTGGGATCCAGTCGCGCCTCAGGCTCCCTGCATGGAGGGAGCCTCTGCCTCTGCCTATGGTTTCTGCCTCTCTCTCTCTCTCTCTCTCTCTCTCTCCCCCGTTTCTCTCATGAATAAATAAATAAGTTTAAAAAAAAGTGGCAGACTAACTTCTTAGATTGTAAATAGGGTAAAATCTCAGACCTTTCACGGTTCTCAACAACTATATTACTAAGAGCAGAAGAATTAATATAGCCTTGGGGCAAAAATGTAAATGTATACTACTATCCCTTCTGCATAACTGAGAACCGTTTCTCCTTTTAAAAAATTATTATTTTTAATTTAAATTAAATTAACCAACATATAGTACATTACTAGTTTCAGATGTAGAGTTCAGTAATTAATCAATTGCATGTAACACTGTGCTCATCCCATCATGTCCCATCACGTGAAGGGCCCTCCTTCATTCCCATCACTCAGTTACCCCATCCCTCCCTCTACCCACCTCCCCTCCCGCAGCCCTCAGTTTATTTCCCGTAGTTAAAAGTCTTTCATGGTTTGTGTCCCTCTCTGATGTCTTCCCATTCAGTTTTACCTCCCTTCCCCTATGATCCTCTTCACTGTGTCTTATATTACACATGTGAGTGAAGCCATATGAAAATGGTCTTTCTCTGATTAATTTTGCTCAGCATAATACCCTCCAGTTCCATCCACATCTATATAAATGGTCAGTGTTCATCCTTTCTGATGGCTGAGCAATATTCAATTGTACATACATACCACATCTTCTTTATGCATTCATCTGTAGATGGACATCTGGGCTCTTTCCATAGTTTGACTATTGTGGACATAGCTGTTATAAACATTGGTGTACAGGTACCCTTCATATCACTACATTTGTATCTTTGGGGTAAATCCCTAGTAGTGTAATTGCTGGGTTGTAAGGTTGCTCTATTTTTAACTTCTTGAGGAATCTCTGTACTATTTTCCAGAGTGGCTATACCAGCTTGCATTCCCACCAATAGTGTAGAGGGTTCCTCTTTCTCCACATCCTTAGCAACATCAATTGTTTCCTGACTTTTTAATTTAAACCATTCTGACTGGTATGAGGTGGTATCTCATTGTGGTTTTGATTTGTATTTCCCTGATGCTGAGTGATGTGGAACATATTTTCATGTATCTGTTGTCCATTTGTATGTCTTCTCTGGAGAAAAGTCTGTTCATGTCTTCTGCCCATATCTTGACTTGATTATTTGTTTTTTGGGTGTTGAGTTTGATAAGTTCTTTATTGATATTGGATACTAGCCCTTTATCTGATGTCATTGGCAAGCATCTTCTCCCATTCCAAATGTTGCCTTTTAGTTTTGTTGACTGTTTCCTCCGCTGTGCAGAAGCTTTTTATCTGGATGAAGTACAATAGTTCATTTTTGCTTTTGTTTCCGTTGCCTTTGGAGAAGTGTCTAGAAGAAGTTGCTGTGGCTGAGGTTGAAAATGTTGCTGCTTGTGTTCTCCTGTAGGATTTTGATGGATTCCTGTCTCACATTTAGGTCTTTCATCCATTTTGAGTTTATCTTTGCATATGGAGTAAGAAAGTAATCCAGTTTCATTCTTCTACATGTGGCTATCCAGTTTTCCCAACACTCGTTGTTGAAGAGACTGTCTTTTTTTTCCCCTGGATCTTCTTTTCTGCTCAGTTAACCATAGAGTTGAGGGTCCACTCCTGAGATCTCTGTTCTGTTCCATTAATCTATGTCTCTGTTTTGTGCCAATACAGTACTGTCTTGATGATTACAGCTTTGTAATATAGCTTGAAGTCTGGCATTGTGTGCCTCCAGCTTTGGTTTTCTTTTTCAACATTTCTTTGGCTATTCAGGGTTTTCCTGGTTCCATACCAATATTAGGATGATTTGTTCCAGCTCTGTGAAAAAAGTTGATGATATTTGCTAGGGATTGCATTGAATGTGTACATTGCTCTGGGTAGCATAAGCTTTTGAATAATATTTATTCTTCCAATCTATGAGCATGGAATGTTTTTCTATTTCTTTGTGTCTTCTTCAATTTCTTTCATGAGTGTTCTGTAGTTTTTAGAGTACAGACCCTTCACCTCTTTGGTTAGGTTTATTCCTAGGTTTGGGGTATGATTATAAATGGGATTGATTTCTTAATTTCTCTTCCTTCTGTCTCACTGTTAGTGTATAGAAATATAACTGATTTCTGTGCATTGATTTTATATCCTGCCACTTTGCTGAATTCCTGTATGAATTCTAGCAATTTTGGGATGGATTCTTTTGGGTTTTGCACATAGAGTATCATATCATCTGCAAAGAGTGAGAGTTTGACTTCTTTTTTTGACAAGTTGAATGCCTTTTATTTCTTTTTTTCATCTGATTGCTGAGGCTATGTTGAACAACAGTGGTGAGAGTGGACATCCCTGTTGTGTTCTTGACCTTAGAGAAAAAGCTCTCAGTTTTTCCCCATTGAGAATGATATTTGCTGTGGGCCTTTCATATATGGCTTTTATGATATTGAGGTATGTTCCCTATATCCCTATACTGTGGAGAGTTTCAATCAAGAAAGGATGCTATATTTTGCCAAATGCTTTTTCTGCATCAATTGAGAGGATCATATGGCTCTTGTCCTTTCTTTTGTTAATGTAATGTATCACATTGATTGATTTCCGGGTGTTGAACCACCCTTGCAGTTCAGGAATAAATCTTCCCTGATTGTGGTGAATAATTCTTTTAATGTTACATTGGAGCCTGTTAGCTAGTATCTTGGTGAGAATTTTGACATTTGTGTTCATCAGGGATATTGGTCTGTAATTCTTTTTGGTGGAGTCTTTGTCTTGTTTTGGGATCAAGGTAATGCTGGCCTCATAAAATGAGTTTGGAAGTCTTCCTTTCGTTTCTACTTTTTGAAACATCTTCAGAAAAATAGTTATTAATTCTTCTTTATAAGTTTGGTAGAATTCCTCTGGGAAGCCTCCAGCCCTAAACTCTTGTTTGTTGAGAGATTTTTTTTAAAAGATTTTATTTATTTATTTGAGAGATAAGAGATAGCAACAGAGATATAGAGAGAACCTGAGAGTGGGAAGGAGAGGGAGAAGCAGGCTCCCTGTGGAGCAAGGAGCCTGACACGGGGCCAAATCCCAGGATTCTGAGATCATGACCTGAGCTGAAAGCAGGCACTTAACCAATTGAGCCACCCAGGCACCCCTGGGAGATTTTTTTTTTTTTAAGATTTAATTAATTAATTTATTTAACAGAGAGATAAAAGAGTCAGAGAGCACAAGCTGGGGGAGTGGCAAAGGGAGAGGGAGAAAAGCAAGCTTCTTGCTGAGCAGGGAGCCCAACATGGGGCTCAATTCCAGGACCTTGGGATCATGACCTGAGCTGAAGGCAAACACTTAAATGACTGAGCCACCCAGGCACCCCTGTTGGGAGACTTTTGATTACTTCTTCAATTTCCTTGCTGGTTATGGATCTGTTCAAGTTTTTTATTTATTCCTGTTTCAGTTTTGGTAGTTTATAAGTTTGTAGGAATGCATCTATTTCTTCTAGATTGCTTAATTTGTTGGCAAAAAGTTGCTCATAATATGTTCTTAAAATTGTGTGTATTTCCTTGGTGTCAGTCATAGCCTCTCTCCTCTTTCATTCATGATTTTATTAATTTGAGTCCTTTCTGTTCTTTTTGATATGTCTGGTTAGGGGTTTATCAATCTTATTAATTCTTCTAATGAATCAGCTCCTAGTTTTGTTGACCTGTTCTACTGTACTTTTGGTTTCAATTTCATGGATTTTTGCTCTAATCTTTTATTATTTCTCATATTCTGATTGGTTTATGTTCTATTTGCTGTTCTTTCTCCATCTCCTTTAAGAGTAAGCTTAGCTTGTGTATTTGAGAACTTTCTTGTTTCTTGAGAAGGGTTTGTATTGCTATATACTTCCCTCTTATGATTCTCTTGCTGCATCTCAAAGGTTTTGGATAGTTGTGTTTTAATTTTCATTTGTTTCCATGGATTTTCTTAAATTCTTCTTTAATTTCCTAGTTGACCCATTCATTCTTTCGTAGGAGGCTCTTTAACCTCTATGTTCTTGAGTTCTTTCCAAATTTCCTCTTGTGATTAAATTCCTGTTTCAAAGCATTATGGTCTGAAAACATGCAGGGAATGATCGCAATCTTTTGGTACAAATTAAGACCTGATTTGTCACCCAGTATGTGATCTATTCTGGAGAATATTCCATGTGCACTCAAGAAGAATGTGTTAAAAAAAAAAAAGAAGAATGTGTATTCTGTTGCTTTAGGATGAAATGCTCTGAATATATCTGTGAAGTCCATCTGGTCCAGTGTGTCATTCAAAATTCCTGTTTCTTTGTTGATCTTCTGCTTTGGTAATCTGTCCATTTTAGTGAGTGGGGTCTGAAAGTCCCCTAGTATTATTGTATTATTATCAATGCATTTCTCTAATTTTGTTATTAATTGGTTAATATAATTGGCTGCTCCCAAGTTAGGGACACAAATATTTACAATTGTTAGATCTTCTTCTTCTTCTTCTTTTTTTTTTTTTTGAAATATTTATTTATTCATGAGAGACAGAGACAGAGAGAGAGAGAGGCACCGACACAGGCAGAGGCACAGACATAGGCAGAGACACAGCCACGTCGGGCTCCCTCCATTCCATGCAGGGAGCCCGATGTGGGACTCGATCCTGAGTCTCCAGGACCACACTCTGGGCTGAAGGCAGCGCTAAACCACTAAGTCACCCGGGCTGCCCTAGATCTTCTTCTTAGATAGACCCTTCAAGTATGAAGTTTCCTTCTTCATCTCTTACTACAGTCTTTGGTTTAAAATCTAATTTGGGCTCCCTGCATGGAGCCTGCTTCTCCCTCTGCCTGTGTCTCTGCCTCTCTCTCTCTGTCTGTGTCTCTCATGAATAAATAAATAAAATCTTAAAAAAAATAAAATAAAATCTAATTTATCTGATATAGGGTTTGCTACTCCAGCTTTCTTTTGATGTCCATTAGCACGTCACATGGTTCTCTACCCACTTATGTTCAATCTGGAGGTGTCTCTGGCTCTAAAATGAGTCTCTTGTAGACAGCATATGAATGGGTCTTGTTTTTTTATCTAATCTTATACCCTGTGTCTTTTGTTTGGAGCATTTAGCCCATTTACATTCAGAGTAACTATTGAAAGATATGAATCTAGTGCCATTTTATTACTTGTAAAGTTACTATTTCTGTAGATTGTCTCTGTTCCTTTCTGGTTTATGTTACTTTTGGGCTCTCTCTTCGCTTACAAGATCCCCTTTAATATTGTTTTTGCAGGGCTGGTTTAGAGATCACAAATTCCTTAAGTTTCTACTTATCTTGGAAGCTCTTTATCTCTCCTTCCATTCTGAATGACAGCCTTGCTGGATGAAGTATTCTTGGCTGCATTTTTTTCTCATGTAGTACCCTGGATATATCATGCCAGCCCTTTCTGGCCTGCCAGGTCTCTGTGGATAGGTATGTTGCCAGTCTAATGGTCCTATCCTTGTAGATTAAGAATTTCTTGTCTCAAGTTGCTTTCAGGATTTTTCTCTTTATCTATCTCTGAAATTTGCAAGCTTCAGTATTATATGCCAAGGGTTTGATGTATTTTTGTTGATTTTGAGGGGGGTTCTCTGTGCCTCCTGGCCTTGATGCCTGTTTCCTCCCACAGATTAGGGAAGGTCTCAGCTATGATTTGCTCCAATATACCTTCTATCCCTCTCTCTCTCTTTTCTGTTCCTCGGGGACCCCAGTCAATCTAATACTGATTTGCTTTATTGTATGACTGATTTCTCTAAGCCTCCCCTCATGATCCCTTAGTTGTTTTTCTCTGTTTTCCTCAGCTTCCTTACATTCCAACATTTTGTCTTCTATGTAACTGATTCTCTCTTCTGCCTCATTTACCCTAGCTGTTAGAGTGTCCATTTTAGACTGCATCTCAGTTAAATCATTTTAAATTTCAGCTTAATTAGATTTTAGTTCTTTTATTTCTGCACTAAGCGATTCTCTAGTGTCCTTTATGCTTTTTTCAAGCCCAGCTAGTGTCTTCATAATTGTTATTCTGAATTCCAGGTCTGACATTTTACTTATACACATATTGATTAAATCTATGGAAGAAAGTATTGTGGTGAATTCCTCCTTCTAGTCATTTTGTCCAGAGAAGAGCAGATAAGCAAGAGAATAAAAAAGAAAAAATTAAAAATAAAGATATCAGCTACAACCCCAGAGAGATATACACTAATCAAGTCAGAATAGGTCAGAAGCCAAGAAAGAAAGAAAAAAAAAGGGAAAGAGAAAGAATATAATAAAACAGATATTCAGAACTGAGTAATGCACTTGGTCCTGGGTGTATTTTGGTCCCTTCGTTAGTAGACACTTGACCCCACAATTGTAAAGAAAGAAAAAGTTACATATATACAGAAATAAAATTGAGGAACCCTGGGTGGTGCAGCGGTTTGGCGCCTGCCTTTGGCCCAGGGCGTGATCCTGGAGACCTGGGATCGAATCCCACGTTGGGCTCCCGGTGCATGGAGCCTGCTTCTCCCTTTGCCTATGTCTCTGCCTCTCTCTCTCTCTGTGACTATCATAAATAAATAAAAATTAAAAAAAAGAAATAAAATTGAATGCAGTGAAAGGAAGCCAAAAATGAAGAGTATATCTATAAAATGTAAATATAAAAATTAAAAAAAGACTTTAAAACAAAGCATTGATAAAATAAGAAACAAGGTAAAAAGGAAAAAAAGAAAAGGAATATTTCAAACGAAACATACAAGAATTATGGGAAAAAACCTTGAATTCTATTTTCCCCAAGTGCTGGAGTTTTGCAGTTCTGTATGCTCTGTAGACTTGGTATTAGCCTGATGTTCCAGCTGGTCTTCTCTGGGAGGGGCCTGTTGCACGGATTCTCCGGTGTCTTTGCCAGGGCGGAGTTGTCAGGGGCCAGTGTAAGCTACTTCCGGTTGCTCTATGTGGCTTTCCTTCCCTGAAGGCTTTCCTATGCCACTTCAGAGGATGAAAATAAAAATGGTGGCATCCCAATCTCCAGACCCGAAGCTGAAAGATCTCAGCCCCCACTCTTCAGTGAACCCTCAGGGAAAAGCAGTCTTTACTTTTTGTGCACCAAACTCTTCACACTCCTGCTGTGTGTGTGCCCTGGTGGATCGTTCTGGGAGGAGGGAGGTGGGTGGCTGGAGGCCTGTGGCTAGCAAGGCCCTCCAAGGAGGGCAGTCCACCAATGATGCGCATTTCCGAGGTTTATGCCAAATTGAACTAAGGGCCCACCCCCCGGGCTAGCTACAGGTAGTTTCCCTGCTCCAGTACTTGGGAACTCTGCCGGCCCAGGCACCCCCCATTCTTTCTGACCCTGGGGATACTGAGTCCACACTATCTTACCTAGAATTTTGTCCCACTTTCCCACCTGAGCCCCTTCAGGCAGGGACATCTCTTACTGGAATAACATTCTAAAAGTACTGATTTTGTGTTCAGGGGCTATATCACTTTCTGATAGTCGACTTTCAGAGGCTTCCTACCTTCCCCCAGTGTTTATCTTCCAATATATCTCCTCAAATTCGCTTTTCCACACTTCCTACCTTATGAAAAATGGTTGCTTTGTAGAATTTCAGCAATTCTTACATCTCAGGTTGAATTCACAGGTGTTTAGAATGATTTGATAGATATCTAGCTGAATTCAGTGGATCAGATGAAACAGGGTCCCCTACTCTTCTGCTGTCTTGCCTGCTTTAATGCAAATTATTTCTGATTCTCCTTTCTTAGATAGATGGAAAAGAACATATTTGTCAGATTAAAAGTCACATATCATGTGTCTGTGTCCATGTTACTCTGTTCTGGCAATGACACCACATCCCATGTCTTTCTTCAGAATCAATGATTTTTGCAGGGACCAGACCAGTGAGCAAAATGGAGGTATGATGGGGATTCACCACCTTTATTCCTTTAGCTCTTTAAAAGTAGCACTATTTTCCACCATTCCCCCCAGCAATGCTGTTTTTTATTTGTGTTTTGGCTAGGGGAGGGGGCAGTTTCAGAGTCTTCCATTTGGCCTTCCCCATTATGGCAGCTATTACTTCATAGGCCAAGGACTCAATGAGAGGTCTGTGTTACCTATGAAGTATACATATTCTGATTATATATTTGAGAAGAAATAACTAACATGTGGGTCTACAGACCAGTGGGCCTACTGTAACCTGGACTTTGGATAGGATTTCATTTATTACCTGACCCCCATATGCACCTACTCAAAGAAGGGGACCATGGTGATTCTTTGGGTCTCCAAGGATCAAAGTCAATTCAGAATCTGTGATCACAGTCCTTGAAATATTTACATATTCCCATTTTCCCAATGCACAGTTCTCTGAGTAAATGGCCTTAGGTACAAAGGTTTTAGAACAATCTTTGGGGAAATACTGAGGAAATCATTACTGTGTACATTTGCCATAGTGTTGCAGGTTCCTTCCTCATGGGGACATGCTTTCTTCTTGAGTTAATAGGCTCCAGGTCTAAAAACAGATTCACATTTTAAAACTTGGCAAGGAATTGTGATGTTAATTGGGGTGACTGACTCAGACTCCTGGTAATATATTTTTTAATTCATCTGATTATACAAACTAAGTAATACCCTCATTGGCTAACCATCTATTTTTTTTCCCTAGGGACACCATGTTCTATTTATTATCTTTATAATTCTTTATGGATCACTTCCCCCTGACTGCTCCTCTGATTTTATATTACAATAATTGTCCACCTTGGCTTCTGACAACTAAACACCACAATCCAGCCTCTATAATTTTGAGGTCCTATTATACCTATTGCTATCAATAAACGCAGTTCTTTAATGGCTTCCTTTACTTTCAGACCTGGCCTATAGAAAGTCACCACTAAGCCTCTTAATTAGACAGGTGCCCCTCACAGCAGTACATTTCTTATGTCCTTGACATATGGCGTAGCCTCCTGACCTTCTGTAAGTGAAGCATCTGGCAGATTTTTCATTTTTACATAGTATATGGTCTCCAGCATTACCAATTGTCTAATCTTTTCAATCTTTCTTCCACTGTTTGCCATGGCAACTCTGGCATTTTAACCTCATGGCATAAACCCCTATGGGGCCATCACTTTTTCCATGTTTCTAGAAACCATCCTAATAGCAAATTCACATGGTCTCCTGTGGTTCTATTTATGATGTTAAATCTTGAGTACTGGGAAAGTGCTCCCAAATCTAGTTTCTCTGTTATCTACCTTATGTTCTTTACATTTTCATCAAGTACCTTCAAAAGTCAATCCTACACATACAATCTCAGTTCAACCTGACTAGATACTCAAGTTCCTTTGGGGTAGTTCCTTTTATCCATTATCATATCCAGCACATTGAGACTGAACATCATTAAGAGCCACTGGACAGGAGACATCCTGAGAGTAAATCTTTTTGAGGGAGGTAATTTGTTGTCTTGAGGGGAAGAGGTCTCTGCATCATCTCTGAACAAATGGGGAAGAGATAGGTCTTAATAGAGAACTTTGAGCTACTTTTAGGAATATCCTCATCTAATGTGTTAAGTCTCATTTTTCCCCTCAACCAGGGCCTTGACCTTGGCTTAGTACACTTGTCTTGATTAGAAATTTAATCTTTGGAGCTTAGCCACTATGACTGAGTTTATTCTTCAGCTTACTTTAGTCTCCCACTTCAGGAGATGAGAGCCACTTTGTATGCTATTGAAAAGACTGTTGTCTTTATTTTTAACTTTCAATTGATGATTAATCACTCTTAGCTTTTCACTGTCTTTTTCTAGCGCATCAATCTGGCTAAGGAACAGCCACCTGTTTTAGTCAGCTTGGGCTACTATAACAAAATACCGTAGATAAATGGCTTGAACAAATTTATTTCTTACAGCTCTGGGAAGTCGGAGATCAAGGTACCTGCTGGTCTGTTCGGTTTCTGGTTAGAGCTCTCTTCTTGGCAGGCAGATACCTACCTTCTCAAATGTCCTCACAGTGGCCTTTTCTTTGGCATGCATGGAGAGAGAGGGAGAGAGGAAGCAAGAGGGAGAGAGAGGAAAAGAGAGAGAAAGGAAGAGGGGAAGGAAAGAATGGAGGGAGAGGAAGAGAAAGAGATCTCTATTTCTCTTCTTATAAGATCATTAATCCTATCAGATGAGGATCCTACCCATGACTTCATTTAGCCTTAATTACCTCTTCTTAAAAAAGATGTGTTTATTTGAGAGAGAGAGAGAGAGAGAACATGGAGGAAAGGGCATAGGGAGAGGGAGAGAGAAATTCAGGCAGACTCTGAGCTGAGCATGGAGCCTGAAGCAGGGCTTAATCTTATGACCCTGAGATCATAACCTGAGCTGAAACCAAGATCTGGAGGCTTAACTAACTGTGCCATTCAGGTGCCCCTAGCCTTAATTACCTCTTAAAAGTTTTATCTCCAGATACAATCACATTAGGGATTATGACTTCAACATATAAATTTGGGGGGATACATAGCACTACTCAATTTCATTGTCCTTATAGTTGCTATTTTCCCTATATTTCTGAAATACTTACCCTTCCACTGGTATACTAACCTGATTCAACACCCATGAAAGTTTCACAAGTGAACTGTAATCTTATGATAAGGGTCCTTATTGACAGGTACCTGTCATTACCATTAGCAGGTAATGATCAAGCTCTGAAACCCCATCTGAGTGCCTGTTTTTTAAGATCTCAGTCCTGGCACCAACTGTCATTGCTTGAGTTCTCAGGGAAGAGACTATGAGATACAATTTAACAGGCTCAATATTTGTTAGGGAATGCCCTTGTAATTAATAGTTATAGAAGGGAGGGGAAAGAAACAGGAATGAGCAAAGGGAGAAAAGGACTTGTATGCAGGTTCCATAGGAAGTTTGGGAGATTAGACTTGACCTTCAGAGTTGTCCCAGATTGGCTAAAATGGTCAGGCTCTTATGCCCCAACTTTGTTCAGTAATTGAATGTGGGACACCCTGGGAAGGGCCTAAACTTGAGTAATGTAGCTTTCTGCAATTGTAGCAATCCTGAAGATACCAAAGACTGCCAACAGTACATTCAGTATACTCAGACAACAAGTCCTTATTGTAGGGGAATCTGGGCAGTGCATCACAATGTTCATCACAGGGGTGAAGCGTTTAAATCTCTCACTCCCTCTGTTTTCATAGACGGGAAAGAATTTCCATTCTCCATGAAGAAAAAGAATGAGAAGTACTACTCAGTTACTCCCCACAGAAGTGGGGATGATTTCTCTGATGGATGAGATTATGAGAAGGGTTTAAGCTTGAAAGACTAAACCCTTTCTAGGCTTTCTCTGTTTCTCTCTTTGTCGCACTCTTTCTCTCTTTCTTTATCCTCTGGCTTGTCAGTAGGATTCAACAAATTCTGTGTTCTTTAGTGTTATAAATGTATAGAGCAGGCCTGAATTCCATGGGAAGGCCTGAGGTTGTCCAGTTCTCCCTTTGGAACTAGGTAATGTATTCAGATGTGGGTTGTAGTGAGGAGACCAATAGCAAGCCCACTGGCCAAACCAAACCTCTTTCTCTAATTGACTTTATCCAAGCTGATTTTTATAAATTGTATTATGAAAATTTCAAACATGACCAAAAGGAGAGAGAATAATACAGTGAATAAAAATATATTCAATACCCATTTAAACAAATGTTAGGATTTTTAGTCAAGCCAGTATTTTAATTTTCTTCTGTTTGATTACTGAATCTTATTTCTCATTTGTTTCCATATTTGGGAAGGGAAGAAAATAGGGCCATTTTAAAGATTAAACAAAAAATCATGAAACTTTACACAAAATCTGGATTTGTGACTGTCCCTAAGGACAAGAAAAAAGAAGAATAAAGAAAACCTGGCAACATTGGACAACATTGCAACAATCAGCTGGCTCTGAGAAGCAGCTACCTGCTTTCAACTGGGCTCCAACTCCTCCATAAGTCACAATCTCCACCCCTCCCAACACGGGGGCCAAGTGTCAGTTTGTCATTCATCATAAGGCTTAAACTGTTGCTTTTATTACACTGAGTTTCCCTCTTCCCTCTACTTACTTATGTTATCTGCCTGGCTCCTGCAGGCATTTGAATTACTGGCCCTTGCTCTACAGCCTTTTTATAGTCTCCCTAAAGACCAAATCCAGTGAAACATAATCACAATGTCTGAGTTTTCAGCAAAAAGTATGTACAAAATATCCATCAGCAGATAAGTGGATAAATTATAATATAATCATACAATGCAATACTATAGCAGCACTAAAATGGAATGAATGATTGATAAATGCAACAACATGGTTGAATCTCAATTATGCTGAGTAAAGAAATAAAACAAAAATGAGTACCTATTATTCCATTTATATAAAATTCCAGAAAATGCAAATAACTTATAGTGATAGAAAGCAAACCAGTAGACAGAAAGCAGAATAGTGGCTGCCTGGGGATGGGATGAATAAGTGGGGCAGGGGAAAATAAATTACAAAGGGCTATGACGGAACTTTTGGAGTTGATGAGTATATTGATTATTCTGATTGTGGTGATGGTTCTATGGATTTATATATGTGTCATAGCCCATTAAATCATATACCTTGAATTTGTGCAGTTTATTATATGTTGTCACACCTCAATAAAGCTCTAACCAAACTAAACCAAACCAAACCTAAGCAAACAAAAAATTCAAAACACAAACAAAAAAACGTATCAACTATTTGCCATATATACTAGTAGGTGCTCAATAAATGTCTACAAAGGTGTCATTAACAGAAGATATTTGTAGTCATTGATTGCTTACATTGATTCGGAAAGAAAAATCTGCAATTCTGATCCTAATAGCTTGCTATTAAATTTTTATCCCTAGAAATGTCATAACCCTCAGATTAAAGAGAAAGTCCAAAGGCTTCTGGAAATGGATAACAGTGATTGCCTCTGGAAAGGGGAAATAAGATGTCAAGGGAAAAGGAAAGGTGTATACCCTCATCACAATGACCCTGAGATCATGACTGGAGTCAAAATCAAGAGTCAGACACCTAATCAACTGAGCCACCCAGAAGCCCCTGTTTTCATAAAATATTTTAACCAGGAGATGATTTAGAGCTAATAAAGTAAATTAAACATGTATAAACTTCTGATGATGATGAAAGAAATAAGAAACTAGTCATTTATTAAGAATAAGACTATACTTCCATCTAATGTATTAATACCACTGAATACTAGAATACATCAGACAATGCCTTCAGAGTTCTTAGGGAAAGTAAATCAGCTATATAGACTTAGCTGAATAAAAATGCTTTCAAATATTAAAAAACTGA
Organism: Canis lupus familiaris; assembly: GCF_011100685.1. Lineage (NCBI taxonomy): Eukaryota > Metazoa > Chordata > Mammalia > Carnivora > Canidae > Canis > Canis lupus. Next base: position 33,713,036 of record NC_049244.1, on the reverse strand, counting down.
AAGTGGGGCACCTGAGTGGTACAGTCCGTGTCCAACTCTTGGTTACAGCTCAGGTTGTGATTTTAGGGTCATGGGATCAAGCCCCAAGGCAGGCTATGTACTCAGCCAGGAGTGTGCTTAAGACTCTCTCCCTCTGCCCCTGCCCCTGCCCTGCATGCTTTCTCTCTCTCTAAAATAAATAATCTTTTAAAAAATCTGAAAGGTTTCCTCCCACTCTTCCATAAACTACTTATTGACAATATTTTCAAAAAAAACCAAGAAGATAAACCAAAAAAGTAGACATGGTTTCTAGAAAAAGAGTGGCTCCAACTGTGGAGCAGGGTAAAGAGAAGTAAAGGTCGGTAGCAGGGTTAAAGAACAATGAGGTTAAGTGGAGGCAGAAGGCCAAAGTTTCATTAGGTGATTAGGGGCAAACACCAGGGACAAAAGAAAGAGACTCGAGGATCCCTGGGTGGCGCAGCGGTTTGGCGCCTGCCTTTGGCCTAGGGCGCGATCCTGGAGACCCGGGATCGAGTCCCACGTCGGGCTCCCAGTGCATGGAGCCTGCTTTTCCCTCTGCCTGTCTCTCTGCCTCTCTCTCTCTCCCTCTCTCTCTCTCTGACAATCATAAATAAATAAAAATTAAAAAAAAAGAAAAGAAAGAGACTCTTCTGTAAAAGAGTAAAGCAAATGAAAAAACTTGATATGATAAATTAGGTAAAATACACAGTGAGGAAAAGAAAGGCAATTTGAAACTCTAGGAAAAATAAAGCCATATAAGCAGTCTGTGGCCCAAATATGAAGCATAAATATTTGGGCAGTTGATGATAAGGAAAGAGAATCCATTTGATCTTCATGTTCTGCACATTCTCCTTTGATGACTTTCTATTGGTTCTGACAGAAGTGCTGTGGAGAAGAAAATGTAATCTTGACACTCTTCTTAGCCTGGAAGTTGGCTGTTAACTTTGAGTCAACCAAAGGACAGAATAGAAAAGACTTACTATGTTTAAGGGAGGTGAGTGGAAGGTGAGAAGGAAGAATGGCAGTAGTAAAATTGGAGAGTTGAAATACTTTCTATCTAAGGTTGAAATATTATTTAGAGTTTTACATTATATTATTAAAAGTTACAAAGATAACCAACAAAATAGTTAAATGAATGTAATTGTTAAATGTTGAAGTGGATGTTAGCATAATCCTTACCTTTTATAGCAGGGAGTTATTAGATATTGCATAAAGCTATTATAAACATATTTAGAAATATTTAAGTAATCACAATCAAACAAAAACATGTGAAAGAGATTCCTCCTGGGGATTGATCCAAGAAGTAGAAAGGGTTATAATAGGGACTCCTGGGCAGCTCACTGGTTGAGCATCTGCCTTTAGCTCAGGGCATGATCCTGGGGTCCTGGGATCAAGTCCCACAGCAGGATTTGGGTGGTGAGCCTGCTTCTCCCTCTGCCTATGTCTCTCATGAATAAATTTAAAAAAATCTTTAAAAAAGAAGGGTTATAATATTTGTTGCTTTTCATCATAAATTATTTTGTGCTATTTGTTATAATTTAATTTGTTTCTTATTTATTGCCATGTGTGCATTTTTTTTGCAAAAACATAGATACTGGTTTTTTTTTCCTGTTTATATAGAAACAATATTTTGTTTTGTATCTATCCTATCAAAGAGGACTCCCTAAATTTGGGCAGGCTTCATGCCAGATGAAGCAATGAGGTGGAAATTCCAAGGACACCAAGAAACTTGGAGTAAGCAAATGATTGTTCTACTGATATTTTATTCTCTAACTTAAGGAATATATAAGAATCCCTAGTTCCTTTCCACACTAGTTTTAGCCCTCTACTTATGAATTTTCTTTCTTACCTGTCTGAGTAGTTCTTGTCCTCCATTTTAGGGGGATAGGGTTTTGCCTGCAACCAGGTTACTGATTCTGAAAGTATTCTTATACTAGGTATTGTAGTCCCTCTTATTACCAACATTGGTAATTGCTCATATTTAGAAGGAATTGTGTTGTTAGTATTAAAAAAGGAATGGAAGGGGTGCCTGGGTGGCTCAGTTGGTTTAGTGTCTGACTCTTGATCTCAGGGTTTGATCTCGTAAGTCCTGTGTCAATCTCCATTCTGGGTATAGAGCCTACATTAAAAAAAAAAAAAAAAAAAAAAAGGCAGCCCAGGTGGCTCAGTGGCTTAGTGCTGCCTTCAGTCCAGGCATGATCCTGGAGACCTGGGATCGAGTCCCATGTCAGGCTCCCTGCATGGAGCCTGCCTCTCCCTCTGCCTGTGTCTCTGCCTGTCTCTCTCTCTCTGTGTCTCTTGTGAATAAATAAATAAAATCTTAAAAAAAAAAAGTTAAAAAAAAAAAAAAGGAATGGAATAACCACAGGTTAATCTGATAGTTAAGGCCTGACATAGCACTACCAGTTGGTGGCACACCTTAACTTAACCTTAACTGCAAGAGTGAGAAAGGAAAATAATTTCTGATTTTTGCAAAGATCTAACAGTACAAACAACAGCAAATGTCCTATAACTAAGTGAAAATGTGAAGAAGAATACTTCATTTTGGGAGAGTAAAATAAGACTGGTCATGATCCCTAAAATACTATATTACAGATATTCATGCAGTTTATAAAAGTAGTGAAAGTGAAGAATGAGAAAGCATAATCAGGAAACCTCTTTGGTCTAAATATCTAATAGCTGCACCTAGAACTCTGTAAAAAGGGTCAAGAAGGGAAGAATCATGAATAAAATGTTACTTTGAAAAGTCATTTTTATAAGATCTATATGAAGAAAACTACAAAACTCTGATGAAAGCAATCAGATAAGAACTACATAAATGGAAAGACAGTCCATGTTCATGGATAAGAAAACTCAGTATCATCAAGATGTCAGTTCTTCCCACTTGATTTATTGATAATGCCATTCAAATAAAAGTCCCAGCAAGTTATTTTATGGACATCAACAAAATGATTCTTTTTTTTTTTTTAAAGATTTTATTTATTTATTCATGATAGACATAGAGAAAGAGAGAGAGAGAGAGAGGCAGAGACACAGGCAGAGGGAGAAGCAGGCTACATGCAGGGAGCCCGACGTGGGACTCGATCCCAGGACTCCAGGATTGCGCCCTGGGCCGAAGGCAGGTGCTAAACCGCTGAGCCACCCAGGGATCCCAACAAAAATGATCTAAAGTGTATATGGAGAAGCAAGGTGATGGAGGGATGAAATAGATAAAAGGGATCAAGAGTACATTTCCTTAATAAGCATTGAGTAGGGGATCCCTGGGTGGCTTAGTGGTTTATTGCCTGCCTTCAGCCCAGGTGTGATCCTGGAGTCCCAGGATCAAGTTCTACATCGGGCTCCCTACATGGAGCCTGCTTCTCCCTCTGCCTATGTCTCTGCCTTTCTCTCTTTCTCTCTGTGTGTCTCTCATGAATAAATAAAATCTTAAAAAAAAAAAAGCATTGAGTAATGTGCAGAATTGTTGAATCATTATATTGTACACCAGAAACACTAAATGTTAATTATACTTCAATAAAAAGAATAAAGTTTATATGGAGAAACAAAAGACCCAGAATAGCCAGCACAATATTAAAGGAGAAGAACAAAGTTGGTGGACTGATGCTACCTGACTTCAAGACTTACCATTAAGTTACAGTATCAAGATAGTGTGATACTTGGCAAAAGAACAGACAGGTCAATGGAATAGAGAGTCCAGAAATAAAATCTCATAAATATAGTCAACTGTTCTCTGACAAAGGAGGAAAGGTGGTAAAATAGAGAAAAGATAGTCTTTCAATAAATGGTTCTGGAACAACTGGACATCTATAGGCAAACAAAACAAAACAAAACACAACCAAAAAACTATAGATCTTACATCCCTCATAAAAAATTAACTCAACATGGATCACAGACCTAAATGTGAAATGCAAAACTATATAACTCCTAGATGATAATAGAGGAAAAAAACCTAGATGACTTGGGTATAGTGACATCTTTTTAGATACAACAGCAAAGATAAATCTATGAAATAAATAATTGATAAGCTGAACTTCATCAAGATTAAAAACTTCTGCTCAGCAAAAGGCAACATCAAAAGAATTAGAAGACAAGCCACAGACTGGGACAAAATACATGCAAAAGACACATCTGATAAAGGACTGTTATCCAAAATATACAGAGAATTCTTAAAATGCAATGGTAAGAAAACAAACAACTCAAATAAGAAATAGGCCAAAGACCTTAACAGATATCTCACCAAAGAAGATATATAGTGGCAAACAAGCATATGAAAAGATGCCCTACATCATATGTCACCAGGGAAATGCAAACTGAAATAACAATGAGATCCCACTATACACCGACTGGAATGGCCTAAATGTGGAACACTACACTGACAATACCACATGCTGTCAAGGATGTGGAGCAATAGGAACACTCCTATGTTGCTGGTTAGAATGTAAAATGGCTTAGTGACTTTGTGTGTGTGTGTGTTTTAAAGACTTTTTTATTCATTTGAGAAAAAGTGAGAGAGAGAGAGAGAGAGAGAGAGAGAGAATCTGTGGGAGGAGCAGAGGGAGAAGTAGGCTCCCTGCCAAGCAGGGAGCAGGATGTAGGGCCTGATCCCAGGACTCTGGAAGCATGACCTAAGCTGAAGGCAGATGCCAAACTGAGTGAGCCACCCAGGCACCCTGGTTCAGCCACTTTGGAAGACAATTTGGCAGTTTCTTACAAAACTAAATATACTCTTACCATATGATCCAGCAATCACACTCCTTGGTATTTATCCAAATGAGTTGAAAACATGTTCACAAAAAACTTGCATAGGAATCCTGACAGCAGCGTTATTCATAATTTCCAAAACTTGGAAGCAACCAATATATCCCTCAGTAGATGAATGGATAAATTAATTGTGGTACATCTGGATAATGGATTATTATTCAGCACTAATAAAAAACATGAACAATCAAGTCATGAAAAGACATAGAAGAAACATTTTAAAAAAAGATTTTATTTATTCATGAGACACACACACACACACACACACACACACACACACAGAGGCAGAGACACAGGCAGAGGGAGAAGTAGGCTCCATGCAGGGAGCCCGACGTGGGACTCGATCCTGGGACCCCAGGATCACACCCTGGGCCAAAGGCCGGAGCTAAACTGCTGAGCCACCCAGGGATCCCCTGACATAGAGGAAACTTAAAGCATATTATTGAGTGAAATAAACCAGTCTGAAAGGCTACGTATTGTATGATTATTTTTTTTTAAATATTTTATTTATGTATTCATAGAGACACAGAGAGAGAGAGAGGCAAAGACACAGGCAGAGGGAGAAGCAGGCTCCATGCAGAGAGCCTGACGTGGGACTCGATCCAGGGTCTCCAGGATCACACCCTGGGCTGCAGGCGGCGCTAAACCGCTGCGCCACCGGGGCTGCCCGTATTGTATGATTATAACAACATGACATTTTGGAAAAGATAAAACTATGGAAAGAATAAAAAAATCAGTGGTTGCCAGGGGTCAGGGAGAAGGAAGGATGAATATACAGAGTACAGATTTTTTGGATAATGAAAATACTAGTATGTTATTATAATGATAGATAGATAGCATTATACATTTATCCAATTCCACAGAACGTACACCACCAAGAGTGAACTTTAAGGTAAACTGGACTTTGGGTGATTATGATGTGTCAATATAGGTTTATCTTTGGCAACAAATGTATCATTCTGGTAAGTAATGTTGATAATAGGGAAGAAGGCTATGTATGTGTGGGTGTATGGGAAATCTCTATACCTTCCTCCTTCTATACCTTCTTTATTGTGTCTAAAACCGTTCTAGAAATATAAAACCACTAAAATGAAAAAAGCCTTTTGTGAAAGGAATACCATCATTCTAGTCATGAGAACAAATTGTCTGGACATGTTTCACTTTGAAATCTTCATGTTAAAATTATCCAAATAGGAAAAAAGACAAATTTTAAAGTTACTCTGCCATCTTTTTTTTTTTTTTTTTTTATGATAGTCACACACAGAGAGAGAGAGAGAGAGAGAGGCAGAGACACAACACAGGCAGAGGGAGAAGCAGGCTCCATGCACCGGAAGCCCGACGTGGGATTCGATCCCGGGTCTCCAGGATCGCGCCCTGGGCCAAATGCAGGCGCCAAACCGCTGCGCCACCCAGGGATCCCTACTCTGCCATCTAAATAGTCACAAACTAGGTGTGCCTAGCTGACTGTCAATAGAGCATGTGACTATTAATCTCAGGGTTTTGAGTTTGAGCCCACATTGGGTGTAGAGATTACTTAAGTAAAAATCCTTTAAAAATAGTCACAGACTAGCTCCTAGTATTGTAAGGCAAAATTCTTCATGGTATTGATTAATGTTAACCATTTATTCTGCAATGCATTTATATTATAATACATTGATGTATAACTCTGTAACTGCAATTTTTAAATATATAATATTAAATATCTACTTTTGCACCAGGTTGGCTAAGAAATTGAGTTGAAATAAAACTGTAGTGGGTATGTGTCTTCCTTTTTTAGACATCGAACCTATTAAGGATGAATCTTCAAAGTGGGCCAGGGCTCATTTCAAATGACTTGAAATGAGCAATGAGGTAGAATTCCAAGGTCACCAAGGAACATGGACTAAACAAACCAATACTTTATTCCCTATCCTTAATTTTTTTTTTAAGATTATTTATTTATTTATTTATTTATTTATGATAGACACAGAGAGAGAGGCAGAGACACAGGAGGAGGGAGAAGCAGGCTCTATGCCGGGAGCCCGACGTGGGACTCCAGGATCACGCCCTGGGCCAAAGGCAGATGCCAAACTGCTGAGCCATCCAGGGATCCCCTATCCTTAATTTTTAAAAAAATATTTTTTTTAAGTAGGCTTCACGGCCAGTGTGGAGCCAACACAGGGCTTGAACTCACAACCCTGAGATTCAGAAGCTTAACCAACTGAGCCATGGAGGCACCCCAATCTACCCTAAATAATATTTAAGAATCTTTAAGTAATATCCACACTAGTTTCAGATATCTGTTTTGATATTTTGTTCATAGCTATGGCTTGAAGCTGTTCATGAAAACTGTGGTTTTTGAAAATCTTTGCCAAGAATTTTGGAATCTCGATTAAGAATTTCACAGAAGCAGGGGCTCCTGGGAAATGTGTGATTCCATAACATAGTCAACATATTATGATAACTCATCACCTTATCTTACCAAATAGCTAAACTTTAAATGTATCTTTTGTTTGCTTACATTTATGATTTTTTTCAGGCTAAATCAACTAATATGAAGAAGTTGTGAGAAAATAGGCAGAAATTGGAAAAAGATCAAGTCATTTCTTCAATACCATTAAGTAATTTTGATTATATTTTATAAACCAAAGGAATCACAAAAAGCTTTTGTGCATTTTTTAAAGGGTGGTGAATGAAAGACAAAGACTTTTCAGAAGGCTATTATTATGCTTGTTAGGACATAAGACAATGGGAGTTGGTGGAGAGGAACAGCCTTGAATGAGGATAAAGCAGTGGGAGAAAAAAGTAAGAAATCTGAATGAGGATATCATGGGAGTTGGGCTATTTTGAAGGAAAAGCATAAAGTCTAGCCTTACAATTTAGAAACTAGAAGACTAGGTAATTATTTATAAACACCAGCTCAACCATTGAGTTAAGTGAGAGAGCAAAATAAAGAACATTTTAGATTTCTCTAAACTCAGAAAGTTGACTACTCATGCATGCCCTTGGATATTTAAAAAAATTGTCAAAAAGTTCTTAACAAGATAAAAACAACACTTCAATAACACCAATGGCATTTCTATATAATCGTTAATTTGTTTAATACTCATAGCAACTCTATGAGACAGGTATTATTGTTATTCCAACAAGTGAGGAAACTGAGGCACAAAGAGATTTATCCACACAGCTTTCCGGAGCAGTATGGTTCCAGAGTCCTTGTTTTTAATTATTAAACTGAGATGACAATGCTATTAAAGAGAAAATAGGAAATTTGAATTTTTAAAAATATCATTTTAAATGTTTAAATTTTAAGCTGGAGCTTCCTGGCAAGTAAGCTGAACAGGAGGAATTTTAGTTGAGGGAAAAATCAGAAATCATAATTTTGGGAGACTTTTGAAGTGAAAGAATGTAGTAGAGAAGGACAGAGAGGAGTTGAACTGTGGGATGGAAGAAGGAGTAGGAGCTAGCAACAGTATAAGACCAGTAAATCAGGCAGGTTGTAGATACCAGGGATTACCTTAAAATAAAGGGAAATAGGACTTTAAGGAGGGTTTAGGGATTGGATGTGTCAAGAAAATGATGAATGAGAAAATGATTGTTAATTAGAACTCTGTTGATCTTAAAGTGCAATTTCATTTTGCTATTACGAAGTCTGATTGATACAGGCTAAGGAATAAAGTATAAAAGAAGGCGGTGACTGCTTCTTTTCAGAAATGACCGTGAAAGGAAGGTTGATAGTACAGTAACTGGAGAGAATAGTAGCACTGAAATTTTTAAAAAGACAATGGAAACTGTGTTGAAAAACAGAAGCAGCTGGTGGATAAGGACATTGAAGATACAAGACCTTACAAATGTACTGGTGTAAGGAGGTGGGAAGGGATGGCATAGGCAGTCCAAGGAGGACTGGCTTTGGAAAGACGGGGAGAACAGGTTTATTTGGTGAGAATTTTTGAGATCACAAACAACATGGGACTACAGACATTTCAAGATGGAGAGAATATCAAATCGGAGAATTTGTAGTCTCATAGCTTTGATCCCAGGAAAACTAAATGAAGTCATATCTATAAGCATGGATTGAGACTAGCATCTTTAATAACAGGGAAAGCTGCCAACAATCTTTGCAGAGAATACAAAATAAATTAACCAGAGATGAGTGTGTGTGTGTGTATATATATACTAATATTAATATATATTAGTATACACACACATATATGTGTATCTCCAGTCACGAATTCATACCCAACAAGGTTGGTTGCGACTTCCTCCAGTCAAACAGCCACACACTTTGTGACCTTTTGGGAAAGAAACCAGAAATAGGGGTAACTTACTGGAGACTGGCTCTGAAGACTGTAAAGGAATTGAGCGCTTCTAAGGCAATATTAAAACAGAGCGGGCTCTAGCAACAGAGAATTTAGTCGTAAATGGGGCTGATGACCTGGGAGATGAAGAATTCACTTTTGGTATTGCAAAGTTGAGGAGGCGAGCCACGGAAAGGCGGGTAGAAGAGGCGCCGTTCAAGGGCAGGTTTGGGTCACGATCTCACGTTAGTACCTTCTCCCGTCCGTCTCCGAGCCCCTGAAAGCCGTCCTTACCGCTGTGGGGGAGAGAAATCGCATTCCAGAGCCGAGGCGGTGTTTTCCCGGTCTAGCTGCATTCCTTCCTCACTAACTAGCCAATGCTGCCGCCTTATGCAAAGCCGGCACTAGAGAGGCTCCGCTTTACAGAGGCAGGGACGACGCCAATCGGCGCGGGGCAGGCACTGTAGCGTTTACCTCGGCGCGGGAGGGCCTGCACAGTTCTCAAAACCTTTTCACCCTCCCTCGCGAAAGCGCCTTGCCAACAGTCAACAATGAGCAGCTAATACAGTGCTAAGCTCGGAGGCCCTCTTTACACCCCGGAGAGGCGGGAGGCGGCTTTGGCTCCGCTACACCCTCCCGTTGCCGCAGAACGCGCCCAGGACGCGGGGAGGGAGCCGCGCGAAGTCAGGCGGAGCCGCAGGGAAGCACCAGTCTCCAGACCCGGGGAGGGGCCTCGGTGAAGGCGCCGGGGGCGGGTCTCCCTCCCAGGTCTCGGAAAAGCTCCGAAAATGGCGGGCAGCTACTCGGCTAGAGGGGCGCGCAGGCGCCACCGTGGCCGTCCTTCCGCCAGCCTCGGGCGGCCCCAGCCCCAGCCCCACGCCCTCACCGAGAGGCATCCGCCGATGGCGATTGGCTGAGCGGGGCGCCCGCTCCGTGCGGGGGCGGAGCCTCCACGCAGCAGCCACGTTTCCCGCCCCGCTGGTGCGCGTGCGTGCAATCCCCACAGGAAAGCGTTTGCGCGCGTCCCCGCCGCGGCCCCCAGCTCGCGCCTCAGCTCCCTCCCCTTTCCGGGCAGGCCCGTCCCGTCAGCCAGGCAGTAAGCGTCGCGGCCAGCAGAGGGCGGTCCGGACCCAAGTCTGCAGCGGCGCCATTGGCGTGTGGAAAATGCCACCAGATGGCGGGTTAGGATTGCAGCTCCGTTGAAGGCGCGGCCCCCGCTCCCGAACCCCCGGCGACCACCCCGTAACAACCCCCCCACATCGGGAATAACACACCGGAGACTTTTGGGGGGAAACTAGGTCGACGGCCGGCGGCGCCCGGATGGGCAGCTGAGGTGAGTGCGGGCGGCGGCGACGGCGGCGGGGGGCGGGAAAGGGGGAATGCGGCGGCAGCGGCGCGGGGGCTGGAAGCGCGGATCCAAGATGGAGGCCGGGCGAGAGCGAGAGAGCGAGGGAGCGCGAGCGAGGAGCGGGCGGGCGGGCCGGGCGCGGGCCCCGCGCGGGGGAGGGAGGCCGCGCGGGCCTGTGCGGGGCGCGGCAGCCGCTGGCCGACCGGGCGGCCGGGGGGGGCGCCTGTGGGCGCGGCGGGCACCTCTGAGCCCTCGTTCCTCCCCACCCCTCCCGCGGGCCCGAAAATTGTGCCCCCGCCCGCTCGGGCACTACAGCGACGGGCGCGGAAGCCTTTGTGGCGCGCTCGGGCCCGCCGCCAAGCCCGCCCTCCGCCCTCCCTCCGTCCGCCCCCCCTCCCCGCCCGGACTCTCGGGACTCGCCCGCGCCCGGCGGGGCCGGGCCGAGGCGGGCTGGTGCGAAAGCCGCCCGCCGCCCGCCGCCCTGCGTTTCTGCGGTGTTTTAGCGGCGGCGTCGTCACATGACAACGAGCTCGCCTCAGCGGAGGGGCCTGGGGGTCGCTCAGCGTGGCGGCCGGCCGAGACGTCTTCTTGGCGGGGTGGGGCAGGGGGCTGGAGCCTGGGGGAGAAGGGGCGTCGAAGCCGGGCTTTCCCGCTATCTGCCCTCCCCGCCCCCGACGGAGGCCTCCCCGTGAAACGTGTTCAGGCCGGAGCACTGCCCCGCTAGTTTGCCAATTCCCCGGGAGAAGAGGCCAATAAAAGTTGTTTTCCCTCCTTTCTCGGGGTGGGGGCGGGGTGAAGAGCTGGGAAACCGGAGTGCCTGGAGTTGGTCCTGGGCCTCGATTGGAGGGTCCGAGCTGGGTGTTTCTTGTGTGCTGTAGGGACTTAAAAAATGTTCAGGTCTTTAAGATTGTCACGTCACCCTTTCTACCCACATTTGAAATGTTTTCGATTCTCTTCACATTGCGGAGAATCGTGCCCGGGGCGTATAAATCATGGGATGGTTTTGGAAGCTTAGACCCAAAACAATACTGTTTGTAATGTGACGATAGCAAATTATTTGCTGTTAAGTTCATGTTAAGAGGATGAATATAGTTTATTTCTCGTGGTCGTGACTCGAAAGGACCCTATTTTTCATCTTCTTAGGAAAATAAAGTGTGAAAGTACTTGAATTGGCATAGGGAAAGTTCTGTTATTTGTGATTTATGTGGGGTTTGAGTAAGACTCTACCTTTTAGTTTTCCGTGTGTTTAAGAAAATGGCAAATTTTGTTGGTAAATATACCTAGGGAAATAATACACAACAATGAAAATAAAAACGATTTATTGTATGATACATTGTGCTGTATTTTCATATTTATAGTGTTGATTTCAGATTTAAAATTGCAGAAGGGGGGGAGAATATTGAAGGATCCGGAAGGATTGTCTACTTTTGGTTTTTGTGAACAGTTGAAACACAAATTGCTTTCTAAATAAAGTTCTGGAAAACCTACAGGTGTTTTGCTGAATTTTTTATTTATATTTTTCAAAATGTGTTTTAAGTTTATTCAGGTGGTTTATCAGTGGACATTTTTACAACCAAACTACTTTTGAGTGGAAATTTCTCAGTATCCACTTCGGTTTTGATGTTCTGACAAAGCTAGGAGATACTGAAATAGATGTGAAATGTGGGAAGTTACGTTACTGGCATTCCATCCTTTGAAGACAGTAATACAATTACCGTTGATTTGAATGGCTCTTTTAAAGCCTTAAGGGGGGCTGTGGTGTAGGGGCAAAAACCCTGAACTGAAATTACTTTGAACATTCCCTAGATTTGTCATCTTTGGAATGTCACACTTTGAACCTCATTTTTTCTCATCACTAAAATGAAGGTAATAAGTTATGTGGTAGTTATTTAACAAGATGTGTACGAAAAAGTACTTTTTAATAGTTAAAACTTTAAAAATTTTATGCAGTTTTAGCCTTTAACACTTCCATTCTGTATCTGTTTATCTTCATAATCAGTGCTGTGAGGAGATCTAATGCACCTTGAAGAAGAAGATAAATCTTTTTGTAGCCTGGGATCAGGGGTTCAAGAGCACCTGGCTCTAGGGATCCTAATCAGACTAGGTCCAGCCACTTGCTACTGACAAAAATCCAAAGGCAGAGGCAAAAGGTGGTGAAACAGGAAAGGAGAAGCTTATTTCAGTAAGGCCAATGCTGAGAGAACTCTCTCCCCCAAAATGCTCAAAATACTTCTAGGTTTGTGTAAGGGAAATGTGGATCAGAGATGGGTGGGGTACGTGCAAGTGGGCAGTGAAGGTCAGGTCATTGTCTTAGGGTCAGTCACATGGGGTCTTCCTGGCTCAGGGCAGTCCTTATTGCTTGTGGGTGTAGTTTTCGGTTCCCATCAGGGGATGCTTTGCCAGTAAGTAGGGTGTTTTGCCTGAGTTAAGAGATGAGCCAGAAAGAGGAGTTTATTCCATAAGAAAGTACAGACTGAGGTCAAAATGGAGGTACCTGAAGTTGTGTTTTCTTTTCCCATTTTTTTCTTTGCTGGTTAGTCCTAGAGTGAGGGAGTGTATTCATTTTCTTTTGATGTATAGCAAAGTACAACAAATTTAGGAGCTTAAACAACATCCAGTAATTGAAGGTTTCTGCAGGTGAGAGATCTGGATACTTTGTAGCTAGACTCTGTACAGCATCTCACCTATCTCATCAGGATGTCAGCTATAGCTATAGTTTTTAACTGAGGTTCAGGGTGTTCTTCCAAACTCAGTACTTGTTGGCATAGTTAATTTCCTTGTGGAAATTGGACTTAACACCCTTGTGGTTGTAAGTCCCTCTTGCTAGCTTTTTGCTAGCTTACAGTCTACATAAGCAGTTCATATATGACTGTTGCTTTTATTCAGACAAGCAGGTCCCAGTCCCCTTGACTTCCTTTGTGACCTCTAGATTCTCCTTTAAGACCCCTTTTTAAAGCTCATCCAGTTTGGTCAGACACACCCAGGATAATTTCCTTTTGGGACACTCCACTGATTAGGGACCTTAAATACATATACAAAATCTATTTGCCATACAACAACCACTGGAGTGATGATATCTTCTTATATTGACAGGTCTCCCCACAGTCAAAGGGAGGAGAATTTAAAGGGTGTGGGTCATTGAGAGTTCTTAGATTTTTGCTTACCATTGGGAAAGAAGTATTTTTATGTTTGCCTCCTTAGAATCTGAACATAGGAGAGCACAGAGGGAGACCAGTAACACACTTGACAAGTTTACTCATATTTTTTTGTCTTTAAACCTTTTCCTTTCCCACATTTCCTGGTACCTCACTTTAAGTGCCTCTCTCTATAAAAATGTTATATTGCGTTTAGAGGGAATTAAAAGTAAAAACTAAAAATAAAAAACTTTAATAAGGAAGGCAATAGGAGATTATGTAATTATCATTATTCCTTAATACCTATTGTTTTACCTATTTTAGAGATGAGATTGAGTCTCATAAGAGATTTTAATGCTTAAGATCACACTCCTATTAAGTGACAGATTCAAACTCATTACACCAGGCAATTGCTGTGGTGTGATTAGTCTGTAGTTTGTGAGGAAGAAATTCTTAGGAAAAAGAATAGTTCTTTGGAAGGGTCAGAGGAGGGATATTATTGGTGGAACAAAAAAGGTAGCAGAAGTTGGGTCATGGTGTGTGGGATGGTTTGAGTCTGAAAAAAGATTTTCAAGAGGAGGCAATTAGTTTTAGTTAAGGATATCAAACTTTAAAGAATATAACCAAGGGGTTAAAATTGTGAGGCGTACACAATTTCTTAATAGAAAGGGGGTATAGTAGGGGCTTGGTCAGTCATTTTTAGCTGAATAAACATAAGTCTTTAGAATTAAGATGTCTCCAGCTACTTTGAGACTCTTTAGGGAAAAGTAGGAAGCAGAGATCTAAAAGAATGCTCCTGCAAAGCTCTAGAATGAGATGAATTTTAAGATAGGAATTAGGATAATATTTCTGGAGAAGGAGGGGTCAGTTTTCAATAGTTAAGAGGATAGGCTCCTACTTCCTATCTTAGTGCTGAGAGAAACCTTGTTTTATTGACAAATGTGATTCTTTTGAAATGAGCTTTAAGTACGTCATAGACCAGTTGGTTTTATAGATCTTTTCTCCATGTAATCCATCCCTTACTGCTTCCCTCAGGTTTTTTTCCTCCCCTCCCTTTAAAAAATTTTATTCATGAGAGACAGAGAGGCAGAGACATAGTCAGAGAGAGAAGCGTGCTCCCTGTCCAGAGCCCAATGCGGAACTCGATCCCAGGACCCCTGGATCATGACCTGAGCCCAAGGCAGAGACACTCAACTACTGAGGCACCCAGGTGTCCCACCTCCCCCTCTTCTAATTCTGTTTTTCCAGTTTGTGCTTGAAGGACACCTCAGGTCCTACTTTCTTTATAAAATACAATCCTTTGTGTTATGGGCCTGAATGGTGCACTAGTAACTTGCCCAAATGTCTCTATAGAGTTTTGCCATAATGAAACAGCTATAATAATGGCTTTTAAGTTGCTAGAGCTCACAGTTAAAAACATTTTACGCTGTGACCTGGTATAAACACATATAAAATGGAAATAAAAGTTAAATGTTATTTCATTTAACTTTTATGTTGTGTTCTCTATTTTCTAATTTTTTTTTTCTAATTTTGTTTTTTAAATTAAGAATGTCAGTTGGAGCTCACCTAAGTGTACCATGACTCAGAGTAAAAAAAAAAAAAGCAGTGAGTTAAATCTTGGTAATCAGAATAGTACAAAGTAAAACTCTAAGAAGAAACTTTCATATTATCAAATTGGTGAACATTAAGCATTCTGATAATATCAAGTGTTGGTGAGAGTGTAGAGAAAGTATACTCCCTCTTCGCAGGAGTATAAATTGACATGGTCATTTTGCAGAAAAATTTGTTTTATCTACTTAGTCGAAGATAACGTGAATAAAAATGTTCGTAATAACCTTGCTTGCAGTGGCCAAAATTTAGAAACAAGATGTTTATTAGTGATAGAATGGATAAATAAATGGTGATTTTCAAAAGTTAAAATAGCCTTGATTCCTAGGTTAATTTCACTTAGTCACAGAGTATTTTCCTTTTTTTATTTAATGTTAGGGATTTGAGGATATTCATGAGGGATATTGCTTTGTAGTTTTCTTTGGTTGCAATGTTGTTGTCAGGTTTCAGTATAATGATAATGATGGCCTCATAAAATAGGTTGGGAGGCGCTCCTTTATTTACTGAAAGAATTTTAGCTTTGATACTAATTTTTAATTGAATGTCTATTAGAATTCACCAGTGATACCGTCTAGACTTGGAATTTTCTTTGTGGGAAGGTTTTTGGTAACATTCACATTCAATTTTGTTAGTAGACACATGGCTTATTTTGTTTCATCTTGTCCGTTTTGGTAAGTTGTATTTTTAAAGACATTTATTTACCTCATTTCATTTATTGATATAAATGATTTACAAGATTCCCTTGATATCCTATTTATTTATTTATTTGTTTATTTAAAAGGCTTTACTTATTCATGAGAAACAGAGAGAGAGAGAGAGAGAGAGAGAGAGAAGGGAGAGAGGGGCAGAGATACAATAGCAGAGGGAGAAGCAGGCTCCGGGCTGGGAGCCCGATGCAGGACTCGATCCCAGGTCTCCAGGATCATGCCCTAAGCCAAAGGCAGATGCTCAACTGCTGAGCCACCCAGGCATCCCACCTTAATATCCTTTTAATGTCTGTGGGATCTGTAGTGCTATCTCCTCTTTAATTTCTGGTGGTGTTAGTATGTCCCTTCTTTTTTTCTTGACCAGTATCATTCTTGGGTTACCAATATTATCTTTTCAAGTAATAATATTGCCAGTTTTCTCCATTTGTTTTCTCTATCATTTGTTCTTTTCCTTATAATTTTCTTTCCTTCCACATTTTTTTTTTTTCTAGCTTCTTTAAAGTGGAATCTTAGGTCATAAATTTTAGATACTACTTGTTTTCTAATTTAAACATTAAAAACTATCACTCTTGGCACACCTGGGTGGCTCAGGGGTTGAGTGTCTCCCTTCGGCTCAGGGCGGGATCCTGGGGTCCCAGGATCAAGTTCTGTATCCAGCTTCCTGCATGGAGCCTGCTTCTCTTTCTGCCTATGTCTCTGCCTCTCTGTCTCTGTGTCTCTCATGAATAAATAAATAAAATCTTAAAAAAAAAAAAAAAAACGCTGTCACTCTCCTTATAAGCACTGTTGTATTCCACAAATTTTGATATGTTGTTTTTTTGTTATTCAACTTCAAATAATTTCTCATTTGCTTTGTAATTTCTTTAACATGTGTACTACTTAAAAGTGTGTTTAATTTTCAATATTTGGGATGATTTTAGATATCATTATTGATTTCTAACTTCCTTTAGAGGTCAGAGAATATACCCAAATATATACCAAAAATAAATATGATTTTAATCCCTTTAAATTTATTGAAACTTGTTTTATCACTGCATTTTATGGACTGTTTTATGGACTTTTCACAGTTGAAAAGAATGTATTATGTAGTTGTTGGGTGTAGTATTCTGTAAATAACAATTAGATTAAGGTGTTTTGGTAGCATTTTCAAATCATTTGTACATTTGCTTTTTTTTTTTTTTTTTTTTTAAGGGGTATGTAGTTACATCAGTTGCTGAAAGGTTAAAATATCCAACTGTGATTTCAATCATAGTTGCCTTTTTCATGCAACTATTTCTCTTTTAATTCTGTCAATTTTTGTCTCATTTTTGAGCTCTATTATTAAGCATATGAAATATGTAATACTATTTGATCTTTTTGTCATTATATATTTTTCTTTATCTCTGGTAATAACTTTGTTTTTGGGTCTATTTATGTGATATTAATATAACCACTTCAACTTTCTTTTTTCTTTTTAAAGATTTTATTTATTTATGAGAGACATAGAGGCAGAGACACAGGCAGGCAGAGAGAGAAGCAGGCTCCATGCAGGGAGCCCGATGTGGGACTCGATCCCGGGTCTCCAGGATCACGCCCTGGGCTGAAGGCAGGCTCTAAACCATTGAGCCACCCAGGGATCCCCTACTTTCTTGAGCTTACTGTTTCTATAGTATATCTTTTTTAAACTGATTTACTTAAAAACTCTTTGTGTTTCATGTGTACCTCTTAAAGGCAGCATATAGTTGTTTTGCTTTTTCCTGATAATATGGAAGTGGAATCTTTCCTTCATTTATAATAAACCTTGATTATGTGCTAATGCCTGTCATGAGTGGTTAAAAGGCCTGAGATTTTACAGTACTCAAAGGCTAAAAAGTTAACCTGCCACAGTTTAGTGGATGCTGGTAGGTGTCATGAGGCTCCTGTTGTGCAGGGAGCCTGCTGTAGGGCTTGATCCTAGGACCCTGGGATCTTGACCTGAGCCAAAGCAGACGCTTAACCATTTGAGCCACCCAGGAGACCCATTTTATAAATCTTTAAACTGTTAACTAGATTTTATGTGTTGTGTTGCCTACTTGAGATACCTCACAAAGAGAAAACAGAAAGCAAATAAGCACTAAGTTGTAGGATCGCTTCAGCCAACGTTTATCACTCTGTGTATTTTCATTTGTTGCAGATGTATTTATTGCTGCATTTATTTTTGTCATAAGATCTGGTGAGTGGTGGTGGTCACATGGCACAATATCTTGTGTCGTGTTGTAGAGTAATTGTCCCAAAGCTGTACAGCTAATAAATGACAGAGCCAGGATTTAAACCCAGACTAATTTTCAGAACCTGAACTCTAAATTTTGTAAAAGGCTATTTTTTTCTTCTTGGCCTCATTTCTGCATGTTGGAATCTTTTGCATTTCCAAGATTATTTTATGGAGACTTACTCTTCTTTCCTGTTCCATCATATAATGGTTCTGTGGTTTTGGGTAGAATATTTAATTTCTGCAGGCCTCAGTTGTCTCATCTCTGTGATGGGAATCCAGTTAAGATTTTTTTCAATAAGTATTTTTGAGTGCCTACTCCATGACGAATAGGGAGTATATAAAGATCGTAAATACATAGGTTTTACCCTTAAGCTCCTGTTCTTTTGGGAGACATTGAAACCCAAAACTCCAAAGCAACAAGACAAACTAATGGGAATAATACATGAAATACTGTGGAGGTGGTTAGATTAAAGATACTTTGGAAGGGTAATGTGCAAAATTAAGGCCTTCTCCCTGTCATTTCATCCCAAATTATAGACACACTATGTGTTGAAAGTGATAAAAATCAGAAGAGTTTTTCAGCAGAGTCCCTTTATTTTATTTTATTTTTAAATATTTTACTTATTTATTCGAGAGAGAGAGAGAGAGAGACGCAGGCAGAGGGAGAAGCAGGCTCCATGCAGGGAGCCCGACGTGGGACTCGATCCCGGGTCTCCAGGATCAGGCCCTGGGCTGAAGGCGGCGCTAAACCGCTCAGCCACCCGGGCTGCCCTATTTTTTTAATCAAAGTAGTGTTAATAGTTAAATATTATCTGTACTGTTTTTAGGCTCTAGCAAAATTTCTCTTCATAGTTGTTGAATTGATTTAAGGGCCTAGGTCGAGGTTTGAGACACCATTGCCTATCTTTTCAATCTTAGGCAGACAAAATGTGCTGTATACATAGCCAAGCATGAACATGACCTGGTTGTGTCTTTTGAGGAAATGATTCCTTCTTTATTTTAAAGGTCTGTTGACCATGACTGAATCAGGTTATTATTTTTCCTGTCTCATTTACAGCACTGAGAGAGAGAGAGATAGGCTTCTTACGTTTTCTAGTAGAGATAGTAAAAAGTAGCAAATGTATAGACATTTTTATGACCTAACACAGGATATAAAAGCTAAAAACATCTTAAATTGTGTTCTGCTTTATTGTTAGAGCTTAAATTATATTTTGGGAAGAAAATCTCTTACTGTGTATCTTGCATTGTTAGAGATAGTGAAAAAGTTAATATGTTTACTTGTGAAGGAAGCACTGTCACATGCTAAATGGCTAAGAAAGCCATTGTCCAAGAGAGTTCTTGGCACTGGAGTCACACTGCCTGTGTTAAATTCTAATGCAGCCCCTTCCTAGGTGAGTTCTTGAACTTCTCTTCCTCTCAGTTTTCTCATCTCCAAAATGGGAATAAAAGCATACTTGGGTCTTGGGTGCTATAGAAATGAAAAAGTTAGCTTTTAACTATTAGATTGTAGTACATGGTACGTAAATTCTAAGGACATTAATCTTATATTTAAGAGGTGAATAAAAGTATAATACAGTTAAATGATGAAATTACTTTCTGGAAGCAAAGCATTTTAATTAATTGGTTCTTATTAGCGCGTAGAACTAGCAGTAGATTAAAACTTTAGTAGTGAGAGTGGTCAGAGGATGAGATAATCTGGTTAATTGAGATGAGGGTTGTAGCTAGAGTTTTCTGCTTATTGTTAAACATATTTCGAAAAATGGGCTCTTTTTTTCTTTCTTAAGAATGTTGCTGCATCTTGGAAAGGTGCTTTCTGGGTAACAGAAATCTTGATGTCTGTATTAGGATAATTATTTATTTATTTTAAAATATCTTATTTATTTATTCATGACAGAAAGAGAAGCAGGCTCCTTGCAGGGAGCCTGATGTGGGACTCAATCCTGGGTCTCCAGGATCACACCTGGGCTGAAGGCGGCGCTAAACCTCTGGGCCACCGGGGCTGCCCAGGGTAATTATTTATAAATACTAATTTTGCACATATAAGTTTGCAGACAGAGACTAGGAATGCATTTTACCAAGAGCAGAACATACATTTAAAGCTACCTCTCTAAGTTTCTAGACAAAATAAGATGATAGATGACTACTTTTTCATCTCATAAAAGTGGAATACAGAGTACAAAACTCTGGTTAATCTATGTTTTTCAGTTACGGATAATTAGTATTTTATTTTTTATTTCTATTTTTGAGGTAGGCTCCACGCCTAGCATGACACTGAGCACTTATGACCCTGAGATCAAGAACTGAGCTGAATTGAGTCAGACGCTTAACTGAGTAACCCAGGCACCCTTATTTAGTATTTTATTTTATAAATGTAAAGGAGGCATGATGTAGGAGAGAGAAGACTAGTGAATGGTTAGAGACCTCGATCCCAGGACTCCAGGAAGAGTCCTGAGTTTTAATTACAGCTTTACCACTCATTTATTCATGACACAGAGAGAGAGAGAGGCAGAGACACAGGCAGAGGGAGAGGGAGAGAAGCAGGCTCCATGCAGGGAGCCCGACGTGGTACTCGATCCTGGGTCTCCAGGATCACACCTTGGGCCGAAGCGGCGCCAAACCGCTGGGCCACCGGGGCTGCCCTAGCCATGTATCTTTGAATCATTACTTCTCTGGACCTCAGTTGCTTCATTGTAAAATAAGTGTCTTGGACCTAGTTTCCAGAATTCCTGTAAATTTCTTAGTGCCTGCTAAAATAATCAGGAAATCACCTCTGAATCCGATAATGCAGAGGTTTTGATTTCAAAGTCTTTAATTTTGAAAAACCCAGGTGTATATTTAAGCAGGCTCCTTTTGCCTTCTGATCTGCCATTGGTTGTTAGAAAAATTTGTGTTCTCTCCCGATAAGTTAGTTAATGTTAATACTTAAGATAGTTTTTGGTGCCAGCTTTTGGTGTATGTTTGCTTCTTTGTTGAGAAAGAAATATGGATTAGCAAGTGTTTTCATATAATTTTATTCATTGTGAGTCATTTATACATTTATTGAAATCTATGGTGAGCCATATACTGTGGGTCTAAAGTTATTAAAACACAGTTTTTGTTGTTCTATGTACAGAGAAAGCAATTTAGGACTCCAGACTTAGGTGATGTCTTCTCTAAAAGTCCTTTCCTAAAAGCTTTATTGTTCCTTCTCTCCTCTCCCTCCTTCCTCATATCCAGGGTTGGTCTGAGTGCTCTTCCCTTGTGTTTTAGTAATAATGCTGTCCCAGGGCTATCATGGAATTGGTGGTTGTGGAATTGGTGCTCTACATAAAGGTACCTGGCCAAGGGGGTAGGTTGTGGCTGAAATCCAGGTTTTATTCTGCTTGATAGACTTCGGGTTTGCTCTTTTCACCTTTTCTAATTCACCTGTCCAAAGGAGGCCTTTTTCCCTAATTCGTACAAAAGAGTCTATGTATGCTGCCATTAGTGTACCATTAAGAACAGTCCATAGTTTTGATGTTTTTTCTTAGCCAAGTTAAATAGTAGGTAATAAGTGCCTTGAAGTGGTTTAAGTGGGCAAATGCTTCCTAAAGGTGAATAATAATTCACCTTCACAAAAAGTGAAAGCCAAGCAAGAATGGGATGGTGGAGATAGGAACACCATCTTAGGTGAATATAGAGGAATTGGGTTGTGATCTAGTGTTGCCCAGTGGCTTCTGAAAGTGTGGTCCATGCACCGGCAGTGTCAGTTTGTTAAGAAATGCATGTTCTTGGACTTCTCCCCAGTCTAACTGAATTAAATTTTGCAGAGTCCAACAATTTTTAACAGGTTATTCTGGTGTTTCTGATGCAGGCTGAAGTTTAAGAGGTACTACTATATAGCCCACTTGTTGAGGAAGCATTAGTTAGGGCATTGATTACCTATGGAGGAGTGATTAAAATGTAGAGCTGTAAGTAGCATTCCTAGTGTGCTAAAGAGTTTGAACTTTGTCCTTCGGCCAGTGGCTGCACATTAGAATCACCTGGGAGCTTTAAAAGTATACCAATGGCTAGGATCTACCCCAGATCAGCTGACACCAAATCTCTGAGTTTCTGGTGCATCCTAAGGGTTGCGAACTATGTAATTGTCAGACTTTGGTTACTGGTTTTAATAGTATATATGTTTATTGAGAAGGTGTCAAATACTACAAGTAGCGTAAAGTAATTAAATAGCACAGCAGTCTCATGTTGGTATTATTCCCATTTCACAGATGAGGTAGAGAGGTTAAGTACCATTTCTCAATATTACTTAGGTAGGAAGTGGTAAGTTTGAGTCCAGAGTTTTGTGACTCTAATCTCTTAAAGCAAATCTTTTTTTATTTTTTATTTTTTTAAAGATTTACTTATTTCAGAAAGAGGGGAGAATGAGCAGGAGGGGCAGAGAGAGAGAAAGAATCCCAAGTAGACTCTGCATTGAGTATGGAGCCAGTTGTGGGGCTTGATCCCATGACTCTGACCCTGAGATCATGATCTGAGCAGAGAGACCCAGAGTTGGAGGCCCAACTAACTGTGCTACTATGCATGCCCAGAGCAAATCTTATTTTTGAAACCAGGGTTCATGAACTTAGATTGGAAAATATCACATCGTTATCTTCACTAACCTATAAGTGAGATTTGGCATTTTATTTGATTTTGTATGTGGACAGCAAATCACAGTTGTACTAGCAATACCTGTGATTTTTTTACCAATAGAAATCAGAAATATTTTCATATTAAATTATAGATGTCACAGATGTCCCAAATACCATTTATCGTAATATGTACTTTAAAATCAGGCTAATTGTTAGACGCAACTTTAGATCTTTTGTTTACTGTGTTAGAGAAACATATGTTACTATATTACAAGTTTGCTTTTTAAATTTGTTAATAGTTAACTAATACAATTAATTTAATTTAGTTAATTTCTTAGTTAATTTCTAAGCATGTTACCATTTGCTGAGAGAGTTTAGTGGATAGCTTGATATGTAGGGTGAATAGGGAATGGAAAAATCCATTTGTTTGGTTATTTCAGAATGATATCCTTAGAGATATTCTTTTCTTCTCCACTCTTTGACTTGTTAAATAGGACTGAAACTCAAGTTCTTCATTACACATCAAAGTTAATAGATTAAAAAATGCTTTGGGCCTAGAGTGTTTTTTTTTTTCCTAAGCACTTCTTAAAAAAAAAAATATAGAAGAAAATGATACGCATTATCTCACCAGGCATTCTAACTATCCTGTGGTCTGATACAGTATTGTTCATAGAACTTTTTGCAACGATGTGTATGTTTTGTGTATTGCTGTCTAGTATGATAGTTATTAACAAAAGTGATGTAAAGAAGCAAAGTAGTATAGTAGTAGCTAACAGCAATATAATATAAATTATAGCTAGCAGGTTTTTTTTTATTTATCAGATACTATTCTAAGCATTTTAATATGTAGCTTTTACGGTAACCATGTGAAGTGGGTACTATTGTTAAGTCTCAGCTTGTAGATGAGGAAACAGGCACAGAGAAGTTAAGTGATTTTTCAAAGATCACATAGCTGGTAATTAGCAGAAATAAGATTTATACCTGGCAGCTTGGCTTCATGTCCCCTTTGTGATTCACTCCTTTATCTCTTTCCTCAAACCCCCAGATGTGTATACGGAATATTGTCAGAGACAGAGGGAATGTAAGATAAGTCATTTTGTTCTAATTATTAACTAAACATTGTGTAGTACTTTATAGTCTTTGCCCTTTGTTATTATTTGAGTCTAATTATGAATTCAGTTTACTGTTTTATTTTCCGTAAGTAGATTTGTGTTAGATACAGCAGGTATTTTTAGTAAAGAACATTGATATTATTAAACAGCAATTTGGATTCCCCCCCACCTATGTTAATTTTTAAAGCCAGGTTCAAAAATGATTATTAATATGGTTTTTTTGCTTACTGACACTAATTGCAATGTACTTCCGAGGTCATTTTATGATGAATTGGTTTTGGCTAATGGATATTTGGCTTCCTCTAGTCAACATGTATGAATAACTTAACATATGTTACACCCAGTATGTTATGTTTATGGAGATCCAGGAGGGGGAAGGTATCTTTTAGGGACAGAGTTCTATTCTTAGCCATATTCAGAGCAAGGTGATGGTAGAGTGGACAAGAGAAATGGCTTTTTTTGTGGCACCTGACTGGATCAGTCAGTAGAACATGTGACCCTTGATTTCAGGGTTGTGAGTTCAAGCCAGACATTTGGCATGGAGCCTACTTAAAACAACAAAACGAAGTAGCATTTTTCATTTATCTGCTATAGGCATTGTGCTTGGTGCTTTATAAACATAGCCATCATTTATTGAATGCAGGCTATTTATCACCTTTCCAGGCTTCAGGTTCATCATATCTGATATTTAATCTGTACACACCCTTCAGAGAATATGATGTTGGTAAAGATATTTTACATATGAAGGCTTTGTTAGGCTCTTCTCCCTTCCATTCTCCTCCCCTCCACTTCAAGGGGGGAAATGATGGTAAATACAAATGGGGAATGAGATGGGAGTGGTGCTGACGTTATCATTGATGCCAACTCGTCTGGTTCATAAGGTTTTCCACTTAAAAGTTTATTTATTTCGTTTTGGCTAGATACTGGAAATACAACAGACAAGGTATTTGTCCTCACGTGAGAGACCGCCAATAATCAGGTAAACAGAATAATCATATACTGATTATGCTGTATTGATACATATACTAATAAATGGTATAAAGGGAATATATGTTACAATGATGGGTAATAATGGGATACATACATATATACAGTCAGGAAAGACATTTTCAAGGATATGAAATTTAAGCCGAGACATATGCAGAATCTGGGCAAGAATGATCCAGGCAGAAGGAAAAGCATAAGCAAAATCTTTGCAGCAGAAATGGCTGTGGTGTTTTAGGAAGTGAGAGGAGATCATAGTGACTAGAAGGAACATAATGCAGAAAGGGTATTAGTGGCATCACATGAGGCTAGAGAGGTAGGCCAGAGTCCAGATTACGTAGGGTGTATTTAGGTAAGGGTTCTAATGAGATTTTATAAGTAAGGTGAGAAACCATTAGAGAGTTTTCAGCAGAGGAACATTTAAAAAAACCTCCCCTTAGTTCAGTGGTTCTCAACAGATATTTTGTTTCCCAGAGGATGTTTGGCAATGTCTGCAGACAGTTCTGGT
This sequence comes from Canis lupus familiaris, assembly GCF_011100685.1. Taxonomy (NCBI): domain Eukaryota; kingdom Metazoa; phylum Chordata; class Mammalia; order Carnivora; family Canidae; genus Canis; species Canis lupus. The sequence continues at coordinate 33,687,781 of NC_049244.1, read as the reverse complement.
TGTCACAACAGGGGTTGGTGGTATATGCTACTGGCATTAGTGGGTAGAGGCCAGGGATGCTGCTCAACCTTTGTCAGTGCACAGGATGGCCCCTTATACCAAGGAATTATTACCCCATAATGTTAACAGTGCCAAGGTTGAGAACTTATGCCCCACTCCTGTGTGAATATTATTAGATTGCAGTGGGGGCGGAATGGAGGAGGGGATGGTTAGATTATATTGGTGTCCAGGTGACAGGTAATAGTGCTTTGGACTATGGTTGTAATAGGGGTTATAGAGATGTGTTCTGATTCCATACGTGTTGTGGAGGTAAAGTAGGCATTGAGGGAAAGGGATGAGTCAAAAATGATTTCCAAGTTTCTGACTTTAATAATTGAGTGAATGGTGGTGCTCTTCTAAGATAGGGAAGACTGGAGGGAAGACCAAGAATGAAGGGTTCTGATTTTTAAAATCTTACTTCACAGAAACAGTAATAGAAGACACAGTACTATTTTACATACAGTGAGAAGGAAACATATGCCATAATGCCTGTACAGCCTATAATTGGTCACGCCAGCCACACATTGCTTTGACATTTTTTTATTGTCAGAGATTTGACAGTTTCTTCTGCCTTCATTGCACTGCTTGGCGTGTGATAGCTTGTCCTTTGGTATATATTATGCAACAAAACATAATCAAGTTCATCTACTTGTGGCTGTTCTCATATCCCATAATTCACTTCATTGTTGGTTTGCAAGAAAACTTGGGATTATTACCAACAATAATGAATATTTGATTTGATAAGCTCCGTTTTTGTACCTTTGTGCATAGTAGCTAACTTCATTTCAATGCCAAATTGTAGAATATTTTAAAAGACATTTTAAAGGTATTTGAAGTCAACATACATGAAACTAACTGCATATAAGTCAGTTGACATGGTGAATATCTATGACTGAATTCATGGTTAAACAATGACAGCTATGTTTCCTTACTGTTTGTCCAGCACAATTATAAATTCTATTGATTGTGAGATTATCTTTACTTCAGAAATGTTAAAATGGCTCAGTGGTTAAGCATCTGCCTTAGGCTTAGGGCGTGATCCTGGAGTCCCGGGATTGAGTCCCACATCAGGCTTCTTGCATGGAGCCTGCTTCTCCCTCTGCCTATGTCTATGCCTCTCTCTCTCTCTCTCTCTCTCTCTCTCTCAAGAATAAATAAATAAAATCTTAAAAAAAAAGTTAAAATAAGGCAAAAAAGGTACAGTAGAATGTAGAATATAAAATGTAGAATGAATGAAATACACTAGATGGTGTGAAACTTCTTATACCAGTCCATTTTACATATGGTATGGGTAGAAATGGCTGAATAGCATTACTGATGATAGTAGTGTTAATAGTGTGAATGGTTTTTGTGTTTTAAAAGCTTACCTTTTAAGGAAATCACTGGGAGGTGAAAATTTGCATTTGAAATGAACTGTTCAGTGTTAGAATTTGTTGAATGGGTAAAGAGGGCAAGAAGTAAAGTTCTTAGGCAATGTTGTGTAAGCTAAGTGATGAAATTAAAGCAATGGAATTGTGTACATGTGTGTTTTGAGGATGTATGCCAGTACTAGCAGCACAATTAGTACACAATAAAGTTGTAGGCGGCAAATGCATCTTAATTTTGGCCAGAGAACCTAACTGCCATTTTTTTCACACTATGTTGTACATTCTAGTTTAATTTACATAGCTTTGAAAAACCAGTTTGCTAGTAGTTTTGCTGCGTTATGTTAAAGGGATAACCATCACCTAAAACAAACATACTAAAGTTTTATTAACCAAAGCAAAGTATAAATGGTACATACATGCACGTGTGGGTATAATTTCTTTGATGTATAAAATCCAAATCTCTTACCACTACTACCCTTCATCAGAAACATAGCTGTGGCATTTTAGTCCAAGCCATAGCCAGACATCGCAGAAACATCAAGTACTCCTGTCAGGACTGATGGAGATTTATTTTTTCTAATTAATTTATTAATTTCCCCACATAATTTTTTTTTTTTTTAGATTACTTTTTCAGAGGAAAATAATCCATTAGTTAAGTTGCAAATACCCTTCTATGACTTTGTTTTACTTGTTTGGCATATAATTAAGTACTACTTGGACTGTGAGAAATTATGATAATTCAGGTGTAACTTTCTTTTTTTTTTTTTTTTTTTTTTTAAATTTTTTTTTATTTATTTATGATAGTCACACAGAGAGAGAGAGAGGCAGAGGCACAGGCAGAGGGAGAAGCAGGCTCCATGCACCAGGAGCCCGACGTGGGATTCGATCCCGGGTCCCCAGGATCGCACCCTGGGCCAAAGGCAGGCGCCAAACAGCTGCGCCACCCAGGGATCCCCAGGTGTAACTTTCTTTACTCTTCCTTGTCTTCAGGGAAGGGGACATGCTTTTTTGTGCTTCATAGCAGCAGAGCACAGTGCTGGGCAAACTAATAGACATTCAATAAATAGTACTTAGATTCAACCAAATTGAGCAATTTAATTTAGATTTCTATCAAAGACTCTGCTTGATTGTTATACTTTATATCTTTTGCTTAAAAATTTTTTTTTGAAGATTTTATTTTTTATTTGAGAGAGAGCACAAGTAGGAGAAGGAGTAGAGGGAGAGGGACAAGCAGATCCCTTGCCAAGTGGGGAGCCTGCCTGGTGTTGCGGGGAGCTTTATCTGAGGACGCTGAGATCATGACCTGAGCTGAAGTCACATGTTTAACTGAGACACTCAGGTGCCCCACTTTAAACCTTTTAGTTAGAGATTATTACATTATAGTTTCAGATATGCTAGTATCATTCTTCCTGAGATTTTTTTTTTTATCTTCCAGCCATCTTTTATCTGTCTACTTCATTCATTCATTCATTGATTCATTGTAAGCTGTTACTGACCAGTTTCATTCTAAGTTCAAGTTAGACAGAACTTGGAAATAGAAAAATAATTCTTTCGGGGGTAGCTTTAGTTGGTTAAGTTTCTGCCTTTGGCTCAGTTTATGATTGCAGGGTCTTGGGGTGGAGCCTTGTGTCATGCTCCCTGCTTGGCAGGGAGTCTGCTTCTCCCTCTCCCTCTGCCCTTTCCCACCCTCGCATCTCTCTACCCTCCACACCTCAAATAAGTAAAATCTTAAAAAAGTAAATAACTCTTGTCATATGACCACTTTAAGCAGACACACATACTTGCACAAATTCTTGTCGATTAAAGGGTGTTATGTTGACGTAAGGGATGACTGGTTTGGTTACAAGCAGGGTTTTGGTAAAGGTTCACTATTTCACTAACAAACTTGGAAGCTTCCTTTTGTTGATTAGAAGTATTGGATTTACAGAGAAATGTTAAGGAACATACAGATTTGCAGTTATACTACTTTAAACATTTGAACTTTTTTCCATTTGGAACCTTTTTAATTCTCTCAAAAAGGGAAATCTGAATTGTTAGGAGCATTTCATTTTCTAAATAATAAGAAATAGTACTTGGCTATGAAAGATTTCTTCATGAATTTTTGCATATGTTGCTGAACTTTTTAAACATTTTTAAATGATTTATTTAAAGAGAGAGAGAGTGCATGCACACAAATGGGGAGAGGGGAGAGATGGGCAGAGGGAGAGAATCTTAAGTACACCCCTCCCCCCCCACACCCCCTGATGACGTCAGAGCCCAAGGCTGGAGTGGTGGTGGTGGGCGGTTGATCTCAAGATCCTGAGATCATGACCTGAGCTGAAATCACAAATAGGATGCTTAACTGACTGAGCCATCCAGGTACCCCTTGAATTTTTTTTTTCCTAACGTAGACATTGAGAGTTTCTTTTCAGTATTTTAGAGTCTTTTAGTCCTTTGGTAGTTTTTGTCCCTTCTGCCTTATTTTTCTTATCTAGCCTGTAACTTTATCTAACTTTTGAAATATGTTTAGATGCTTTGCACTTTTCTCTGTTTATTGCATTTGTCTAATAGCCATAGATCAGTTAATATTTCTTAAATTTATGGACCTGGTTCTGAGCTACTAAGCACATTTGGAGAAAATCACAGCTTTGCAGACTGGTGCCACTAATATTCATGCTCTTCAATCTTTTTTTTTTTTTTTAATTTTATTTATTTATTCGTGAGAGACAGAGAGAGAGAGAGAGGGATAGGCAGAGACACAGGCAGAGGGAGAAGCAGGATCCATGCAGGGAGCCCGATGTGGGACTCGATCCCAGGTCTCCAGGATCACACCCTGGGCTGAAGCCGGCGCTAAACCGCTGAGCCACCCAGGCTGCCCATGCTCTTCAATTTTAATTGGATCCTCAGCATTACCCAATAATCCTTTTTTATTCCTAGTTCTTTCTCATGTCTCACAGCAGTTATTAACAGTTTTTTACTCTTATAGCACCCTTACTTCATTTCTCTCTTTCTTAGTAGATGACTGTATCTATTCATTGAGAAACTTGGACTTAATTATTATTTTAGTTCTGGAAGATGTTGAGATAATTGAAATGAGGCTAGGTAGAGATTACCTTACATTTGCTGTGCCCATTCCATGGAAGCATACAGCAAACCAAGATACAAATTTTAGGATAAAATTTGGAATGTGTATCTTTGGGGTAATTTAGTTGATTCTATTGTGGGCTAATTTTAGTAAAAAAAATCACTTTTTTCAATTATGGTTACATTCTTAGAGTAGATTTATGTTTTGAAATTTAAGATTAAAGGAAGTTCTGTGTGTAAAAGTTTCCAAATAAATGTATGATGCTAACTTTTTAAAATTGCAGTAGAACATATTAATGCATAAAGTACACTGCTTATAAGCTTGGTGAATTTTTACCCATGTAATCTCCTAGATCAAGATATAAACCATTTTTCAACACTCCAGAAGGTTTTCTATATTTCTCCTCAGTTATCTCTTCCCCATCCCTCACACCTGTTCCAACTTTTATAGCTACCAGTTAAGTTTGTACTTTAGCTGCTTTGGCCTTAACATGATTCTTGTGAGATTCGTCCATATTGTGTCATGTATCAGCAATTCTTTTTTTGTTCCTATGTAGTATTCTGTATGAATATACCAAAATGAATTACTTTATCCTTTTGTGCATGGATATCTGGGCTATTTTTCTTTGTTGGCTATTGTGATAAAGCGGTTGTGAACATTCTTGTTCAGGTTTCTTGGTGAACATAAACCCTCATTTCTTTTGGATAATTATACTTAGAGTGGAATGCTGAATCATAGTATACTTTTTAATACCACTTTTATAGTGCAACCAAACAGCAGCTTCACTCCTGCCTTTCTATAAGCAGGTCATTCCTTTTAATAAAGAATACAAAAAGAGCATTAAGTAGATTTTGTAGCCAGATTCTAAAAGAAGGCACTTATTTTCATTTATTTATGAAATTAAAATTCTTCATTTGGTTCTAAATTAAACTACTTTTTTTTGTTAGTACTTCCTTTAGTATTGCTTTTAAATCTTTTATTCCTTTATTCAAATTTGAATATTTTTCTCTGTTATGGTCTGTTCTGATCCCTGTAAAATTATCTTTCTTGTTTATTAGAGGATTTCTCTGACTACTCATAAGACCAGAAAATAATCATTGGTTTTTCTGGCAGAAATGTTGGCCTTCTTGGTTTTATTGGATTGGCCTTTTAGAGACTTGCAGTGAATACAGTAGAACTGTTGGATTCAGAGACTAAAGACCTGAATTTTAATCCAGGTCAGTGTGTTTATTAGTATCATGTCCTTTTGTAAATTACTTTTACCTCATTTCCTTACTTGTATTGGGAATAAACATGTATGTCCTGGTCATTTCAGAGGATGTTGGCTAGTAAAGAGCTAATGTAACAGTGCTCTATAGAGTATGAAATGTGAATATAAGCAGCTATGTTTTGGGGGGGGGGGGCATTTTGTACATTGCAGATTTCTCAACAGCATTCATCCAGTTTATAAAACAAAATATAAGTTGCAGTTTTCAGAGGCATGTAGCAGGGCAGTAGAGTATCTCTAGGGAAGGCTGACTGCCTGATGAGTCATTCTAAGTGTGGTAGGTATTGTTGAACTATGTACAAGACTCTGGTTCTCAGAATTGATATGTTCAGAAGTTCGATTTATTATTTACATCTAGAAGTGATGTAGGTTTCAGCTGATTTCAAGTCCAAAGAATAAACCATACATTATTATATAACACATTATATCACAGGGTATCACATTGTTGATACACATTGATGTAATAAATGTAATTTTCTAGTGAAATAGTCCACCTGTGCTCACCTATCACTGCCTTCTCTTGTAGGAAGACCTGTATCAGATGCAGATTATAATCTGAAGATTGACCACCAAACCTGGAATGAACCCAAAGCTAGTTGGATCATTTTAGTTGTCAGTGTTATTGAGCTGTGATAGCCTGACAAATCTGTCTGCACTACAGCAGATCTGGGTCAGTACACTCTATCCAGGGACAGTGTTGGAGACAAACTGCCAAATTTAATTTGTTTAGACACTCTTCACTATTCAGTTAATTCGGTTTCAGCTTTCATAAAGTCATGGATAAGATCTGGGTCCTGCTTCCCAAGCCACCGTGTTTGGATTTTGTGTATTTACTTTCTTCATTCTACAGATGATTTATTTTATGTTTAATTCTTCCTAATTCTTACCATAATTTTTATCTCAGTTTTAAAGGAACCTTTTTCTGTGTGTCTATATATTGCTTCACTAGTAGATTTGAATGTATTCTTGCAAAATTGGTAAGATATATGTTGCTTCTAGTGTACCCTTACTTCTGGATGTAGGGAGAATATGGATTTTGTAGTCAAGCCTGGATTTCAGTATTGGCTATGCCATCTATTTAGCTGAGCCTTTGGTCAAGTTATTTAAGGTCTGTCTATTCACCTGTCATCCCAGAGGCACTGTAGTCCTCCTCCTCTTCATCGCCTCTTTCGCCTTCTCCATCACAGTTATGTAGTTTACACAACATGAAGTACTCTCATTTTTAAGTGTATAGTTTAGGGAATTTTAGTTAATTTGCAAAACTATGCAGTCATCACAATTGACTTTTATAATATATCCATCACCCTGAAAAGAAATCGCACCATTTGCAGCCACTTTCCTGCTAAGGTATTTTTTGTATCTATAAGTTTGCCTTCTTGGGACATTCGATGTAAATGGAACCATACCATATGTGGTCTTTTGTGTTTGGCTTCTTTTATTTCACAGTGTTTTTAGGGATGAGCATGTTAGGGGCACCTCAGTGGCTCAGTTGGTTAAGCATCTGCCATTGGCTCAGGTTATGATCTCCGGGTCCTGGAATCCAGCCCTGAATCAGGCTTCCTGCTCAGTGGGGAGTCTGCCCCTCTCCCTCTACCCCTCCCCCCATTCATGCACTGTGCTTGTGGGCTCTCTCTCAAAATCTTTGAAAAAAAGTTACAGCATGTTTCAGGACTTTACTTTTTATTGCTGAAGAGTATTCCATTTATCCATTCACGAATTGACAGACATTTGAGTTTCTACTTTTTGGCTCTTGGCAGTAATGTTGCTATGACCATTTGTGTACCAGTCTTCGTTCAGACATATTTCATTTCTCTTCCCTTGCTACCTAGGAGTGGAAGGAATTCCTGGATCATATAGTAAATTTATGTTTGGCGTTTAAGAATTGCCAAACTGTTTTTAAAATGGTTATATCACTTTACATTTCTGCTTACCAGTGAATGAGGGTTTCAGATTTCCTATTCTTTTTGTCAGAATATTTAGGTTGTCTATTTGATTAGATTTTAGTATCATACATGATGGTAACTGCTATCAGCGAATAAGAATATGCATCATATGATTTTACAGCTAGGAAAAAAACTCCCTAAAATTCTACTTGTATCAAATGCAAGAATATAATGCTGAATATTTAAAAACCTAGATTTTCTACTAGGTGAATGTGATTACTTGAAAAATTTCAATACAGAAAAAAAATTAATACAGAAAGACAAAGGACTCTGTAGAACAGTGGTCAGAATTTATCAGTTTATTAAAAACGAGTTTTTAAAAAACAACTTTCAATTATAGAAAACGTAAAACATGGACATGATGATAGAAAAGTTTAGTGGATCCTCACTCCTCATCCAGCTTCAGAATTGTTCTCATGTCCAGTCTTGTTTCATCTATACCCATATCAGCAACCCACTCCCCCATATTATTTTGAAGCAAATCCTAGATATCTTAATCATGGCCATTGTCATACCTAAAGCTATTAGTAATTATTTACTAATAAGAATGTATTACTTCTGAAGAGTGAAATGGAGAACGAAAAATTTAAGTATTTCTATCTTTATCTAGAAATAGAAATACTTAAAAATAGATTTTCAGTCTCAGGAATTTAGAGTGTTTTGATATAAATATGTGTTAGTTTTTCACATTTTTTAAAGAAAATCTCTTCCTTTTTTAGGGGATTTTTAGGTTGTATATTTTCCTCTTCTCCAGGGGAAAAAAATCATGAAGTTCTGAGGAACGGTGTGTTATTACGTATTATATATAATATCATTTGGTCCACTTACGTGAGAATAAATATCTTTGGAGCATGGGGTAAGGTTGGAAGGAGTGTGTCACTTTCTTTAAAAATTTTTTTAAAGTAGACTTTATGCTGGGCATGGGGGTTGAATTCACTACCTACTGACCCTGAGATGAAGTTGTATGCTCTACTGACTGAGCCAGCCAGGGACCTTGGAATTTGCCACTAATAGAAATTCACTTTATTGCTACTTTACGGAAATTGTTTTTATCACTTATATTCAAAATTCAGTTGCCTTAAAAAATTAAATTCTTAAGTGTTACTTTCTATAACATGATTCCTGATTTGGATTATATATCTGCTGGATACTCTTCAAATCCATGGATTGTTTTTTTGTTTGCTTGTTTGTTTTCTGAAAACACTACAGTTTTGCTCTTACTGATAGGTAGAATTGATTTCTTGTTAGTACTAAAGTGACCGTAACATCAAAGTCAGTGGTACCTATTTATGGTAAATGTGGGTTTTCATTTTAGTTCCACTACTGACCTGTATGGCCTACTCTGCGTTTTTGAGCCTCACTTTACTTGTGATATGGAGATATTATAATATCTGTTTATTCACTCATGATTATCCGAAGGATAAAATGAAAAGTTAACTAAGTGCATGTGGATTGTTTTTTGGATGTAGGTGTTGGGGCAGAGTTAACAATACTATGTGACTTTATGCTCCATATATTTACAAAACATAGAGAAGTGGAGAGACAGAGTGCAACTATGAATTAGGTGTCCGTTATGTACAATTGTGAAAAGCCATTTAAACAAATTCCCATTTAATCCATAGGACAACGCTGGAAGGGATATATTATCTTCTTTCAAATCAAGGCTTAGAAATGTGAAATAATTTGCAGAAGTTGTATGTTGTTTTCTCACTTTATATATGAGGAAACTAAGGCTTGGAAAAGTGTAATGATTTGGAGAAAGTCTTAGAACTAGTTAATGTCAGAATTTGAGCTCATGGCAGCTTTAATTTGAAATTTTATGCTGTTTTCTACTAGGGACAGTTGTATATAAGGGAGAGAATGAACAGATGTTTTTACTCTGTTTCTTCCTTAAGCACTGAAAGCTACTTTGGCCAGTTAGCTAATTAGAAGATAGTTGTAATATAGCCATATTTGTGGGTTTGGTCAGTAATTTAGATTAAAAAGATTTATTCATGAAAGACACAGAGAGGCAGAGACATAGGCAGAGGGAGAAGCAAGGTCCCCGCGAGGATCCCACTCTGGGACTCGACCTCAGGACCCCAGGATCACATCTTGAGCCGAAGGCAGCTGCTCATCCACTGAGCCACTCAGGCATCCCATGGACAGTAATGTATTTAGGCTTTACAGAAGAGTAGAACTTGTTTGAGTCATGTTTGGTTATCTACATGGCTAAATTGGGTTTGTAGGATAAGCATCATAGAAGCACATGGTCAAAGTTATGGGTCATAGCAGTATTTTCAGAACTTCAGTTATTCAGGTACAGATGTCCTCAATTTTGCAATATGTATTTACTACTATTGCTATTGTTTACTTAGTGCCTTTTTAAGTTGCTGTTTTTCCCAAGTTCATTTCAAAAAGAAACTAGAGTATGTAGTGTAGTGAGTGGGAAACTAATGTCACTTGCCATAAATAGAAAGTAACTGTTAAAATCAATAAATGGCTATAACATTAAAAACTTGGTTAGCGTAGCACCTGAAACTGTTTTACTTAGTCATCAGTGGTTTGCATTATCACTCTTTGGAAAACTCAGATTTGAAAGATTTAACTTAAAGTTAAAATCCTTAAAGGATTTTTTTATCATTTTCCAAGATAAAACAAACTGATAAAGATTGATCAAAGGAAGTTACAGGCATTCATACTGTAGCAGATCCTCCTGCATTGTTCAAGAAAGAATTCTTTTTTTTTTTTTTTTCCAAGAAAGAATTCTTGAGACACTATATGGTGTAAGTTTATTTGAGTAGCATGGGGACAGGACCCATGGTCAGAAAGGGAGTATTAGATCATAAATGTTTCTTCGATTTTCTACTGGTAAAACTAATTTAGCATGATTTCTCTGGTTCTTATCATTCAGTTTGGTATTAACCGTCATTGAGATACACGGGCAGTCATGAGATGCTTTTAAGGATGTAGCAACCGACATATATCCTTATCGAAACTTGCAGGCTATAGGTCGGCCTTCTGGGCTAAAGGTGAACATTTCTCTACTACCTTCCCTCGTCACTGCTAAACAAGAGGAAGACTAGAGCAGAAACCATTTGTGACTAGACCAAAAGTGACCACTTTAAGTGATGGAAACCATTATAAGTGATTCATGTCAACTTATATATACCTTTCACATATCTTTTAGCAATAGTAATTGAAATGTCTGGTAGACTTTCACATTTGTATGCCTTTTGAGAAGAAATAATTTTAATTGTGAAATAAAGCACGTAAAGTGCATCAAACATAAATGTACTATTTAAATAATTATAAAATAAACACTGTGAAATTCTACTTTGGTTAAGGACCAGAACATTGTCAGCAATGAAGAAACTCCTCCCACTGCATGCCTATTGGCATTAAAGCTCCATCCCTTTCCCCTAAATGAACCATTAGCTTGAGTTTATGGCTATAATTTTCTTATTTTGAAAAACCATTTCTACCTCCGAAGTGTGTATCTCTAAATATTATAGTTCAGCTTTGTCTTTATTAGAATTTTTTGTAGACGAACTACCTTCTATTTTTTGTGTATTGTTTCCTTCGTTCAGTAGCACATTTGTGAGATTTATCCATGTTGTGTGGACGTATACTTCATTTTTATTACTTTAGTATTCAATTTTGTGACTATACTACAGTTTATCCATTTTACTGTTGGTGTGCATTAGATAATTTTTAGTTTGGGACCATTACAAATAATGCTTCTTAAAACACTGCTGTGTATGTTTTTAATATACATGTGTAGCCATTTCTGCTGATTGCATGTCTAGGAGTAAAATCTCCTGGTCTTAAGGAATGTCATTGGTAAAAACTGACAGATAGTTTTCCAAAGAGGTTTTACCAAACTATTTTGTTTTTTAAAATTTTTTTTTTTTTAATTCATGGGGGTGGGCAAGCAAGTGAGAGCAGCAGCAGTGGTTAGGGTCAGAGGGAGAGGGAGAAGCAGACTCCCCACTGAGCAGGTTGCCTGAATCTGCACGCTCTCCCAGAATGACCTGAACTGAATGAAGATGCTTAACCTTAACCAACTGAGCCACTCAGGCTCCGCAGGTTTATGAAATTTTAAATCTGCCAGCAATATATGAGAATTCCCTTTCCTTCATATTCTCCTGAGCACTTACTGCCAATCTAAAGTTTCAGCCATTTTTGAGCATTTTTATGTGCATTTTCACCGACTCTTAATGATATTGAGCACCTCAACTTTGACCATTTTGATATCCTGTTTTGTGAAGTAATTGTTGTCACTTGTCCATTTTTCTGTTGGATTGTCTATTATGATTTATTGAGGCTCTTATATATTCTGAATGTGAATGCTTTGTCAGTTTCAGTATTACTGTTATCTTCTGTAGTTCCCTAATGTGCTTTTTAAAATGCTTTTAGTTTAGAGAAGTTCTTACATATTTACAGGCATCATTCTTTTCCTGTATACTTAGTCCTTTTTCTTGCCCTGTTAAAGATTTTTTTATCCTACTTGGAGATCATGAAGTTACTCTCCTATATCATTAAGAAATATTTACTGTTCCCGTTTAGGTATGTACTTTATCTGGAAATGATTTTCTTTTTTTTTTATGTGTGTAGTGTTAGATCAAGTTTTAACTTTTTTTTTTTTTTTTGGATGGATGATGGATATCCAGTTGTCTTAGCACCATTAATGAATAATCAAACACAATATCAAGAAGCTTTCCCATTGCTGCTACAATGTCATCTTTTTATAATACATGTCCATGTATGCATGGTCTATCTCTGGGCCTCTGTTTTGTTACATTAGTCTATCCTTGCCTTATTTGTTGACCTTAATGATAAGGGTGATTATTCTATAAAGCATATCTTCCTATCTTCTTTTTCAAGATTTCCTAGTCTCTTGTATTTCAATGTACATTTTAGAACCACCCTATCAGCACCGCCAAACCGACCAAATAAAACCCCTAGCCAAACCACAAAGTGTTTTTGGATTTTGATTAGGGAGAAATGGCATCCTTTATAGCTTTCTAAATAGAAGTTACACATATCTTTTCTTAGATTTATTCTTGGATATTTGATTTTTTAAATGCCATTTTAAGTAGTATCTTTAGTTTGTTTTAAGTGGGTTCACAGAAACTGGGATACTTTAATCAGTTTTATAACAAAATTTCTGTGAGCAAAATTTTTTGTGAACAAGTTTCATTCTAGTTCCAAGTCATGTCCAGCATTTATGAAGCCTGAGAGATTCAAGATGCTACTACACAAAAGAATTGTTTCTGATAGTGTCATTTTCCCTTTGTTTTCAAAGAAGCTGGACAGTGATTATTGTGTATTGCAATAGAAACATAATTCACATGGCCATTTCGTTTATGTCATGAGTTTATTGTATTTTTCTGTATTTGGCTTTTAGTTGTATTTGTGTTTTTAAGCTATTTATAAAAATAGTTTATGATTAAGTAAAGTGGTTTATTTACTATTTTTTAGTTTTAGATTTTTCCTGGCAGACTTTATTTTGCATTACAGTGGGGTAAGGGCTATGACCTAAATAAACATTAAAATGTGAAGTGCCTAATGCAGATTGCAACCTTATTGCAATGGATATGAAATATAAAAAGATTTCGACATTCTAGGACTGTGGAGAGGAACAAAATACAATAGAGATTTAATTCTACATAGTAGTGTGTGTGTGAGAGAAAAAAATTAGACATGAACATTGGAATTGGAGCACTAGAAAGAGAAAGTATCAGAATGAAGGGAAAATGAAATACCTTGGAGAAGGGAGTGAGAAAAATATTTTAATAGCTTAGTTGTTTATGGAAAGCCATTATGAATTCATATTTCAATAGTATAAGAAAATTGATTCCTTATAAATAAGCATTTTTATAAAAACTTACTTGAGCGGGGGAACTTTTCTATGCCTTGAAAACAGTATTCAGTTAGAAAGGAAAAAAAACAGAATTCTGTGAGATATATATATATATATTTATTTATACATATTTTTATATATGTGTATGACTTATGCATATGACTTATTTGGAGTTCTCAATCCCTTGTTTAATTAGGGAGAAGTTTGTTTAAATTAACAAATAATCATGGTTTATCTGTGTAAATTATACTGTAATCTGAGTTCCCTAGATTATAAATTTTCCATCAGGTTGCTTATAAAGTAGGTATAGTAAATTTACACATGATTAAAATAATTGTGAAGATTCATCATGCATTTCAAAGATGCTGGCATTCTTCACTACACATTTGGGGGGGGGATTGTAGAGATGAATTAATAATATAAATAGTAATATAGAAAACAATGAAACAACTTATTTCATATTAGTGTTTGATAGTTTATAGTGGTTTTACAGCAATTAAAAAAAATTGAGGTGAAACTCATATGACATACAATTACCTATTTTAAAGAATACAGTTCCCTGGCATTTATTATAATGGTACTGTTGTACAACCATTACCTATTTCTAGTTTCAGAATGTTTCCATTATGCCAGAAGAATACTTCCGTATTCCCCCGACTCCTATCAAAAATCAATACTCTGGCAACCACTTATCTGCTTTCTTTGTGGATTTGCTTATTTGTGATACTTCATATAAATTGGTTAATATGTATCTGGCTTCTTTCACTTACTATAATTTTTAGTGATGCCTCCAAGTTGCAGTTTGTATCAGTATTTATTCTTTTACATAGCAGGATGATACTCTTGTATATATATATATAATAAGTTAATATAATACATATATATTATATGTTAATATATATAAATAATATACCACAATTTTATTGTTCATCTAATACCCATTTTAGCTATCATCAGTTCTGCTATACGTATTTGTGTACCAATTTCCTTTTTTTTTTTTTAATTTTTTTATTTATTTATGATAGTCACAGAGAAAGAGAGAGAGGCAGAGACATAGGCAGAGGGAGAAGCAGGCTCCATGCACCGGGAGCCCGACGTGGGATTCGATCCCGGGTCTCCAGGATCGCGCCCTGGGCCAAAGGCAGGCGCCAAACCACTGCACCACCCAGGGATCCCTTGTGTACCAATTTCTGTGTGAACATGTTTTTTCATTTCTTCTGAGTGTATACTTAGGAGTGGAATTGCTGGATCATATTATTCTTTGTGTAGTTTTTGGAGAACTGCCAAACTGTTCTGCACAGTGCACTATTTTACATTTTTGCCAGCAGTGTAGGAATCCTATTGCTCCACATCCTTGCCAACGCTTGTTGTTTTTATTGTTTTGATGAGAAAAAAACTCTTCTGGTTATGGTAGTGTAGTTAAGTTTTGAAATGGAGATGTGTGAGCTCTCCAACGTTTTCTTTAATACTGCTTTGACTAGGGGTATCCAATTCCATATGAATTTGCAATTCCATTTGAAATTTGAGGATTGATTTTTCCATTTCCTTATCCTAGTGAATGTGACGTCGTATCTCAGTGTAGTCTTGATTCGAATTTTCTTAATGACCAATGAAGGGTGATGAGTATTTTGTCATGTGCTTGTTGGCCAGTTGTACATAGTTTTTGGAAAACAATGTCTTTTCAAGTCCAGTGCTTATTTTTAAAAATTGAATTTTTTGTCTTCTTGTTGTTGTGTTAAAAGAACTCTTTATTTGGGTACTAGATCCTTCTCAGATACATGATTTACAAGTATTTTCTCCCATTCTGTGAGTTATCTTTTAATTCACTTTGTAGTTTCCTTTTTCTTTTTTTAAAAAGATTTTAAAAATTTATTCATGAGAGACACACAGAGAGAGAGGCCGAGACATAGGCAGAGGGAGAAGCAGGCCCCTTGTACGGAGCCTGATGTGGGATTTGATCCCAGGACCCCGGGGTCACGACCTGAGCCAAAGGCAGACGGCTGAACCGCTGAGCCACTCAGGCATCCCCTACTTGGTAGTTTCCAAAGTTTTAGAGTTTCATGAGGTACAGTTCATCTTTTTTTTCCTTTAAGTATATCTGTTTGCTGTCATATCTAAGGAACAATTGCTAAGAATTTCATAGTTTTAGCTCTCATTTTTAGGTATTTGAACTATTTTGAGTTAAGGTTTATATATGATGTATAAAGTAAGAGTCTAGCTCTTCATTCTATTTCATGTGGATATCAAATTATACCAACATCTTTTGTTGAAGAGACTGCTAAGGAAGCTTCCTTCGATTCCTGGTTTTCTGAGTGTTGTTTTTAGCATGATAGAATGTTGAACTTTGTCCAGTGCTTTTCTTGGGCAAATGATCAGGTGTTTAATTTTTTTCCTTTTGTTTTGTTAATGTGGTTTATTACATTGGTGATATTATATTGAGCCATTCTTGCATTTCTGGGGTAAGTCTCACTTGGTCATGGTATATAATTTTTTTTAATATGGTATTGTATTTGGTTTGCTAATATTTTGTTGAGAATCTTTACATGTGTATTTATGTACTTTAAAATATATTTTTTGCATATATATTATATGTTTTTGCATGTATGTTTATAAGAACATTGGCCTGTAGTATTACATCATCTTGTGATGTATGGAAGAGTTTGGGTAGGATTGGTATTAGTTCTTTTTTCAATGTTTAAAACTTATTAATTTCCTATTGAAGTATTGATATACATTATATTAGAATCAGGTGTACAAAATGATTAGATAGTTATATAGGTTTTAAAGTAATAATCACAATAAGTCTGTCTACCATCTGTTACCGTACAAAGTTAAATTTTTGTCTTGTGATGAGAACTTTTAAGATTTACTTTTTAAGCATCATTTAAATTTGTAATACAGTATTATTGACTCTAGTCACTGTGCTGTGCATTATATCCCTATGACTTATTTTATAACTGTAAGTTTGTACCTGTTGATCTCCTACACCCACTTTTTTAGTATATGTGCTGCCAAAGTGAGCACTACACCCACTTTTTTACACCCCAACATTCTTTCCCTCTGGCAACCCCTAGTCTGTTTTTTTCTTTGTATGAGTTTTGCTTTGTTTTGTTTTTATATTCCACTGATGAGTGGAATCATATGGTAGTTGTCTTTCTCTGACTTATTTCACTTAGTGTAATAATCCACAGGTCCATGCATGTTGTCACAAATGGCAAGATTCCATTCTTTGTGTGGCTCAGTAATATTCCAGTGTATTTTATTATTTATTATTTCTTTATTTAATTTCTTTATTTTTTTTAGAGTAAGAGAGGGTCAGAGGAGGAGGGAGAGAGAGAATCTTAAGCAGGCTCCATGCAGGGCTTGATTTCACAATCCTCAGATGATGGCCTGAGCCTAAATCAAGAGTTGGATGCTTAACAGCCTGAGCCACCCACGTGGTCTTATACCACATTTTCTTTATCCATTCATCATCTGTGGATCTATGTTAGGTTGCTTCCATATCTTGGCTATTGTAAATAATGCTGCAGTGAACATATGGATGCATATATTTTTTCCAATTAGAATTTTCATTATCTTTTGGATAAATATGTTTCATTATCTTCCACAGAAGTGGAATTGCTGGATTGTATGGTAGTTCTATTTTTAACTTTTTAAGGAATCTCCATACTACTTTCCATAATGACTTTACTGGTTTGCATTTCCTTAACAGTGAACAAGGTCTCTTTTCTTCTTACTAACCCATGTTATTTCTTGTCTTCCTGAATAACAGCCATTTTGATAGGTGTGAAGTGGTATCTCATTGTAATTTTTTTTTTTTTTTTTAAGATTTTACATATTATTTGATGGCACAAGCAAGGGGAGTGGCAGACAGAGGGAGAGGGAGAAGCGGTTCCTCACTGAGTGGGGAGCCCAATATGGAGTTCTGGGTTAATGACCTGAGCTGAAGGCAGATGCTTAACCGACTGACCCACCCAGGCGCCCCTCATTGTAGTATTTTTGTTTTGTTTTACCACCTTACCAGGTCATTTATATTAAAACGATATACAGCTTGTGTTGTAGCTGATCTTCAGAACTTTCTTCATCTAGCAAAATTAAAACTGTACATGTTGAACAACAGTGTCCCCTTTTCTTATCCCTAGCCCCTTCTGACAACCACTATTCTATTTTCTCTATGATTTTGACTAGTGTTCTTATAAGTAGAATCATGGAGTATTTGTCTTTTGTTTTCATTCAGCTTAGTATCCTGTAGGTTTATCCCGGTTGTAGCATATGGCAAGATTTCCTTCATTTTTAAGAATGGATTTTTTTTTTAAGAATGGATATTGTTCCATTGTTTGTGTATACCAAATTTTTGTTTTTTTAAATTTTATTTTATAATTTTGTGTAATCTCTACACCCAACGTGGGGCTCCAACTCATGACCCCAAGCTCCAATGTCACATGGTCTACTAGCTCAGCCAGCCAGCCACCCCATACCAGATTTTCTTTATTCATTTGTTGGTGGATATTTAGACTGATTTTTCCCTTTGGCTGTTATGAATAGTGTTGCACACATGCTTTGTAGTTTTTATTTGTATTTCCCTAATGATGAGTGATGTCTTGAGCAACATTTCTTGTGCCTTTTAGCCATCTGTGTGTCTTCTTCAGAAAAATGTCCCATCAGCTCTTCCACCTATTTTTTAAAAATTATTTTTTCCATACTCATTTAAAAAAAAGATATTTATTTATTAGAGAGAGAGGGAAAACACATGTAGCGGGACGGGCAGAGGGAGAAGCAGGGAGCCTGATGGGAGACTTGATCTCAGAACCCTGAGATCATGACTTGAGCCACAGGTAGCCGCTTAACCCACTGAGCCACTTAGGTGCCCCCATGCCTATTTTTTAATTGAATTGTTGTTACTGAGTCGTATGAGTTCTTTAGGATATTAAATTAACCCCTTTAACAGATACATGATTTGCAAGTATCTTTTCCAGATCTGTAGTTTCCTTTTTATTTTGTCAATAATTTTCTTTGCTATGCAGATGCATTTTATTTTGATATCATATTGATATCAAACTAAATATTGATATTTATTTTTGCTTTTGTTGCCATTGCCTTTGGAGTCAGATCACAAAAAATTTGGGCATATTGATGTCAGGGAGCTTAATACATACTTTTCCTTTATAGTTTTATGGTTTTTAGTCTTAACATTCTGATCTTTAATCAATGTGAGTTGATTTTTGTTTGTAAGGTGGTAGTCCAGTTGCATTCTTTTTGCAAGTGGCTGTCTAGTTTTTTCAGCTGCATTTATTAAAGAGATTTGTACTTTCCCCATTGTATATTCTTGTCTACTTTGTTATAAATTAATCGACCATATATGTATGGATTGATTTCTGGGCTTTCTATTCTGTTCCATTGCTCTGTGTGTCTATTTTTATATGAATATCTTGCTATTTTGATTACTGTAGCTTTGTAATATAGTTTGAATTGAGGGAATGTGATGCCTCTAGCTTTGTTCTTCTTTTTCAAGATTGCTTTGGCAATTTAGCGTCTTTGTGATTCCATACAAATTTTAGGATTTTTTATTCTGTTGTGAAAAATGTCACTGGAATTTTGATGGGGATGTATTGAATATGTAGATTGCTTTGAGTAGTGTGGTCATTTTAACAGTATTCTTGCAGTGCATGAGCATGGATCATCTTTCCATTTATTTGTGTTTTCTTTAGTTTCATTCATCAACTTCTTAAGAGTTTACAGTGTACGTGCTTTTCATCTCTTCAGTTAAATTTATTCCTATATTATTTTATTCTTTTTGATATAATTGTAAATGGAAGTTTTTCCTCAGTTTCTCTTTCTGGTAGTTTATTGGTGTATAAAAATGCAACATGTGTACTCTGCAATGTTATTGAATTCATTTATTAATTTTAACAGTTTTATGGGTGGAATCCTTAGGGTTTTCTATATATGAAGTATCTACAAATAGTTACAGTTTTACTTTTTCTTTTCTTTTCCAATTTGGATGACCTTTATGTCTTTCTCATGTGTAATTGCTCTGACCAGGACTTCCAGTACTAATGTTGATGCACATTCTTTTTTTTCTTAAGATTTTATTTATTTATTCATGAGAGACACACATACACAGAGAGAGAGAGAGAGAGAGAGGCAGAGGGAGAAGCAGGCTCCACGCAGGGAGCCTGACGTGGGACTCGATCCAGGGTCTCCAGGGTTGCGCCACTAGAGCTGCCCAGTGATGCACATGTTTTTTAAGGTTGGTTGGTTGGTTGGTTTGTTTGTTTATTTATTTATTTATTTATTATTTTAAAAGATTTTATATATTCATCCATGAGAGACACAGATGGAGAGGCAGAGACACAGGCAGAGGGAGAAGCAGGCTCCACACAGGGAGCCTGATGATGGACTCGATCCTGGGTCTCTAGGATCATGCCCTGGGCTGAAGGCAGGCGCTAAACCGCTGAGCCACCCAGGGATCCCCTATTTATTTATTTTAGTGTGAGAGTGAGAGCTCGAGTAGGGGTGGGTGGTGGGGGAAGAGAGAGAGAGAGAGAGAGAGAGAGAGAGACTCTCAAGCAGACTTCCTGCCAAGCACGGAGCTTAACATGGGGCTCCATCTCATGACCCTGAGATCATGACTTGAGCCAGAATCAAGAGTCAGACTCAACCAACTGAACCCTCCAGACACCATGTGTTCCTAATCTTAAAGATTTTCAGCTTTTTGCTGTTACGATATTGGCTGTGGGCTTGTCATATATGTCATTTATCATGTTGAAATGTGTTTTCTCTGTACATACTTCTAACGTAAAAGTTAAAAGTTCTTATGAACGGATTTTGAATTTGTCAACTATTTATCTGAATCTGTTGAGATGATCATAAGATTTTTATCCTTTATTTTGCTAATATGGTATCTCTCATTGATTTGGGAATGTTGAACCGTCTTTGCATCCCTGGACTAAAATCCCACCCACTTAATCATAGTGTATTATTGATTCATCTATATTCATCAGAGACATCGGCTGGTAATTTTCTTTTCTTTTCTTCTTTTCTTTTCTTTCTTTTTTTTTTTTTTAATGTGGTTTCTTGTCTGGTTTTGGTATTAAGGTAATGCTGGCCTAGTAAAATTAGTTTGGAGATAGTTCCTCCTTTTCAATTTTTGGGAAATGTGTTAGAAGGATAGATATTAAATCTTTGAATGTTTTGTAGAATTTACCAGTGAAGTTGTCTGGCTCTGGAGTTTGGTTTGTTAGGAGGTTTTTGATTACTGATCCAATCTCCTTACCCAAAATTGGTCCATTCACATTTTCTTCATGATTCAGTCTTGGAAGATTTTGTTTCTAGGAATTTATGCATTTCTTCTAGGGTGTCCAGTTTGTTGGTGTATAATTGTTCACAGTAGTCTCTTACCTTTTTATTTCTTTGGTATCAGTTGTAACTCCTCTTTCATTTCTTTTTTTTTTTTTTCATTTCTGATTTTATTTGAACCCTCTTTTTTTTTTTGGTTGGTAAGTCTGCTAAAGTTTTGTGAATTTTATGTTTTCAGAGAATCAGCTCTTAGTTTCATTTATCTTTTTTTAAGTCTCCATTTCATTTATTTCTGCTCTGATCTTTATAATTTCATTCTTTCCACTAACATTGGGCTTCACTTGATTTTTTTTTTTTTTTTTAAGATTTTATTTAGTAGAGCAGAGAGCACATGCAGAGAGTTAGGGGGAGAGGGGCAAAGGGAGAGGGGGAAGCATACCCCCTGTTGAGCAGAGAGCCAAATGGGGAGCCCCCAGTCCCAGAACCATGGGACTATGACCTGAACTGAAGGCAGTCGTTCAACTTACTGAGCCACCCAGGCACCCCTGATTTTCTGATTACTTTAAAGTTAGATTGTTTGAAATTTTTCTTGTTTTTGAGGTACGCCTGTATTGCTATAAACTTCCCTCTTAGGATAGCATCTGCTGCATTCCATAGATTTGGTATGTTATTTGGTTTTCATTTGTTTCAAGGTGTTTTTAATTTCTCCCTTGATTTCTTTGTTGATCCATTGGCTGTTCAAGTAGCCTGTTGTTTAGTCTGCACGTATCTGTGATTTTTCTTGTATTTTTTTCTTGCAGTTGATTTCTAGTTTTATATCATTGAGATAGGAAAAGATGCTTGATGTCATTTCAGTCTTCTTAAATTTATTGACAGTTAATTTGTAGTCTAACATGATTTGTATTGGATAGTGTTCCATGTGCACTTGAAAAAACTTTTCTACACGTGTTTATTAACAAATTTTTGTGCCATTGTTTCCTTCTGATTTTTTTGACTGGATGATCTATCCATTGATGTACATGGGGCGTTAAAGTCCCCCACTATTACTGCATTGCTATCAATATTTCCATTTATTTATTTATATATATTTTAAAGATTTTATTTGAGAGGGCAAGCATGAGTGATAGGAGAGCATGAGTGGAGGCGGAAAGAGGGGCAGAGAGAGAGGGAGAAGCCTACTTTTTGCTGAGCATGGAGCCTGATGCAGGGCTCAATCCCATGATTCTGAGATCATGACCTGAGCTGAAATCAAGATTCAAATGCTTAACCAACTGAGCTACCCAGGCACCCTGGGTCTTGTTGTTTTAAATCTATTCAGGCATTCTGTGTCTTTTAAAGTATTTAGTTCTTTTACCTTTAATTATTAGTGGGTATGTATTTGCCATTTTGTTGTTTCTCTCTGTTTTGTAGTTCCTATTTTTTTCTTCCTGTGTTTTCTTCCCTCTTGATTTGATGACTTTCTACTTAAGGACAGCAATTTAACATTCTACTTTCAATGTAATGATAGTAAGTAAAGTTTGCATTCTAAAGCTCATTTATTTACTCCTCTTCCCCACACTTTGTTTTTAATGTAACATTTTGTAGTTTTAAATTTTGTGTCTATCCTAATTAACTATTGTTATTTTTACTACTTCTGCTTTTTAATCTGTATACTAGTTTTATAAGTGATTAATCCACTACCTTATCTTACCTTCATCAGTGAGATTCTTTTTTCTTTTTTCTTTTTTTATTTATGATAGTCACAGAGAGAGAGAGAGAGAGAGAGAGGCAGAGACACAGGCAGAGGGAGAAGCAGGCTCCATGCACCAGGAGCCCGACGTGGGATTCGATCACGGGTCTCCAGGATTGTGCCCTGGGCCAAAGGCAGGCACCAAACCGCTGCGCCACCCAGGGATCCCCATCAGTGAGATTCTTTACTATTATATGTCTTTTTTCTTTTTTCTTAAGATTTTGTTTATTTGGGAAAGATAGAGTGTGTGAGTGGTAGGGAAGGGCAGGAAGAAGCAGACTATCTGCTGAGCAGGGAGCCCGATGGTGGGGTTAGATTCCAGGACCCTGAGATCATGATCTGAGCCAAAGGCAGATGCTTAACCCAGTGAACCACCCAGGTGCCTCTCATCTGTCTTTTTCTTATAATGTTTTTTCCAACTTGAAGTGCCTTTAACATTTCTTGTATGGCTAGCTGGTTTAGTTGTGATGAACTCTTTGATTTTTGTTTATCTGGACAGCCTTTTATCTCATTCTGAAAGTACTTTAAAAAAATATTTTATATTGTTAAATAATTTCCTTACCCAGTGTGGGGCTTGAACTTAACAACCCTGAGATCAGGAGCCACTTGCTCTACTGACTGAGCAAGCCAGAAACCCCTTCTCTTTCAATTCTGAATGGTAACTTTGCTGGGAAAATATTCTTGGAAGTTTTTTCTCCCATCAGTGCTTTGAATACATTATGCATCTCCCTTTTGGTATGCTAAGATTCTGCTGAGAAATGTGTTAATAGTCTTATTGGGGGGGGGGTCCCTTGTATATAAGAAGTTTTTGTTTTTGCTTCTTTGAAATTCTCTCCATATTTAAGTCTTGACATTTTAATTGTATGTATTGTGTTGTGGGTCTCTTCAGGTTTATCTTCTTTGAAACTCTGGGCTTCCCGGATTTGGGTATTTGTTTCCTTCCACACGTTAGGGAAGTTTTTAGCTGTTTCTTAAAGTAAGTGTTCTGCCCTTTTCTCTCTTTTCTTTATGGAATCCTTATAATGTGAAATGTTATTCTGCCTAATGTTGTCCTGAAGTACCTTAAGCTAACTTCATTTTTTAAAATTCTTTTTTTTTTTCTCCCCTGTTTTGGTGTGTTAACATTGCCCTGACTTCCTGATTGCTCATTGTTTCTTATGCTTCATCTAGTCTACTGTTGAACTTCTCTACTGTAGTTTTCAGTTTGGTATTGTATTCTTCAGATTTGGGACTTTGGTACTTCCTTATGTTCTCTGTCTGTTGCTGAAGTTTTTGCTGTTTTCACTGATTCTTTTCCTGAGTTCACTGAGCATCATAATAACCATTACTTGGGACTCTTAATCAGGTAAACTATGTATCTCCATTTCATTAGTGTTTTTCTCTGGGGTTTTATCTTGTTCTTTTGTTGGGAACATATTCCTCCTCTTTCTGTTGTCTGACTCTCTGTGTTTGTGTCTGGGTATTAAGCAAAACAGCTATCTCTCACAGTCCTGAAGGAGTGGCCTTGTGTAGGAGATGAATCTTATCCTTTAAACAAACTTGCCCTAGCTCTTGGCTTTCTTTAGTCTTTGTAATTGTCTAAGCTGCCTGATTTATTCTTCATAGGTCCAGTTGTTGAGGAAGTGCCAACATCTGCGAGTATTCCAGAGGGAGGGATCTCATTCTGCCTCTAGTTTCAGGCTAATTAGAAACTAGACCTGTAGGCAGGCAGCAGCTTTTAATTTATCGGAGATATATACAGTCCAGTGGGATGGCATTTGTCATGCTGGACTCCAGACCAGGGAGTCTGTATGTGTCCTCTTGGTTGACAGTTGTAAAAATCAGGGCTCCTGGAGAATGTGAGCTCTTGTGGGAAGTACTGGCAAGGTGTAGAAAGGCCAGGGGAGAATGCAGAGATGGTGTCCACTGGTCTGTGTTCCCTGAGAGCACATTTATAGCCTCCTTGTGAGGGGAAATTCTGAGTCATGCTCTTTAGCTGAAGCTTCAGTATAAGGAAGTAGATCTCTGCACAGGAAGATTGGGGATGTGTTTTCTTCTGTTGTCTGTGCAGTGCTCTGTGGTTGGTAAAGTGCCAAGATCTGTGTTTCTGTTTCAGACCCACTGAGGCCTGAAGCACAATTCTCCCTGGCCATTAGGGCAAGCCATTAAAGAGCATACCCTGTGTGAGCTTTGTACAGCCACTGGCTTTGGCAGGGTAGTGAGGGTTTTGTGGGAGCAGGGCGCACTTAGAAATGTTACCAGGTTAGAGGGAGAGTGTAAATATGACTCCTGCTAGCACTGGTGCTAGCAATGTATGAGGACTATGCAAAAATGATGCCTGTCAGTGCCTCTACCGTCAAGGGAGTTCTAACAGTCTCCTTTTCCTTTGGCAGATGCCTTAATATTAGCAAATGAATCTTCAGTTATGATTCAGGAGCTTTTTCAAACCGCTTTTTATGCTCGCCCCCAGGGCAAATGAATCCTTGTGTGAGCCCTTTAATAGTGAAGTCTCTGTTCCCTATAGCCCTTCTGGTCCTCTTGGATATAAGCCCCATTGGTTTTCAAAGCTTGGCATTTTAGGGGCTTATCTCTGGTGAAGATCCCTAGAGTTGAGGTGCCTGTTGTGGATCACAAGTCCTTCACTTCTCAGAGAGCAACTCTCTTTGTAGGATCCTTCCTGATTGTATTTTGTCATGCTCAGGGTAGGATTGTAGAGGAGACTATGCCTATCCTTCAGGTCTTGTCATAGCCCTTTTATCCTTTGTTGTAGAGGAGCTGTTCAGCTAGTTTTCAGATCTTTTTCAGAGGTAATTTTATATGTAGCTGTAGATTTTTTTTGTACCTGTGGGAGGAGGTGATTTAAGATCTTCTCACGCTGCATCTTGAACCACCTCCAATGTTCTTTTTAAAATATTTGGTAGAATTCACCAATGTAGCCATCTAGACCTGAGCTTTTCTTTGGAAGTTTTTGATTATTGATTTTCCTGTTACAGGCATGTTGAGGTTTTTTTTCTTCTTGAGATCATTTTGGTAATTTCAGTGTTTTTACACATTTGTCCTTTTCATTTAGATTATCTAATTTGTAAGTGTATAATCATTCATAGTGTTATTCTCTTACAGTTTTTTATAAACTGTATAATTTAATATCCATATGAGAGACTTAATACCCATATGAGAGACTGATAGTACAGTAGTCCTTCTTTTTATCCATGGGAATACATTCTTGGACTCCCAGTGACTGCCTGAAATTATAGTTTATAGTCAACCCTACATATAATATGTTTTTTCTCATACATACACAGCTGTGATATACCTAGTTTATAAACTAGGCACAGTAAGAGATCAATAATGATAAATGTACAATAGGACAATTATAACCATCTACTCTAATGAAAGGTATGAGAATGTGGTCTCTAAAAATATATTATTGTACTATGCTCACCTTTTTCTTGTAATGATATGAGATGATAAAATACCTATGCGATAAGATGATAAAATGCCTATATGATGAGATGATAAAATGCCTAAGTGATGAGACAAGGTGAGGTGAATGACAGTTATTGTGACGTAGCATTAGGCTACGATTTATCTTCTGATAAGTCAGAAGGAGGATCACCTGCTTTTTTGGACCATGGTTGACCACAGGTAATTGAAACAGCAGAAAACAATAAGGGTGTGGGGGTTGGGGGGACTAATGTCTTTACTTTCATTTCTGATTTTCTTTATTTGCATTTTGTTTATTTTTTTATTAACTAAAGGCTAATTTTTAGTTTCATTGTATTTTTCTATTTTCTATTAATCTGTGCTCTAGTTTTTATTATTTCCTTCTTGATGCTGGCTTTGGGCTTAGTTTGCTCTTTGCTGGCTTTGGGCTTAGTTTGCTCTTTTCTGCACTTACTTTAGGTATAAAGTTAGGCTATCAATTTGAGGTAATTCTTCATTTTTAATATAGGCAATTACAGCTATAAATTACTTTTAATGCATTGTTTTTGTTATATCCTAATGTTTTGGTAACATTTGTATTTTCATTTTCATTAGCTTCAACTTGTTTTCTAATTTTCCTTGAGATTTATTCTTTGAACTATTTTTTATTTAAAAGTAGATTAATAGCCACCTGGGTGGCTCAGTCAGTTAAGCCTCTGCCTTTGGTTCGGGTCATGATCCCCTGGGATTGAGTCCCACATTGGGCTCCCTGCTCAGCCAAGGAGTCTGCTTCTCTCTCTCTGTCCCTCCATCCTGCTCATGCATGTGCATGTGTGCTCTCTCACACAAATATTTTTTAAAAAAAGAGTGGATTCATATTGCTAATTTTCCAGGTTTTCTTCTGTTATTTCTAGTTTCATTCCATTGTGGTTGGAGAAAATACTTTGTAGGTTTCAGTGAATATAAATTTATTTAGGATTATTTTGTTGCCTAACATATAGTTAATCTTTGAGAATGTATTCTTGAGAAGAGTGTATATTCTCCTTTCGGGTGGGATGTTGTGTACATGTCTGTTATATCTAGTTAACTTATAGTATTGTTCAGGTCCTTGCTTTCCTTACTGGTCTTCTATCTAGATGTTCCAGCCATTGCTGAGAGTGTGCCTTTTGAATCTCCAAGTATCATTATCCAACTATCTGTTTCTTCTTTCAGTTCTCCTTGTTTGCGTTTGTATTTTGGGGCTTTTCGCTTGCTTATAATTGTTATTTTCTTGTCTAATTAATCCTTTTATCAATATCCAGTGTCTGTTTTTTATAACAATTTTTAGCTTGAAATGTATTTTGTTTGCTATTGATATCAACATACCAGTTCTCTTTTGGTTACTAGTTGCATGAAAGATCTTTTTCATTTTTATTATTTTTTTTTAAATTTATTTATTCATGATAGTCACACGGAGAGAGAGAGAGAGGCAGAGACACAGGCAGAGGGAGAAGCAGGCTCCATGCACCGGGAGCCTGACGTGGGATTCGATCCCGGGTCTCCAGGATCGTGCCCTGGGCCAAAGGCAGGCGCCAAACCGCTGCGCCACCCAGGGATCCCTCTTTGTCATTTTTAAAAGTTTTCAAGCTATTTGTGTCTTTGGGTCTGTGGTAAGTCCCTTATAAGGAGCATATTAGAAGATCATATTTTAAATCAGTTTTGCCAATCTTTGTCTTAACTGATGAGTTTAAGCCTTTTACATGTATAGTGTTTACTGGTAAGAACTACTGCCACTTTACTGTTTGTATGTGTTACTGAAACCTCTGTTTTATTATCTTTGTGGTCAGGCAGTGACCTGATAGTTCCTTGAGTGCTTGGATCTAGAAAAGAAAGGGAAAAAAAGTCTTAAATTTCTTTAACAGATGTTGCCCAGGAAGCCACTTTAGCCAATGGAATTGAAATAGTGGCTGGCCTCTGTGGTAGTCCCACAGTTATTTACCAGGCAGATACACTTAACCCCATTTTTTGGAAGACATGAAGCCCCTTTTGTCCACCCTAGCATGAGTAAGCTTCACCAGGAATGTAAACTGCCATACCTATACGTGTTTGTCTCTCTGCTGGTTGGGGGGAATGGTGGCTACTACACAAAGTATAGAAATTCATCAAAATTTACTAGCCTCTTTGTTCATTAAGCGCTCTTGTGTTAGGGCAATTGTTTGACTAGACTCCAGAGTTCTAAAATAATTGATTCTCATAGTTCTTGCCAGCTCAATATTGTTTCAGTGGTGGGACTGATTCTTAGAGATTCTTTCTCTGCCATCTTCTGTGATGTCATCTTAACTTTTACTTTTATATGCAGTTCACTCTTGAGCAATAGGAATTTGAACTGTGCAGTCCACTTATGTGGATTTTTTTTTATAAAGACAGTACTGTAAATGTATTAACTATTACTTTTAAAGTATGATTCTCTTAGTATTTTCTTTTTTTCTGGCTTTAATTGTAAGAATACACTAGGTAATAATACAACAAAAATGTATTCGTTGACTGTTTATGTTGTTGGTGAGGCATCTGGTCAATAGTAGGCTGTTAGTAGTTCAAGTTTTAGGGAGTCAGAGTTATATGTGGATATTTGTACAAGTCAGAGCCCTGACCCCCATGTTGTTCAAGGGTCAAGTATATTGACATTTTATTTAAACAATTTGCTGGCGAAAGCCTGTGAATGAGCCTGAATAATTGAAGTGAATTTTATTTTATTTTTTTATTTTTATTTTTATTTTTTTAAATTTTTTTATTTATTTATGATAGTCACAGAGAGAGAGAGAGAGAGAGGCAGAGACACAGGCAGAGGGAGAAGCAGGCTCCACGCACCGGGAGCCCGATGTGGGATTCGATCCCGGGTCTCCAGGATCGCGCCCTGGGCCAAAGGCAGGCGCCAAACCGCTGCGCCACCCAGGGATCCCTTGAAGTGAATTTTAAGTTTTATTTTGAGTGATCATATAACTGAAGTTACAAAGTTATATTTGCTGATTTAATATTTAATATTGGCCAATATTTGTTGGAAATAATTTTAACTATTAGTGATTTTTATTTTATTTTGTTTTTTAAATTTATTTTAAAGATTTTATTTATTCATGAGAGACACAGAGAGAGAGGTAGAGACATAGACAGAGGGAGAAGCAGGCTCCCTGCTAGGAGTCTGATTGCGGCACTTGATCCCAGGACCCTGGGAACATGACCCGAGCCAAAGTCAGATGCTCAACCACTGTGAACAACCCAGGTGCCCAATGAATTTTATTTTAAATTAATGTAAAAGAATAGCCATATTACATTTGAATCCATAAAACCTAACTCGTGTAGTAAAATTGAGGGCAAAGAAATAGATCTTCATTTTTTATGATGTTAATTAATATACTGCATTTGAAGTTTCAAAGGGTTAAAAAAAGAATGGATTTGTAAAACGATGGTAGCTACTTTCTATTGAGCTACTGCTGTATTCTTAGAATACCAAAAGATGCATTAGATTATCTGTTTTTATCCTCATACCATTCCTGTGAGGTAGGTATTTTCGCTTTTCATTTGAAAAAGTTGATGCTCAGGGAGGTTAAGTGTATTAATTTGGTGGGGGAAGGGGATGTGAACACCATACTAGGTGTTAAGTCACAGAGGTAGGAAAATAAGTTCAGGTCTTTCCAGCTTTTTTATTTTACTGAGCTGCTTTTGATAATGACATATAATGACTTTTAGGACTTGCCTGAAAAAGTAGAATGAAGAACTACTTATTGTGTAGGACTTTTTTCCTATGATGAGATATTAGGTACTGAAGTTTTCATTGAAGTAGCGCTTCTTTTTTGGTAAGGTTTTTTACGTAGTTCACCTTTGAACAACATAGGTTTGAACTGCATAGATCCACTTATATGCTGATTTTTTTTTCCAATACGGATATTAGAAAATTAAAAAAAAAGCTTGCTTCTGAACCATGTAGCCTAGAATTACTGAAAAAGTTAAGAAAATGTGAGGTATGTCATGAATGCATAAAGTGTATGTAGATACTCATCTATTTTTTCTTTTGCTACCATAAAATATGCACGAATCTATGATAAAAAGTTAAAATTTGTCAAAACTTATGGACACAAATACAGACCATAGTTGGTGCCAATTGCAGTCAAGAGAAATGTAAACAAACATAAAAATGCAGTATTAAGTGATAACTGCATAAAATTAACTGGTACATAACGGTTCTATTGTAATAATTTCGTAATGACCTCATGTTGCTATTGTAGTGAGCACAAGTGTTGTGAGTATTTACTTAAAACACTAGGTGACATTAATCATCTCTACGTGAGCAGATCATCTTTCCTGTAAATTGCATATTGTAGTAAAAATAGTGATCTCTTGCTGTTCTCGTGTGTTTTTTTGTCGTGTTCAGTGCAACACCGTAAACTTTGAATAACACCATGGGACCCATTCAAAGTGCCACTCGTGATGTTGGAAGTGGTCCCAAGCAGCAGAGAAGAGTTATTATATTACAAAAAGTATTTGAATTGCTTGATATATACTGTAGATTGAAGTCTGCATCTGAGTTCCCCACCATTTCAATATAAATGATTCTAGCATAAAGGCCATTGTTTAATAAAAGAAGTAAAAAGGAAACTTACAGAAGTTGTTGCTGTACTTACACCAGCAGGTGTGAAAATCTTGCACTTTTTGCAAAATATTTTGTATTGAAAATGCAGTTTTATGCATTATTATTGTAAAAATGATTCATCTATATAGATTCTAATATGACTTGAGAAAAAGTGAAGTAATTATATAACATCTTTAAACAAAAGGAATGTAAAGGATCTGAAGTTGGAGAATTTAATGTGCCAGCAAAGGACGGTTTGATAATTTAAGAAAATGGGTTGCCTTAAGAAATGTCAAGAGAATAGGAGAAGCAGCTTCTGTTGACCAAGAGACAGCAGATGAATTCCCAGATGCGTTAAAAAAAATCATTGAGGAGAAAGAAAACTGCTTGAACAGATTTTTAATACAAACAGTAATGCCTTATTCTCCAGGGAGGGGTGGTGGAAGCTGCAAGGGACATTTATTAGTAAGGAAAGCAACAAGCACCAGGATTTAAGGCAGGAGGGGATAGGCTAACTTAACTGATCTCAAGACTGTCCTTACCTGTGAACCCTTGAAGGGGAAAGAGCTATCAGCTGCCAGTCTTGGTTGTACAACAAGAGGTATGGATAGGGGATGCCTGGGTGGCTCAGTGGTTGAGCACCTGTCCCTTGCTCAGGGCGTGATCCCTCAGTCTCAGGATTGAGTCCCACATTACGCTTCCTGCCTGGAGCCTGCTTCTCCCTCTGCCTACATCTCTGCCTTTCTCTCTCTGCTTCTCTCTCTGTGTCTTTCATAAATAAAATCTTAAAAAAAAAAAAAAAAAAAGAAAAGGTATGGATAGTGAGAATCCTTTGTCTGGATTGGTTTCATTGATGCTTTGTTTTTGAAGTCAGGATATACCTTTGCCAGTAAGGGACTGCCTTTTAAAGTTCTTTTAATATTGGACAATGCCTGTGGCCACCCCAGAATGCCATGACTTGAACACCAATGGCATTGGAATGATTTACTTGTCCTCAAACACATCTCTAATTCATCCTCTAGATCAGAGAGTCATAAGAACCTTTAAAGCTCATTATTCACAGCATTTTATAGAATGGATCATTAATACTGTGGAAGAGAATCCTGAAAGAGCATGAAAGTCTGGAAAGACTAGACCATTGAAAGTGGATGGCAGGAACTGTGTGAGATGCTTTTGTGTCATCCTTATTGCCTTGGTATTCATTGTGTAGAACGTTGTGTACAAGACTTGTATAGAAAGGGATAGTCTGTGCTTCATAGGTATAAGGTTAGTGATATTTAATATCAGATTAATAATGTGTTACTTTCCCTACTGTTGTAAAACTTTCTTTCAAAGAATTACATTACTGTACAATATGTTTCTGTCTTGTAATTGGAGAAATTGCATGTCAGCCTATCATCACAGGTAAGTAGTTTTTTTTTTAATGTTTCCAGTGATATGTTATGCACATGACTAATATTGTATGTCATAACAGTTTTATTTTTTAAAGGTTTATTTATTTATTTATTTATGATGGGGGGGGGTGGGCAGAGACACAGGAGGAGGGAGAAGCAGGCTCCATGCCCGGAGCCCGACGCGGGACTCGATCCCGGGACTCCAGGATCGCGCCCTGGGCCAAAGGCAGGCGCCAAACCGCTGAGCTACCCAGGGATCCCCCTCATAACAGTTTTATAATGATTCATTTGCTAATGTATAGACTAAGCTACCATGAAGCAATTGCACTGGTTATGCTAGGCTATCATGAAGAAACCATACTGTTGCTTTTTTGTTATTAGTGAAGAATTGTTATATCTATAAAAAATATGAATTTATTTTTCACAATATCTTTTCATTTTGATGTCTAGTATTAATAATACTAAAACATTAACAGTGTTTTGTATCATATAAGATGATGTTGATTTAGGTACTGACAGATGATTCATCTTGTAAACAGATGACATAAACTTACAGTATCCGTGAATACAACATAATATTGTAAATGTATTTTCCTTATGATTTTCCGAGCACTTTCTTTAGCTTTAAGACTACAGAATATAATACACATAATGTACAGAATATGTGTTAACCAACTGTTTATATTGTTGGTAAAGCTTCAGTTCATTTCAGTAGTTTATATGTGGATTTTTAACTTTGTGAGAGAGGGTAAGAGGTGTGCTGTCTCTAATTCTTGAATTGTTCAAGGGTCAACTGTATGTATACATACATAGACATTTGAGGATAGAATACTGGTATGGTATGAACTGGAGGTTAGGATTTAATGAGGAACTAATAAAACGTTAAAGGAGAAAAATCAGTTTTCACAAAAAGTTTAATATATTTTCTGGACAACTTGAATATTTTAAAAATAAAATATACTTAAACCTTTTTAGATGTAATCACTCAAGATAAGGATTGTTATGTCTACTTAAAATATTTGAGATAGTACGTTTATTTTTTTAACTTTTTCTTGTTTTAATTTCTTGCTATTAATCCTGTTATAAGTAACAGAATCATATATTCTATAATTGGAAGGGGCTTTTGAAATAATTTAGTTATGTATGCCCATTTAACGGATGGAAAAACTGAGTTTGAAACTCAATTGAAAACAGTTTATTGAGGTTAGAAACCCACAGATCCTTCTTAAGTCTTCTAAATTGCTCAAGATAGGAGTGGAGATAGCGTGAGCACTCAAAAATCATTTTCTATAAATAACAATTCTAGTAAAAGTTTATTCTAGACAGAGGAAAAAAACAGTTTGGGAAGTATGCTAAAAAGGAGAGGACCTACAAGGGCATTGTCATATTATAGGCATGTTGAAGAACATAGTACCATATCTGAGAAAAGGAAGAATAAATTTTGCAATTGCAGTGCAATTTTGAATATTCCAAAGTAAGTTTATAGGCATTAGCAGGTGAGAAGAATGGAGGAGGATATAACATGGTAACAAGCATAGAATTTTGAAGGTGCTCACATGTAGACATAGTGTGGCTACTTGATAGGTCCTTATTATTTCTTAGGAGTAATCAAACCTATTTGCTATTAACTCCTTACTGGCTTCTCTGAAAGTATTTTTCATTTAGAAAAGCCTAGATGGAAAAAAAAAAAAAAAAAGGAAAAGCCTAGATGTAGAGACTTAAAGATTATGAATCACAAGCTATCATTGTTTATTTCGTCTGTTTTAGTTCAGTGGTTATTGGGGTTGTATTATATCAAAAATGCCTAGGGGTGTTTTTTGAAAAGCATATGTCCATTTATAGCCTCTCTCTGGTAAATCAGAATATGTAAACATATATGGTCAGTATAGAAAGGAAGATATTTTACAATTTGGAAAAAAACTACCCAGTGGACTTATTCTGCATCAGCTTCCTACCTATTTACCAAAAAAAGAGGTTAAAAAAGAAAAAGAAAAAAAAAAAAAAACAAACTAAAGTCTTTTGTTGGGCAACTTGGGTGGCTCAGCAGTTCAGTGCCACCTTCAGCCCAGGGCCTGATCCTGGAGACCCAGGATTGAGTCTCACATCAGGCTCCCTGCATGGAGCCTGCTTCTCCCTCTGCCTGTATCTCTGCCTCTCTCTCTCTCTCTCTCTCTTTCTCCCGTTCTCCCCCTCTCCCCTCTCTCTGTGTCTCTCATGAATAAATTAAAAAAAAAAAAAGTCTTTTGTCAAAAAACCAACGAACAAACAAAAAGCAGAAATAGACCTATAAATATGGAGAGCAAACTGATAGTTGCCAGAGGGAAGGGGGTGGGGGGAAGGGCAGAATGGGTGAAGGGGAGTGGGAGATACAGACTTTTAGTTAAGGAATGAATAGGTTATGGGGATAAAAGGTACAGCATAAGGAATGTAGTGAATAGTATTGTAATAGTGTTGTATGGTCACAGAGATTATGTCTACACTTGTAGTGAACATATCAAAATGTATATACTTGTTCTATCACTGTTGCACACCTGAAATTAGTGTATGTCAACTATGATTCAATTAAATTTAAACTACTTGATATAATTATTCATTACAGTATTTAATACAAAAATCTGTCAAATAGAGGAAAATAATTTGGCTGGAGTCTGAGCAAGAGTGTTTTAAAATAATAAGGGTGAAGGATGGGAGTTTTAAAATATGTTTACTTAAAACTGAAATGGATTGTTGTTTGGGAGAGGAGATGTGACATGGAACGATGTATTACAGAGAAGGACTTGACCCGCTAGCTTTAGGAAAAAAAAATAGAAGTGGTCAGTGAATCTTACTGGGTAGCAAATAAACTATGAAAGATAGAATGAGGTATAGCCCTTTTGCCTTTCCTTCCCTTTCCCTTTCTCTTTCCCTTTCCTTTTCCCTTTCCCCTTCCCCTTCCCCTTCCCTTCTTCCTTTCTTTTCTTTCTTTATTTCATGAGAGAGAGAGGGACAGAGACCTAGGCAGAAGGAGAAGCCGGCTTCCTGTGGGGAGCCGATGCAGAACTCAATCCCAGGACCCTGGGATCATGCCCTGAACCAAAGGCAGATGCTCAACCACTGAGCCACCCAGGTGCCCCAGGAGTGACCTTTTTATTTAAAAATTTTTTAAATAAAAAATTGATTCAAACGTGTTAACCAGATGACAGGCTCTATTGTACATAAGTAAACAAGGCAAAGATCTCTGTCTTAATGGAAATTACATTTCAGGTTGGGGAGGAGGGTATAGTATAAACAATAAGTAAGCATAAATAAATGAGAATTGATAAGTATTCTTGTAAAAGAAAAAATAGAACAAGGTAAGAGGATTAAGAATTGTTGGGTGGTGAAAGGTTGCAGATTTTATTATAATGATAACAATAAACATTGAGAACCAAAGACCTGAAGGAGTAAATGCCTGATGTAGATATCTGGTGGTGAGAAAAGAGCTTTGCAGGTATCAGGTGGTGATGGCAGTGTAGGAAGTTGTATAATACTAACCAAGAGTTTAGGAAATATTTCTAGGCTAGACATATAAAATTGAGATCGTCATTTTAGATGATATTGAAAACTGTAAGACTAGGGGTTATCTGTAGGGACTGAGTGTAAGTATAAAAAGCACCATGGGAGGATGCTTGAGTGGCTTAGCAGTTGAGTGACTGCTTTGGCTCAGGGCATGATCCTGGAGTCCTGGGATCAAGTCCCACATTGAGCTTCCTGCATGGAGCCTGCTTCTCCCTCTGCCTATGTCTCTCTGCCTTCTCTCTTCTCTCTGAGTCTCTCATGAATAAATAAATAAATAAAGTATTTAAAAAAAAAATAACCACCATGGGTTATTTTGCGCTTGGATCTGTACTCCAATCTTAAATGATTGGGGAGGAGAGGAGGAGGAGGAGGAGGATCCAGTAAAGGTACCAGCAAAGAAGCACAGCTAGAAGAAATGGAAGCCAACAAATGTTTTCAGTTTTGACTATACTACTGATGGATCAAGTTAAGATGAGGACTGGGTATTGATCATTGGGTTTAGCAACAAGAAGTTAATGACGATATTGAGTAGCTTTTTTGGTGCCATAATGAAGAAAATGCCTTATAGTGGGATTAAGAGGGAATGGGATGACAGATGTTGGAAATAAAAAGTATAAACCATTCTTTTGAGGCATTTTGTTACAAATGGGATAATAAAAATAGGGTAGTATCTAGAGTACAACATGGGCTCCAGACAAGTTTTTTTTCAGTGAAGCAGGAAGTTGAGCAAAAATAGGAAAAAATTTGTTGGAGGATTTAAAAAAATTTTTTTAAAAAGATTTATTTATTTATGAGAGAGAGAGAGAGAGAGAGAGAGAGAGGCAGAGATACAGGAGGAGGGAGAAGCAGGCTCCATGCCGGGAGCCCGACGTGGGACTTGATCCCGGGACTCCAGGATCGCGCCCTGGGCCAAAGGCAGACGCTAAACCGCTGAGCCACCCAGGGATCCCCTTTGTTGGAGGATTGAAGACAAGAATTTCACCATGGGTGACATGGTTGTCTAGGATAATGGAAAAGTAGATGGTCATTATTTTTTTTCCAGAGATCTATAAAATAGAGTATGAGATTCACTTTACTCACTTTATTATTATTATCTACCTCTTTTCTGAAGAGGTAACTACTGTTAATGGCATGTCTGTATCCTTCCATACTAATTTTTCTAGCTACTTAGAAATGTATATTTATACATACATACAATTAAAAACAAGATATAACTGGGCCGTGTAGGTTTGAATATGTTTAAGTCCTAACTTCTGGAACCTGTGAACGTGACTTTTGGAGAAGGGGCTCTGCACATATAATTAAGGATTCGAAGATAAAGTCATCTTGGGTTAGGGTGGGCATCAAATCCAGTGACAGTTGTCCTTAGAAGACACAGAGAAGTGGGTCATGTGATGACAGTAGACATGGGGAGAAGGTGCTGTGAAGATGGAAGCAGAGATTGAAATTAGGCAGGCCAGAAGCTAAGGAGCATTTGGGAGCCCCTCAAAACCTGGAAGAGACAAGGAAGGATTTTCCTCTAGAGCCTTTGGAGGTAGCAGGGCACTGGCTGTACCTTAATTTTGAACTTCTTGCCTCCTGAACTGTGAAGAATAAATTTCTGTTGTTTTAAGCCACCAAATTTGTGGACTAGGTATAGTAAAGGCTTATACTATACATCTTTTTCTACACCTTTTAACTTTGAAATCTTGAGCATCTTTCATGTTACTGTGTATGGATTTTGTTCTTATATAGCAATTGCATTGTAAGTCCATCAGATGGATCTATTATGCGTGGCTGACATGTCCATGCATTGTGTAGCATGGAGATTTAGTTTATTTCTAGTTTCTATTCCTTCAATATACAGTTATGGTGTAGATTTGTGTTGCTCAAGTATATTCCTGTCAAAATCCTAGATCTGCCAAATATGCTCTCATAAAAGATTGTAATTTATATTCCCACCTTTAGTTTGAGTGTTGCCAACACTATTATGAATCTTTAATTTATCTGATGGATAAAAAATAGTATATTACTGTTTTGTCACACTTGACCATTTGTAAATATTTCATCATACTTAACCATTTGTAAAGCTTCCTAAAGCTCATTGTTTAAAAGAAAATACCAGTTATTTAATAGACTTTAAGTGTATTTTAAGTGACACTCATAACTTTCTTTTCTTTGCAGTTGACAGTTACCTTCCTTTATTAGTTTAATCAAATTCAAGGATAAGTTTACTCTGACATAAAATGTTGAAGAAATAAAAAAGAGAGCTTTGTAACCTTTGAAGACAAAAGTAGAACTTGTGAATGTAATTTGACATGTTGACCTTAAAATATCAAGTAGTTGTGCAATGATAAAATTGTTTAGCTCACAGAAAACTGGTACTGTGTGACCATTAGAAAGCCAGTTTTGGCATGAACTGCAGCTGTTACCACTTAAAATCATGAGTTCTAGATACTTCTCACACCATTCTTCTTTGAACACTCTGCCTAGATTTTTTACTTTCCTCCTCCTTTTTTTTTTTGTATTTTATTTTTTTAAAAATTTATTTATATATATATATATTTATTTATTTATGATAGAGAGAGAGAGACAGAGACAGAGAGAGGCAGAGACAGGAGGAGGGAGAAGCAGGCTCCATGCCGGGAGCCCGACGTGGGACTTGATCCCGGGACTCCAGGATCGCGCCCTGGGCCAAAGGCAGACGCTAAACCGCTGAGCCACCCAGGGAACCCCTTTTTTTTGTATTTTAAACTCCACTCTTGTATGTGTGTGCAGATTTAATGCTTGAAAGGTAGCTTTTATCTTTTTCTGAAGATGTTGGGAAATTTTCGTTTATCTTTTTATTCAGGAAAATTATAGCTTATATTATCAGTGAAAGTATGGATGTAAACCATGATGGGGACTTTTCATAATAAAAATCCTGTATCTTGTGAAAGTGAAAGAAATCATCATAATGATCTTAATTAACAAAATATATTCAGGGCATCGTAGGTTATTTTAAATGAAAGCTAACTGAAGAAGAAAAAATTGCTCCTATGTATAGGAATAGACTTAACAGAAAATATGGGTACTGAATTGAATTGCCACTTGGTACCTACTTTGAAACTAAGTAATGAGTTACTTAAGAAACTCCTATATAAACTACCTCTTCCAACGCCAAAGATTTAATTCATCCCATGGCTCATCTTTTAGTAAGTCTCCTATTGTTGGGATAGACTTGATATCTGTTGATTCCTAGGTCTGTGAAAGATGGCCCACACTTAGCATGCTCGGTCTAAAACTATTCTGATATATTTATTTAATTTAGTATACTTAGTAAGTTTGGTGAACTTTGTTCAGATTTACAAAACTTTTTATATCCTTCTTTCTACTTTTTGTCTGCCACAGGAAATAGGGTGAAAAATGGCAAACTCATAAAATTAGGAAAGGCTAAATGGCATTTTGGAAATGGTCACGAGGCAAGTCAACAGCATTTAGGAATTAAAGTTCTTGTCTTGTTGGATGTGAACATAGTTATGAAGGACACTGAAAAACACTGAAGAGCATCAGACCAATATAGTCAAGGTATGATGAGAAAATGCAATTGACTAATTTTCTAAATAGGAGCAATTATGTGGTTTGATCTCTGTAGTAAGACAACTGATAAGCAAATCTAGAGGCTGTGGAAACTGTAAGCACAAGTACACAAAAGTATTTTCTAAAATAGGTAGTTCACTTCTGTTCAGATGTTAAAGTGAACAAAATAGGAAACAGTTTCTTGATTCTTAAATAAAGCCCATATAATTAAATTGTTAAATACAGAAGCTTAGGAATGAAGATTTTTTTTTTTACCTGAGTCTCCATGGGACCAACATATTTGCTAGCATTTATTATTCTTAAACCTTCTAAAATGATCCCTCACAACAGATTTTTATTTATTTATTTTTAATTTATTTTAAAGATTTTATTTATTTATTCATGAGAGACACAGAAAGAGCAGAGACACAGGTAGAGGGACAAGCAGACTCCCTGCAGGGAGTCCTATGTGGGACTTGATCCCAGGACTCCGGGATCACGCCTTGAGCCAAAGGCAGACAGACGCTCAACCATTGAGCCACCCAGGCGTCCCAACAGATTTTTACAAAGAACCCCAGTTCTGTAGAAGACTATATTTCCTGAAGTAGTGATTTCCCAAGCTTTATGTAGGTTACAATAACAAGAGGAAAGTGTATTTTCCACAAAGTTATTTACTATTTTATGATATACGTATTCCAAGAAGAGAAAATTATATCTTCAGGAAGTAGGGGTTTACCTTAAGAATTACTTTGCAACTATTATTCCAGGAATAAGTCTTTTTTTTTTTTTTAAAGAATTTTATTTATTTATTCATGAAAGACACAGAGCGAGGCAGAGACACAGACAGAGGGAGAAGCAGGCTCCATGCAGGGAGCCCGATGTGGGACTCGATCCCGGGTCTCCAGGATCACGCCCTGGGCCGAAGGCAGGCGCCAAACCGCTGAGCCACCCAGGGATCCCCTATTCCAGGAATAAGTCTTAAAGTAAGGGCTCAATCACTGGTCTTTAGGAATTAATCTAATAAAATTGCATTGAGAGGTAGGAGAGTTTAGGCTTAAACCTCGACTTTGTTGCTTATTTGATTTTTGAGCAAATCATGTAGCTCGTTTAGTTTCCTGTTCTCTAAATTGATTAATGATGAGTATTAATAGGGCTAAGAGAATGTATCTGAAAGTGATTTGTAAGCTATCAAGTGATACATATGTAAAGATGCTTGTTATATATACATACATAGTCCACTTCTAAAGGTCATAAAATGGAAAGCCAGAGGGAAGTAGAAAAAAGAAAAAAAAAGTTTAGGGGCACCTGGGAGGCTCATTCAGTTCAGTGGCTTGTTGGCTCAGGTCATGACCTCAGGGTCGTGAGATTGAGTCCCACATCAGACTCTGCATAGTGTGTGGAGCCTGTTTAAGACTCCCTCTTTCCCTCTGCCCTTCCCATCTTCTCTCTTTAAAAAAAGATTTAAAAGTGGACTCTTATAATATTAAAATTTCAAATAAAAATTTATCTTAGTTTCTAAGGTTTGCAAAGAGTAATGCCAAGATAAGCTGTTTATAGCAAAAGTTGACATTTGGCTCAATGATCATTTATACTTCAAATGTTTTTAAAAAAATTGAAACAAACAAGACTTGTATTAGTGCTAAATGTCTAGTGATTATTTCTATAGTTATGTGTATATCATAAAAGATATATGACTGCAGATATCTTACTTGCACTAAATTTACCCCATGTTTATTTAAACATTTCATATATAGTTCAGTTTCTATAAATATATGCTATAACTCTTCTGTTAAACAAGATACACATCCAGGGAATGCAGTCAAACTGAGGAAGTTTTGGTCCCTTCATTTTCTATTCCTCTTAGTTGCATAACTCCACATTTTAAAGTGTCTGGGTTGT
This sequence comes from Canis lupus familiaris, assembly GCF_011100685.1. NCBI lineage: Eukaryota > Metazoa > Chordata > Mammalia > Carnivora > Canidae > Canis > Canis lupus. The sequence continues at coordinate 33,646,856 of NC_049244.1, read as the reverse complement.
GTTTAATTTCAAAGAGTTCATGTAAATGAAGTTTATCACAGTCATAGGTGGTTGTCAGTATTTGTGATTGGATGCTTATTTTCTAAACCAGAGGTCCTTAGGTAACTGCCATTAGAAACAACAGCTGCTTGTTAAAAATCTCTGATGCTTATCTAAGACTTACTGAATAAAAATCAATCTTGGTTATACACTGGAATTATCTGGAGAGTTTAAAAAATACTGATGGCTGAATCCCACCCCAAGAGAATTTATTTAATTGGTCTGGGTTGTGGGTACTGTTTTAAACTGTATTAAAATTACCCGGAGAACTTCTTAAAATGGAGATTTTTGGGCTCCAAATGGAGAGTTTGTAATTTAGTAGGTCAGGGTTGGAGCCTGAGAATTTTGTAGTTCTAATAAATTGGCAGATGATGTTGTTACTAATCCTGAGGCCACACTTTGAGAACTGTACTCTGAGGATGTAAACCACCTGTTTAATTTGGAGACTATGTAATATTAAAAAAACAAGTCCATAAGGAATATAGAAAATGTAATAGATTTCAAAGTAAAAACTGTTAAGTGTGGTAAACTCTGAATCTTAATTTTTAAAGCAAGAAGAATATTACTATATTCATTATATTCATAAGGCTAAAATCTTTAGAGTTCATTTATACTGAAAAATCCCCAATACTATAAATAATAACTTAGCAAAAAGAATATCCTCAGAGATGTTAAAGAAAACAAGTGTTTCTGTCAGGTTTATTGAGGTAACAGTAAAATTTACTCTTTCATGAGTTTTGACATATGGAACGTTTGTGTAACCATCAACCAGAATCACAGTGTAGGAGTCCTAACACTTCTGTCATGTCCCTGTGTGGTCAGCTCCTTTTCCAAACTAAGTTCCTGACAATCCCTGATGTCTTTTCTCACTTTGTAGTTCTGCTTCTTCCAGAATGTCATAAAAATGGAATCAGCTAATATGTAATCTTTTCATTTTGGCTTCTTTTAGTAAGTATAATGCATTTGAGATTCATTCATGTTGTGTTTATCAGTCCATCCTCCCTCCCTCCCTTTCACAGCAATTTAGATTCACAGCAAAATTGAGCTGAAAGTGCAGAGATCACATATAACCCCTTCTTCCCTCATGCATACACAGCTTTGTCCTTAGCAACAGTGGTTCATTGTTTCTATTCAGTGAACCTATGCCGACATGTCATTTTCACCCAAAGTCCATAGTTTACATTAGGATGAATCCTAGTTCATTCTTGCTCTTGTACTTAGTGAGTTTTGACAAAAGTATAATGGTATGAATCCACTATTATAGTGTCATACACATACAACAACAGTTTCACTGCCCTAAAAATCTGTGCTTTAGCCTATTCATCTCTTCTCCTTCTTTAACCCTTGACAACCACTGATATTTTTAATGTTCTCTATAGTTTTGTCTTTACCAGATGCCATGTAGTTGGAATTACAGTATGTAGTGTTTTCAGTTGGCTTTTTTCCTCTCAGTAATGTGCATTTAAATTTCCTCCATATCTTTTCATGACTTGATAACTCATTTCTTTTTACTGTTGAATAATACCTTTATGTATTCACTTGCTGAGGACATGGTGGTTACTTACAAGTTGTAGCAGTTATGAATAAAGCTGCTATAAACATCCATGTGTAGGTTTTTATGTGAACATAAGTTTTCAGTTCATTCGGATAACTTTCAGTTGCTGGATTGTATGGTAAGAGTATGTATAGTTTTGTAAGAAACTGCCAAATTGTCTTCCAGGTGCCTGTACCATTTTGCATTCCTGCCAGCAGTGTAAGAGAGTTCCTATAGTTCTACATTCTCATCAGCATTTGATATTGTCAGTGTTCTATATTTTGGCTATTCTAATAAATGTGTTAGTATCTTGTTTTATGTGATGTTGAGTATCTTTTTGTATGCTTATATGCCACCTTTGTATCTTTTATGAGCTGTCTGATCAGATCTTTTGCACAATTTTTAATTGGATTGTTTATTTTTCTGTTGAGTTTTAGGAAATCTTTGTATATTTTAGATACAGTCCTATATCAGATATTTGTTTGCAAATATTTTCTACCAGTTTTGGCTTTGCTTATTCTCTTGACACTGTCTTATGCAAAGCAGAAGTTTTAAATTTAACGTTGTCAAATTTATCAGTTTTCTTTCCTGAATTGTACTTTAATTTGTTCTTGCACCAAATGTTGACAAGCTTCGTTTTCTCCATTTGTATTGTATAACCTTTACTCTTGTCAAAGGTTGGTTGACTGTATTTGTTGGTCTTTTTCTGGGGTCTGTATACTGTTTTATTAATCTAGTTTACTGTTCTTTTGCCAATAAATAGTATCTTGATTACTGTAGATTTATATCATCTTAATTAAAGGTTGGTAGTGTCATTTTCCTGAGTTTATTCTTTTTAAATGTTATGTTGGCTATTCAGGGTCTTTTGCCTCCCCATGGAAAATTTGGAATGTTTGTGGTATACTTGCCAGATTACTTGCTGTGATTTTGGTTGAGATTGTGTTGAATTTATAGATTAAGTTGAGAAGAGCTAACATCATGACAATATTGAGTTTTCCTATTCACAAACATGGAATTATCTTTTCATTTATTTGGTTCTTGGAGTTCTTTCATCAGAGTCTTACAGTTTTCCTTACGTAGATCTTATCTAAAGTTTTTGAGATTTATACCTAAATCTGTCTTTTTTTTTTCCTGGGTACTAATGTAGATGGTATTGTGTTTTAATTTTATATTTCACTTGTTCATTACTGACATATGGGAAAATGATTGGCTTTTGAACATTAACCTTATTTCTTGCAACCTTGCTGTAATTGTTTGTTAGTTTAGGAGTTTTCCTATTCTTTCAGGTTTTCTATACAGACAGTCCTGACATCTGCAGTTAAAGACATTTGTTTTATTTTTCCCATTCTATGTGCCTTTAATTTCCTTTTTTTGGTCTTATTGCATTAACCAGGACTTCTAGTACAGTGTTGAGAAAGAGTGACGAGAAGGGACATCCCTGCCTTGTCCTGATTTTAGCAGGAGAACTTCTGGTTTCTCACCATTAAGTGTGAGTTTAGCTGTAGACTTGTTTTTTCTTTAATTGTATTAAAATACATATAACAAAGAATTTATCATGTTAATTTTGAAATGTGAAAATACGAAACACTACTGAAATATACATTCTTGTACAACCAATCTCAATTCTTTTCATGTTGTAAAACTGAAACTTAGATACCTATTAAACAATTATTTTTTTCCCCTCCCTGCAGCCATTGGCAGCCACTGGCAGCCACCATCCTTTCTGCCTCTATGAATTTAACCAGCCTAGGTTATATAAGTAGAATCCTGTGAATATTTATATTTTTGAGATTGATTTATTTTACCTAGCATGATGTCCTCAAAGTTTGTCTATGTTGTAGCATGTGTATTTCATTCATTTTTAAGAGTGAATACTATTCCACTGATGTGTATACCACATCATTATCCATTCATCCATCCATTTGTGTTGCTTCTGCATTTTGCTATTGTGAATAACGCTGCTCTGAATTTGGGTGTACAGATCCCTCTTTGTAACGCTGTTCTTAGTTCTTTTGGATATATACTCAAAAGTAGAATTGCTGGATAATTTATACCACCTTTAATTTCATTTGGCAGCATTTTGTAGTTTTTAGTGTACAAGGCTTTTGCTTCCTTTATTACATTTATTGTTAAGTATTCTTTTTGATGTTAATGAAATTGTTGTCTTAGTTTAATTTCAAATTATTCACATTTAGTGTATAGAAACACAGCTGCTATTTCTGTACTGATATTGTATCATACAACTTTACTAATTTTTTTTATTAGTGGTAAAAATTTTTTTGTAGGATCTTTAGGATTTTCCACATATAATATGTCATCTACAAACAGTTTTAATTCTTATCCAATTTGGATGCCATTTATTTCTTTTTCTTGCCTAATTGCTGTGGCTTCAGCTACTTAGAACTTCTAGTACTGTGTTAAATAGAAGTGATGAAAGTAGGCATCCTTAACACCTTCCAGATTTTAGATAAATTTTTAGCCTTTCATTATTGAGTGTGATGTTAGCTATGGGTTTTTCATATATGGTCTTTTTATGTTAATGTAGTTCCTCCTATTCCTTATTGTTGAGTGTTTTCCTTTTTTTTTTCTTCTTCTGTTGAGTGTTTTTAATATGAAAGGGTGTTGAATTTTTAAAAATTCTTTAACTCCATCGGTTTGTATGGTCATATAATTCTTTCCTTTCATCCTGGGAGTGTAGGAGGGGCACATGGCTGACTCAGTAGAGCATGTGACTCTTGATCTCAGGTTGTGAGTTCAAGCCCTATGTTGGGTGTAGAGATGACATTCTCTTATTGTGGTGCATTACATTGATTTTCAGATGTTGAGCCATCTTTACTTTTAGGAATAATTCCTATTTCATTATGGTGTGCAGTTCTTTTAATATGCTCCTAAGTTTAATTTGCTAGTGTTTAGTTGAGTCTTGAAACATTTTATTTTATTTTGTTTTATAAAAAAGATTTTATTTATTTATTCATGAGAGACACAGAGAGAGAGGCACAGACATAGGCAGTGGGAGAAGCAGGCTCCATGCAGGAAGCCCAATGTGGGACTCGATCCTGGGATCCTGGGATCCTGGGATCATTCCCTGAGCCAAAGGCATCAACCACTGAGCCACCCAGGCATCCCATGTCTTGAAACATGAAATTATTTTTGTTTATATAATCCAGTCTTAGTAAATGCCAGGGGTTATGGTCATTTTTTTTAAATGGAGAATTTGTATTCCATGGTATTTCTTATTTATCACCTCATGCTTATATACTGCCTTACTTGGATTATGCCTGAGTTAAGAGTGTTTATTGTTCCCCTAAAGTTATAGGCAGATCCATAATATAAACGAAGGGCTTAATTTCACCTATGAACAGCAGGGATTAATTTCACGTATGCTAGTTTAAGTCATACAGTTAATTCTTGGTGACTTTGATACAGTCTTCAGTTCTAGTATGAAAGATGCACATTCTGCAACTGGGCATAGATAAGTTGTCATAACATTCTGAACTATAATTCTTAGATTAGGGGCACCTGGGTGGGCAGCGGTTGAGCATCTGCATTTGGCTCAGGGCGTGATCCCGGGGTCTTGGGATCAAGTCCTGTATCAAGCAGAGAGCAGAATTCATCATGAATTCTTCCGCTGCCTATATCTCTGCCTCTCTGTCTGTGTCTCTTTGCCCAATTATGAATTAAATAAAATCTTAAATAATAATTCTTAATATAATTTTAGTTTAAGATATCAGAATTTTAAAAGCTTTTCCACAATATAATTCAGTTGATAATTCGTATTCATTTTTCATATTTATGTATTAACACAAAATTTTTTTGTGAGTGCTACAACAACCAATGTTTAGTGTTTTTAAAAGATTACATGTAAGTATATTTCTTTCATTTTTATATTTGGCAAAATTTATACCTTGATGTACCTGTTTAAGATGAAAAAATATGAGTTTATAATTATACAGAAAGACATAAATGAGAATTTATCCCCTGTGCCATTCTTTTTGGCTGATTCTCAACTTTGGCTTCCTACTGCATCAGATCTACCCCCACCTCAAACTAAATCTGGTAAATAGTATAGTATTCTATATTGCACCATATATTTCCTCTCTGTTCATATAATCTTATACAAATAATTGTATTCCCAATTACATATATCGGCTTATTGGCATGATGAGTTTAAAAAAATGAGATCATTATACATACTTGTCTGCAATTTTGTTTTCATTAATGCCTCAGAGAAATCCCCTATTTGAGGCATAATTCTGCTGTCTGTCTAATGTATAACTCTAGTTTATGAGTTTTAGCATTCCATAATGATTGCTTCATGGTGTGTTATATAACATTTATTTAATTATTCCCACATTTATGGGAGTATAATTTCCAGGTCTTTGGTATTTTAAACGAGGTTGCATATTTGAATATGTTCTTAATTTCAGGTGCTTATGTTTCTGTGGGGTAGATTTGCAGAAGTAGAATTGCTGGGTTGAAGGTAGGTGTTGCCCAATAGCTTTCACAAAAATTTTCTAGTAGTAGTAGTGTGAGAATACTTTTTTCTGTGTTTCTCTGCCAGAAATTGGGTGATAGTTTTTAAAACATTTGCTAGTCTAATAGGTATAATGTTAAATTCTTAATCTGAATTTTCCTGAGTATTAATGATTTTGAGCCTCTTTTCTTGTTTGTGGACATTTGTGTATGTTCTTTTGTGAGTCATTCTTTTCATATCCTTTGCCCAAATTCTGTTGTTTGTCTTTTTCAAATTGTAGGAGCTCACTGTGTGTTAAAACATTGATACCCATTACCTTTGTTGCAAATGCTTTTATTTTTCCCCAGGTACAAAAGCTTTTAATTTATATGAATTCCTTTATACTTTATTTTGAGTTGTGAATAAGATGTTGCCTATCTTTTCTGACAAATTTTTCTTGTCTTTTCTTTACAATTTGTGTTCATCATGAATTTATTTTATTTTATTGGTATTTTTTTAAAATTTTTATTTATTTATGATAGTCACACACAGAGAGAGAGAGAGAGAGAGGCAGAGACATAGGCAGAGGGAGAAGCAGGCTCCATGCACCGGGAGCCTGACGTGGGATTTGATCCCAGGTCTCCAGGATTGCGCCCTGGGCCAAAGGCAGGCGCTAAACCGCTGTGCCACCCAGGGATCCCTATTTTATTGGTATTTTAAAAGATTTTATTTATTTATTAATTAGAGACACACACAGAGAGGCAGAGATGCAACACAGGCAGAGGGAGAAGCAGGCTCCTCACAGGGAACCTGATGTAGGACTTGATCCCCATATCGGGGAAGGCAGATGCTCAACGGCTGAGTACCCAGGTATCCCTTGAGTTTATTTTTTAAGTCTTATAACATTAGTTCATCCAGGTTTTTTCCTAGAAGATTATAGCACTTTTTAAAAAAATTCAGTAAGTCATTCATTTCTCACTCATTTGATTTCCCTTACTTTATTCAGAATTTTCATTTTTATGGTATTTTTCTAAATTGGTATTTTATTGGCAGTATTGTTTGTGTATCAATACTGTATTGAGTTGTTTTCTTTGATGACCTGTTTGGATACTCTTAAGTAGGTTCAACTTACCCTTTTTTATCTTTGGTTGGTCTATAGCATTAGTTTATTTATATATATATATATATGATAATTTCTTTCTTAAAAACATAAAACCCTTTGGATTCTAATTTGAATTACATGAAATTTACTATCATAGAGGGTAACTGACATTTCTACGATGGTGCTTTACAAATGTAGTGTTTATGCTTTTTAAATAAGAATGTATAGTGCTGCCTGAGTGGCACAGTTGAGTAGCGTCTGACCCTTGATTTTGGCTCAGGTGTGATCTCAGGGTCCTGTGATCGAGTCCTGAGTCATGCTCCACACTCAGCATGGATTCAGTTTGAGATTCTTCCTCTCTCATTTGTGCTCTCTTTCAAATAAATAATCTTTAAAAAAGCAATGTATTGTTTCTGTATATTAGTATCAAATTATTTAGTCATTTAAAGGCCTAATATAGGTCTTGTTGGCTGTTGTAGTGAGAACATTAAAAATTTTTTTATTTAAATTCAATTAATTAACATATAATGTATTATTGGTTTCAGAGGTATAGGGCAATAATTCATCAGTCTTATATAATACCCAGTGCTTATATCACGTACCCTCCTTAATTTAATGTTCATCACCCAGTTATCTTGATTCCCACCCCTCCTGTAGTGAGAACATTTTATTTTATTTTATTTTATTTTTTTATTTTTTTATTTTTTAAATTTTTATTTATTTATGATAGTCACAGAGAGAGAAAGAGAGAGAGGCAGAGACACAGGCAGAGGGAGAAGCAGGCTCCATGCACCGGGAGCCCGACGTGGGATTCGATCCCGGGTCTCCAGGATCGCGCCCTGGGCCAAAGGCAGGCGCCAAACCGCTGCGCCACCCAGGGATCCCAAGTGAGAACATTTTAATCTCACTTCAATTTCTATGATTGTTGTTTCTCCAATGTAAAACCTATTGATTTTGTATATTGCTCTTTTCTCCAGCTTTCAGCTAGTGAATGGATACAATATATGGTATATTCATATGATGAAATATTATTTAGTCATAAAAAGGAATGAATATTGATTTGTGCTGTAACATGGATGAATTTTCAAAGCATTATGCTTAAAGAAGCCAGATCCAGAAGTTCATATAATACAATACCAATTAAAAGAAAAAAAAATACAATACCAGTTATGTGAAATCTTTAGGTAAATCCCAGGGAGCCAAAAAAATAAATTAGTGATTGAAATATTAGTAGATTAGTGATTTGGGATGATGAAAATATTCTGGAATTAGATAATGGTGATGATTCTACAACTTTGAATAAAAACTACTGAATTGTATAAAAGGATTTAATGGTATGTGAATTATATCTCAATTTTTAGAAAGAAATTGACTGTAATTGTATGTTAGGGTTTTAGGGTTGAATTTGGTGTTAGATAACAGAAAACTAGACTGCACTGGCTTGATAAAATAGGACTTTTTCTTACATAATTTTTATTGATTCACTAGTACAGTGATATCAGAACAGATGTTTCTGTGATTAAACTTTGGCCTATGGCTATTATGGCTCCAGGGGCTGGATTATAGAGGAAGCAACAATAACTGTACCAGGAACTGCAAAACAGTCTTCATCTCTCATTGGCTCCACCATGTTAAATGGTCACTTGTGGTTGGAAGTTGGTTGGGGAAAAGAGGGTGGAGAATAAGATTTAGGTCAGAAACTTCCTGACACAGTGAGCTTTCCTGTCTAGATACTTATTTTGACTAATGTTATTTAATGTTTCACAGTTGGAAAGGAATTTGTTGTTGGTTTCATAGTCTTATATGTAAGTGGTTTTTCCCAGCTCACTCAGTTTTTTCTTTTTTAAAGTTCTCTACATTTTCAGGGGTTGTCTATAGCAATTTATTTATGGAAAAGGGAAGAGGGAACTAATTATTCAAGACTCCATTCAGCTTTTTTTTTTTTTTTAAGCAACTTTGTTGAGTCAGAATTGACATACCATAAAGTGTACATACTTACAATGTATAATTTATTAAGTTTTGACATAGTGTACACCTACAGAAACAGGAATCACCCCAGTCAAGATACTTTTTAAAAAATTAGTGTTGGGGTGCCTGGGTAGCTAAGTCGGTTAGGTGCCTGCCTTCAGCTCAGGTCATGATTCCAGAATCCTGGATAGAGGCCCGCATTGGGCTCATTGCTCAGTGGAGAGCCTACTTCTTCTCCCTCTCCTTTACTGCTCCCCCCCCCCCCCCCGGCTTTTGCCCTCTCTCAATCTCTCTCTTTCTCTCTGTCAAATAAATAAATAAAATCTTTAAAAGAAATAAAAAATAAGTGTCCTCTTTTAAATTGAAATATAATTAACATATAACATTATGTTAGTTTCAGGTATACAATATAAGATTTGATATTTCTATATATTGTGAGATGATCACAAGTAAGTCTAGTTAACATTCATCCTTTTTTTTTTTTGATAAGAACTTTTAAGAATCACTCAACTTTCAGGTATGCAATATAGTAGTATTAACTATAGTTGTATACATAGCTGTATATTATGTCTCCAGGACTTCATTATTTTATAACTTGAAGTTTGTACCTTTTGATTACCTTCACCTATTTTACCTACCCCTACCCCTGTCTCTGGCAACCACCAATCCACTCTCTGTGTTTATGAATCCAGTGGGGTTTTTTTTTTTTGGTTGGTTGGTTTTGCTTTTGCTTTTGTTTCAAGGATTCCATATATAAGTGAGATCATATAGTATCTGTCATTTTGTCTTATATAACTTAGCATAATGCCCTCAGGGTCCATCTATGTTGTTACAAATGGCAAAATTCCATTCTTTTTTAAGGCTGAACAGCGTGTTTGTGTGTGTGTGTGATTTTTTTTTTTAAAGATTTTATTTATTTATTTGAGAGAGATCAAGAGAGTATGAGCTGAGAAGGAGGCAGATGGAGAGGGAGAAAGAGGCAGATGGAGAGGGAGAGACAGACTCCCTAATGAGCAGGGAGCCTGATGCCGGGCTTGATCCCAAGGCCCTGGGTTCATGACCTGAACCTGAAGGCAGGCATTTAACGGACCTAGCTACCCAGGTGCCCTGTAAGTGATACTTTTTTTTTTTTGTAATCTCTTCATCCATGGATGGAGACTTAGGTTGTTTCTATGTCTTGACTATGGTAAACTGTGCTGCATGAATTTGGGGATGCAGATATCTCTTGGAGATAGTGTGTTTTTTCCCTTCAGATAAATACCCAGAAGTGGAATTGCTGGATCCCATGGTAGTTCTTTTAGCCTTTTGAAGATACTATTTTCCATAGTGGTTACACCAATTTACATTCCTACCAGCAGTGTACAAGGGTTCTCTTTTCTTAGAACCTTCCTTGCCAACAGTTGTTACTTCTAGTGTTTTTGATGGTAGCCGTTCTAACAGGTATGGGGTGGTATAACTCATTATGGTTTTGATTTGTATTTCTCTGATGATCTGTTGATGTTGAGCCTTTTTTTAATGTGTCAGTTGACTATCTGTATGTCTTTTTGGAACAATGTCTACTCAGATCCTCTGCCCATTTTTAAATCAGATTATATTTTGCCGATGAGTTCTATAAGTTTTGTAACCCAATTATTATAAATTTATTCCTAGGTATTTTATTCTTTCTAATGTAGTTATAAATGGGATTCTGTTGTTGATACTTCTTACAGTCAACTTCACTAGAGAAATAGTGTTTGTACAATGTGTGGATTCTAAGAGGTTTTTTTTTTTTAAAGTGTATTTGAGGTGAATTATTACATTAATTTCAGGTGTACAGGTATAATTTTAGTTTTGACAGATGTATTCATTTTTGAACCACCATGACCACAGTCAGATGAAAAACATTTCTAGCACTCCAGAAAGTTTCCTCGTGCTCCTTTCCAGTCCTTTACCCACCACTGTCCTTATTTCAGCCAACCACAGTTCTGCTTTCTCTCACTATTATGGGACAGAATTTTTAAATAGAATTTCATTTAGATAGAATTATGTCGTGTGTACTGTTTTGCTTCTGGCTTCTTTCAGTGAGACATTGTCTTTTAAGAGTTATGCATGTTGTTGCATTCATTCTTTACTGGTGTATAGCATTCCATTGTATGGATATACTTAGTCTGTTTCTTCATTCACCTATTGTTGGACATTTAGGTTCTTATCAGTTTAGGGCTCTTTTGAATAAATCTTCTCATGAAAACTTCTATATAAGTCATTGTGTAGATAAAAGTTTTTATATCCACAAATAATCTGTCTACATTACCTAAAATGGCTCCATGTGACCACATTACCATTATTACTCTAAGGAAAATTACGGTAATTTTTTACTATAGCATTTATTCCATATTCATGTTTACCCAGTTGATTCCAGAAGTCTTTCATAGTGCCCCTCCCCACTTGTATGTCACAGCCCAGAGTTATATCTTTGTTTTCTATTAATATTAGAAACTCCCTCTCTTATCCCAAGATGTGACTTTTTTTTTTTTTTTTTTTTACTTTTTTTTGTCTTTTAAAGATTAATGTATTTTTTAGAGAGAGAGAGCATGCATGCAGTCAAGTGGGGAGAGGGGCATAGAGAGAGGGAGAAAGAAATCTCAAGCAGACTCTGCACTTGTGCAGATCCTGTCTTGGGGCTTGATCTCATATCCCTGAGATAGTGACCTAAGCCAAAATTAAGAGTCAGATGCTTACCTGACTGAGCCACCTGAGTCCCCCTAGATAGGGCCTTTTTAAATAGGCATGGTTGCCACTTATATTTCCTATTTGTATTACAATTAGTATCCCCTTTCCTTCTCCAAAATAAAATATAAAATAAGAAGGGCAATATTTATCCTGGGCTCGGTACATACTCAACTTTATCACATGGTGAAGAGATTTTAAGGTAAAAACTAGTTATGACTAAGAATCTCTAGCAAACACAGTCATTTAGTATGTTTGAAGGCTAATACTAGCTTTATTGCATCTTAACTTTTGCATTATTTGCAGTTATTTATAATAAATAGATAAAATAAGTAAATACAATGCATTTATTGCAATTATCTGTTTATTGTCTCATCCTTTGATACTTTACTAACTCTTGAGATCCCCCCCATATCTGACAACGCAATTATGCAGCTTTAACTAGTCTAAATCTAATTTTGCTGTTTTTAGAAGTTTTAAGAATAAACTGGTTCACCCTCTGTCTTTAAGGTCACCCTCTATCTTATCTTCCTTATTCCACTTTCCACTTCAGTAGAAAATAGCCATCTCTTCATCAGGGTGTACCATCTATAAGGATAATGCTCAAAGTGTAATGACAGTGGTTATCTACGATAAGAGTAGATTTTGGGAGTTTTGTTTTGATTTTGGGAGTCATGTGTTCTTACATTTTCTTTCTTCTGGACTGATGAGCTTGAATATTCCATGCTGGTATGTTGTGTGTAGTCTATTGTTTTTCTCAGTATCTGAACTGCCAGTTTAGGTCACCTTTTTACTGTGGCATTTTCTAATAATACACGTGTCTTTCAAGATCTGAAGTTTACCTACCTGCTATACTAATTCTCTTTGTATATTCTAGTGACTAGCTTGTGGGTGTGTGGGCGCAGTGTGCGTGTGTGTGTGGGGGTGGGGGTGGGGTGGGGCATTGGAATGGAATGGTTAGTACATTTGCTAAATGCTTACCTTGTTCCAAGTTCTCTAGTTTTTAATTTTACATCATGATGACAATGCTTTAGTAATTTCAGTTTCATTGTGAACTTCCATTGGATATGTGTGGATGTCAAAAATACAAAATAGCAAGATTTTATTAATCTTTTTCTTTCTCTGAATTGCATTGTTTTAAGTATATCTTATATATACATATACACCTGTTTAGGCGTATGATACATCTGGAAAGATACAAAATTGGGTCACAGTGGGTCCACTTGCCTCTGGGGTCGGTGATTGTAAAAATCTCACTTTTCACTATAGATCTTTTGTCACTTCAAAGCACACATATCTTTGTGTACACACGCACACACACACCCATTTAAAATACTGTTTCCACTTTACCTAAAGCATTGTAGCAGGAGCAATAATTTTTAGCTAGTAGGTTTTATTTTTGTGGGCTAGCCTGAATTCTCATGACATTTCTATTTAGTTGGGCACAAGTATGTTGTCTATAATACTAGTAGCTCTAGCTTATATTATAGTTCAAGGGAATCTGTGCTTTGGTAAGCAATAACAACAACAACAAAAATAGAGAAGTGTTTCTGAATACTTATTTGATTGAAACTGTAGAAAAGTGTTTTATTGGTGAATGGGTTATGTGAATCAGCCCATGTTTCATCAACTCAACTTCTAGCACCCTGTAAGTAAGTCACTCAGGTGAGGACATTATTTATTTATTTTTTATCTCTTTGGTGCTGTGCTTAAATCAGTGAGCTCATTTATATACATTTATATCTGCTCATTATTTCAGCATATTACTTTCTCATTAAAATCTTTATGTCTTGTTTTTCAACTGTTTCTCATTTTATCTTTACATTTTTCTTAATGCTATCAAAGAAATATCTAGAGATATGTTTAACTTTTAGTATTTATTTCCTGTCTGCATTTGTGAAGATAGTAGGCTGTATTAGGAACTAAATAGAGTATGAGGTAGTGCCTATCATAGGCAGGCATAAAGCTTCTGGAAGAGAAAAGACATTAAGCTATACTGTGTATATATATGTTTTTCTTGTAATTTATATTAAGGAGAAAAAATATCATTAAAAATCAAGAGCTTTTTGTTCTTGTGTTGTTTGTGGCAGTCTTTATAGATGTGAAACTAGAATATACAAAATCCACCAAGAGCTAGAAAATCTATCCATTATTGAAACCCCTCATATGGGTCAATTAACATTTATGCCACTATGTATACATGATTTTTTTCTTGAAAATACAGGTTGATTTTAAAAAATTGAGATTTTTTTTTTTTTTTAGCTCTTCAAAGTGAATGTACTTTTGTTCTGGTAAATTAGAGTCTTGGTAGAATGTGTAAATTTTGCAGTATAGCCTAAAAATTACTTAATTATGAATCTGTGTTTTTCCCTGGCTTTGCCACTTACTCACTTGGTGACTTTGACCTCATACATCAAATTCTGCATTTATTAAGTGGTAATATTAGAGGCTTTCTTGGCTGCAGGGCTAGGAAAACCAAGAGATAATACATAATCATGTGCTTTTAACCACAGACGTTGCTGGTAATTTTGAGTCATTCTATAAAATTGAAATGATTAGTGAATAACTTGACTGTAAACTGTTGCTGACATTTATATATAGAAATCATTGAAAATTTCCTGAAAATTATGTGATATGTTTTAGTTATTTTTGTGCTAAGTGTCACAATTTCATTAGTCAAATGTAAAGACGTTATATGGAATAAATATATATTATGTCTTAACAGAGTGCTCTTGAATGTTATGACTTGTAAATTTTTGTTGTTGTTGTTACTACTTAATAAGAAACCAGTTTTCTGTAGTAATATGGCTCTGAAGTTTTGAGAAGAATCAGTTTGTCAGTTAGGGCCTTTTAAATTTTTTAATTAATTTAAAGAATTTTTTATTTTAGAGAGCACAAATGGGAGGGGCAGAGGGAGAGAGAGAATCTCAAGCAAACTCCATACTGAGCGAGGAGCCTATTGAGGGGCTTGATCTCAGGACACAAGAGTTGGTGGCTTAACCAACTGTACAACCCAGGCGCCCCAGGGTTTTTTTTTTAAAGTATAAATTTTTAAGAGTTTAATTTTCCTAATTACTAGAATCTCATAATGTGAGCTGTAAATAGTATAGAAAATATAAATAGGCAAAAAGAACTTGTACCACCAGTAGGTAACCATCATTAAAACATTTTGATGTTTATTCTTTTAATCTTTTGGTGTGTGTTGCAGGTTCAGGCTTATTATATACAGACACAAAGTTAATTCTAAGCACATCTGTTACTTTTTTCATTTAGAAGTTACTTTTTGTGACAGATGATTTTTGGATTCTTTTTAGCAATATGGTCCTTAGTTCAAACAGATTTTAGGGAGAAATGAAGTAAATAAAACATAAATGTGGAACTGCTCTGGTTGAAGGTAGCACGGAAATATAAAGCCTCAGTGTTTGGCTTTCTTCAGTGGCCCAAAGCGTCTGCCTTGGAAGTACCTCTGAAGAACTCTATGCTTCCTATAGGATATATGGTTGAAAATTTCTACTAAATATTTTTAATGGCTGCAGAATATTACCTTATGTGGCACCTGTGGTTCTTGAATGCAACCTGCCTTGAGGAATGTCATTAGCTGACAGACTCCAGCTACAGAGCCTTTGGAATTTGCTGCTGCACTGAGCCTTGCCATATTCTCCCTAGGCAGCTCCTTGCCAGTAACAGCATGACACACTGAGTCTAGCCATTTCTTCTGAATTTGGGACTTCTCTATGGGCAGTCTTTGCACCTGAATTCTGTAGAGAGCTGACATACAGAGCTGCAGTGATCTGAGGCTTAACACAGTCATCAGACCTGCATTGCAGCCAGAAGGCTTTCTCTGCTTATTCAACTTACTTTCCCTTTCCTTTTTTATAGGCATTTCTCAAAAAGAAGTTCTTTTACTTCTAACTCCATCTTGGTTCTCCTTCCTAGACAACCTGACTTGATACATCCATGTGTATGTGGTGTTTTTTTTTTTTCCATATATTAAATTCATTCATTCATTCATTCATTCATTCATTCATTTATATATTTATTTATTTATTTATTTATTTGAGAGCCCACACGCACAAGTGGGGTGAGGAGCAGAGGGAGAATCAGAATCAGTTCCCACTGAGCAGGGAACTTGATGCGGGGGTCTATCCTGGAACTCCGAGATCATTACCTGACCTGAAGGCAGACATTTAACCGACTGAGCCACCCAGGTGCCCCTTTTATTACATATTTTTAAGAGTTATAAATAATAATGTTCATGGTTTTAAGAAAAGCAAACAAGGGCACAAAGTGAAAATTACCGTTCTTTTCTCCCAACCTTCATTTTTATACCTATGTCATATTCTCACTTATATCATTATTTCCTGGTTTATCATCTTCAGGTAGTGTCTATTTTCTTACTCTTTCTGAAATATAAGGGGATTAGTGTATCTAGCATTGCATTTCTTTTATATTTGCTCCCCCATCTTTTAGCTAATGATGTTATGATTTTACATTGTCAAGCGTTTGTTTATACTTAATATCTGTAATTTGGACTTTTTTTAAAAAAAGATTTATTTGTGAGAGATACAGAGAGGCAGAGACATAGGCAGAGGGGGAAGTGGGCTCCCCTCGGGGAATCTGATGTGGGACTCAATCCCAGGACACTGAGATTACAAACTGAGCCAAAGGCAGATGCTCAGCCACTGAGCCACCTAGGTGCCCCTATAATTTGGACTTTGACTATAAATTGATTTTAAAAACTGAAGATCAACAGTAGTATTTACCATATTATAATTACTTAAATATAATTTAGTCCTGAACCAAGTGATTTGTTTGAAACTATAAAGGAGGAATGTAATTCTATGTATGTTAGCTCTGCCAAGGAAAATCTTCAAATTTCTTTCTAGATACTCAACTATTTCTGTTCCTTTTGTTCATGTTGTTTTCTTCAGTAGGTT
This sequence comes from Canis lupus familiaris, assembly GCF_011100685.1. Classification (NCBI taxonomy): domain Eukaryota; kingdom Metazoa; phylum Chordata; class Mammalia; order Carnivora; family Canidae; genus Canis; species Canis lupus. Next base: position 33,630,117 of record NC_049244.1, on the reverse strand, counting down.
AATAACACAAGCCATACTTCTTGGGGTTGAATCCCAGCATCAATAGCTACTGGTAATGTGATTGTGAATGAGTTAATTAGACTCTTGGTATTAAGATTTCTGAATTGCACAATTGGTTTAGCAGTTCTTGTATTAGTTTTCTATTGCCATTGCAACAAATTACCACAACTTAGCATCTTTGAGTGTTCATATGTCAGAAATTCAGTGTGTTAGGCTGAGTCTCTGTAAAGTCTTATAAGGCCCAAATCTGTTGGTAGGGCTGGTTCCTTTTTGGAAGCTTTGGGAGAGAAACTTTCCTTGATCATTCAAATGGTTGGCAGAATTGGTTTCTAAGCAGTTGTAGGACCAAGCTCCCATTTCCTTGTTCACTGTTGCTGTGGGGAGGGGAGTCATTCTCAGCTCCTAGAGACCACTCACATTCCTTGGTTTATGGTGCCTTTCATCCCTGAACCAACCATGAAGGGTCGAGTTTTTCCTAAGCTTCAAATCTTGCTTGCCTCTTCTGCTGATCCTTGATCTTCTGCCTCCTCCTTTTACTTTTAAGAAAGGGCTTGTGTGATTACATTTGGGTTTACCTGTGTAATTTACGATAATATCTCTGTTTTTAAGTTCCCAACTTTTTTTTGCCATATAATGAGACATACACAGAAGTAACAGCAGAGAGTGAAAATCATGATGGGACCAACATCTTGCCTACCACAGTCCTCCCTCAAGCCTTTGTGAGCCATATCTATCTCATAAGAAGTACATTCACCTCATGCCAAGATCCCCAAAGGTTTCAACCTATTACAGTATCAATTCAGAGTTTAAAAAAAAATCTCATCTAAATTTCATCAGCTCCGAAGCCCCTACCTAAGTCTTGTATTTAAACTAAGTATGATGGAGACTTTCTGTCTGTGGACTTACCTGTAAAACTAAAGAAACCATTTCCTCCAAAGATACAATGGTGGGACAACTTTAGGATGATAGTTAAAGACAATTTTGTTTAAAAGGGAGAGAATAGAAAAAAGGAGTCATAAGTTTCTAGTAGTTTCAAAGACCAGCTAGGAAAGAACATTAGATGTCAAGGCCTGGGAATAATCCTCTGTAGTTTGCAGCTTTACCCTCTGGGCTTGCCCTCCCTGGTTATTTTTGTAGGTTTTTATTCTTTTGTTTTTCTTCAGATTTGCTAGTTCTTGATTGTCTGTACATAGTCATGAAAAATTAAGTTGGTCAGTTTAGGGTAACTGACTCAGAGTTTCTTTGCTGCAGGGTTGTTTCAGTCATAGATCTCGTTTGGACTGTGGCATGTGGTAGGTTTCTTTAATGTACTCTAAGACATGCATTCTCAAAGGGGTAGAAATTAGTTAGGGGGTTAATTTTTTAATGGATAAGCCACAGATACATATATTTACAGTATACAAACATATATAGTATATCTGTTGTACTAAAATTTCATGTAGGTTATGTTTAGGGGATAAATGTCTAAAAAAAACTCCTTGGAGGGCAGTCCCGGTGGCTCAGAGGTTTAGCGTCGCCTTCAGCCCAGGGTGTGAACCTGGAGACCCAGGATCGAGTCCCATGTTGGGCTCCCTGCATGGAGCCTACTTCTCCCTCTGCTTGTGTCTCTGCCTCTCTCTCTTTCTCTGTGTCTCTCATGAATAAATAAGTAAAATCTTAAAAAAACAAAAACAAAACAAAACTCCTTGGAGGTCAGTAATGGAAAGAAAGGTGGGGAAATAGTGCTTGTATAATTGAGGGGGAGGCAGGCTATAGGTAGCCAAAATTGTCAAACTAATCATGGCTTATTTGGGAGAATGGGAGTGCTTTAGTGTCTCAAGTGCTGCTCTGCTTTTCTTTTAGGCCTCAACATCCACCGTAGAGCCCTCCACTGAATTGTACATTGTATTTAGAACATTAGTTTTCTAACTTTAAAAACTGAGATCCATAGTATAAAATGTTTTACACTGTAACTTAGTACATACATACAATTTTATAAATATGTAATGGTGCAAAAGTTTCATGAAATTGTACATATTTTCTGTTCTATTCTAGATCATTAAATTGCTAGTTGTACCCACCACAAGTATTTCAAACTTAGAGTTTGAAGAACACTTTAGACTAGTACTTTGGCTTAATCCTGAGGCTGACAGCCATAGCTCTCAGCTCTCTTTAAACAGGGAGAAGAGGAGAGGCCTAGTCATTTGGAATGCAGTTCTTTAATTACTGATTTACTTAGTTATATCCTTGATGAAATCCCACCTCCACCTCTTGCTCTTTTTATTTTAAGCTTAGAGCCTCTCTTTGGCTTTGTTGGGAAGATCCAAACCACTATCTTGGTTGCATTTTCCTTTGCTCATTTTTTCTTAATCTCATTTTATTGGTTATATTTTCAAGGTGTTACCCACAATTTCTAATCTGGAAGTATATTTCTTTTTCTCCCATACATTTATAGTTTGATTTATTTTCTTTTTGAGTTTGTTTAAAAATGGAACAAAACAACATCCTGTTGTTACCTGAAGACTGGGAGTGGTAGAAAAGACACGTTTCTGTGCTCAGTCTGCTATCTTGAATTGGAAGTCCTGTAGTTTAACAGTTCTCAAGTTTTATATTTTGGTGTTTTCCAATTTTTCTAAAAGCTTGCTACTACTAAACTGCGTGCATGGCCATGTTTATTTTTAGGAATGATTATAATATGTTGACTACCTGTGTCCATATATTTAGTTACCTATAAAATCTTTAATTTCCCTTTTTACTGGTACTAACTGGTTGGGTCATGGTTAAGTGAGGTGGTTTCTGGTGAAGCTATCACATTTTTAAAATTCCAGTTCTGCCATTTTTAGCTCTTTGCCATTAGGCAAATTACCTCATTTCTCTGTACCTGTTTGCTTATTCTAAAGCCAAGGATAAAGTTTTGACTTCATAGGGATGTTGTAAGAATTAAATGTTAGGGCATGTGAAGAAAGCTCTTAGGACAGTGCTTATCATGTATCATTTAGTAATGGTTTTTTTCTTTTTTTCTATATTATCATCATAGCTATACTGATCCACACATATATATATCCTTTTGCTTAAAAAGAAAATTACATATATTTTATCCTCTTGAACATTATTTATCCAGACATCATAGGTGAGCCATTTCCTTTGTTTTCAACCTACTTGATTTTCATTTAAAAAAATCTAATTGTTTTGCTGGAATTATTAAAAAATAATTATGCCAATAATAAGATATTGGCATAACTAAGAGTGAGTTAGCTAAACTAAGAGAAAGGGTGAGATGTGATTAGAGAAACACCAGTTTGTTAGGATAAAGCGTTGGAGATTGCAAGCCCTATTCACTTACATGGGCTTTTCATGGGTCATAGTTAAAGTTACCAGGTATAGAGTCAGAGTGGGTTAGAACACTGATCCTACAACTTACTGGCTATATGACCTTGGGTAAGTTACTTATGTTTTCTATGCCTCAGTTTCACTAACTGTAAAGTAGAGGTAATAAGGGATATTGTGAATATCCCATGAATTAACACATGCAAATTGCTTAATTGTACTTAGCTATTAGTATTAATATTTTGTAAGGATTTTGAATTCAGGGTTTGGTCGTGTTCAGAGTTTATGTAAGTATTAGGAATGCAGGGTTGAAATAAAGGGTGAGATTTTTATATTGAAAAGAGAAATGTACTGTGTACTTCCACTCTTTGGGGATGGAATACCATTTAGGACAAAGGAATTATTTAGATTAGAAAATACTTCATTAATAAAACAATACTTCAATCATTGGACCTTCCAGGCTTGTTTGGAGGTCTTAGGAACCATACCCAGTCATTGCTATGGTGACTTGTTGCTAGTTCTCTCACTGAACAGCCTTTCAATCAATTTCTGTTTTTCATCCTTGTTATATCTCACTTTCTGAATTTCTGCTTTAGTAGTTAAGAGTAGTTAGTACTCAGTTTTTTAATCCGTCCTTTGAAGTTGTACAAAATTTAAAGTTAAAATATATAAGAAACAGTATCTTATATTACACAATTTGTAGTTTCTTTTAGAGTTTATTACTCAAAATATTTTCTTTTCCAGTTTTTGACAATTAGGTTAGTAGCCATTTCACAATGTTTTATTTAGTAATCCTATCTGTAGCAATTTTTTCCTAATTACATAACACTTTGAGTAATACTTTTTATGCCTTCTGTTTTATTACACGAGTTAGATGTTTGAGTATAGTTGTAGAAATAGGTTTCTCAAGACTGCTAAGTTTTGTTTACTATTTTGTCTTTAATTATGAACATTCATTTAGTATCAATTTTGAGATTACAGAGACAAGATTTTTTTAATTGCAGAATTGCACCCTATTCAAATGACTTCACTGGTTAACCCTGGCTGACTGTACTATCTTTTTATGAGAAGGAATTTCCCCACAATAGTCTTGGAAGAAGAGAGATGTCTGTCTCTGATAAATTGCTAAAATAATGATTTTTCTTGAAAACAGTAGAATTTAGTATTTGCCTATAGATCTTCTCATTACCTGTGAAGTATGTGTTTGACACATGCACACACACAGACATGCCATATGTATGTTGAAAAACATTTTGATCTACCAAATTTGAGCCAACTTTTTCATTAGTAAAATTGCATGAAAATTTGGCAGTTTATTACAGCATATGTTCATTCATTCATTACTCTTGATGGTCCATTGCTGAATGTAGTTCTGATCATTCTTTGCTGTGTCAGTTTTGTGCATTACTAAACGTGGCATTCAATCACTCTGTTATTAATTATAAGCTTGATTTTGAAAATTACAGCTGCAATAGCATTTGGTTCAAGAATATCAAATATCCCTTTTGTTAGGAAGTAGTTGCCCTGTTGAGGTAGTTGAGTTTTTTGTTTCCTTTGGGTAATAGGCTATGTTGAGCTTTGGTTGTTAATTGATAGATGTGGTATCCTCTCTGTGAGAGCTTTTAAAATGCATAACACGTATTTCAGAAAGCAGCTGTTGCTATGGCAACTCTCGGGTCACTTGCAGCTCAGCTTACATGATTGGCTGTTAATGGAGTCTAATATGCTTGAGAAGAGAATTGAGCAAATGAAAGAAGGTTTTGAAGGAATCCTCTTAAACCTCTTGAAGTTAAACTGAAAAGCACATGAAAATTTAACACTTATATTACTGTTTTATACAATTGTACTGAAAGTAGTTTTATGAATAATGAAAGTGAGACAGGACAGATTTTTGGAAAAAATAATTTTTTGAACACTTTGAGAAATGTTGGAAGCATGTGCTGTCACTTTTTTTCATTTTACTGTTGTTTAAAGAAATGCTCTTAACAGCTATCAGTTACGTTTTGTATTCTACCCTCTTGTAGCACCTTCCTCAGAGGAGTTAATTAGATTGAGGCATGAGAAGGTTGTTAATTGTGCAGGGTCAGAAAGAATGGTAAAACCAAGAATCATATCTAAATTTACTCTGGTGAAGCTATTAAGAGTCTGCCCTGATTTGAATTCTTAAGGTAGTCCGATGAACCTGCCTCTCTCAGGGATATGTGAATGATGTAAAAAGGGTGGTGGTGGTATGTACTTTGGATTTTAAGACCTGTAAAGTAGGTAAAATGAAGTCTAATTGAGAGCTGCCATAGTAAAAATTAATAGAGCCAGGGAAAATGACACACAGTATTATCTGTCTTGTTAAAGGATGGAGTTTTGGTCAGCATCTACCACCTCTTCTGTAACAGTAGTACTAGAATGAGGACAGTTTTACTAATTTTGGCAGTTAAATAAATCAAATGTAATTAAACTGTATTATGGAATTTAAAGTTTAAATACATTAAAATAGTAAATTCACTTTAGAGTGATTTTACTTTGTTAAACCCATGTCAGCTGGCTAGTTCAGCAAGTGTAGGAAATAGGTCTAGGACATGCAGCTTATTTTACGTATTTGCTGTTTCCACTTTATGGTAGGGTTTTAAAAAAATTACTGATTATGGCGGTAGTGTTAAAATTGATACACTAAATAAGTTACAGCTGTTGGTATGTATAGTTCTTTTAGATATTCTGATTTTGCTAGCAGAAATAACCAGTGATAAAAAATTAATCAGCACTTTTAAACACCCTAAATTACTTTTGATTTATTATTTTCTTTATTAAGAAAATAACTTCGAGATATTAAAGAAAACTTTTCATGATAGGCTACATATATAAGTATAGAGTACCATCAGTTCTGTTTTGATACAACACTTTAGAAGTTAAGTAAACACCTTCTAAACACTAAAATCTGTTAAGTTCGTGATCACTATGACCTTTGAAAATATTTTTAAAAATAATTTTGTTTTTAAATGTCTGGTGACTATAGATCCTGGTCTACCTTGGGCAGTTCTGGTACTACTGAATTATTCTGTTATCTAATGTAATTATTGATAGTGCTCCCATTTTATATTTAATATCAGGAAGTATAACAAAAAGTAAAGGAAGTCACATATAAATTTGTAACATAGATAGCCACCATCAACATTTTAGTGCACTTCCCTTTCAGTCTTTCTGTGCACATGAACATATAACATATATAAAACATATACAGTAGAGGCTATCCTATTTATCTTACCTTATCCATCCATATTTTCCTTCTATAATATATCAAACATTTTGTGTTTAATTTACTACAAATACTGTTTTTAATGATATATATTTATATATTATATATATATATCGGAAGTAAATGCTCTCCATTTGTAGGGCTTAGGTTCTTTGAGGGTTTTTTGTTTTTTGCTAGTCAGGACAGGTAAACACCTTTACTACCTGTAAATATGTTTATATTTTTATTTTAGGGTAGAATGATAGAATAGGAATCACCGAATCAAAGATTATTGAATTTTGAAGGGTTTCAATATGTATTACTTTTGTAGAGGAACTTGTAATATTTTTTACTTTGAAGTTTTAAAAAATTTACTTGTTGGACTTCATGTGCAAAGGGTTGAATTAATCTTGTCCTCAGTTCATGAAACATGATAATTCCTGACTCATTCAAGGTGTTGCTTTTGTTTTTTTTATCCACCTTTTTTTTTTTTTTTTAAGATTTAATTTATTTATTCATGAGAGAGAGAGAGGCAGAGACACAGGCAGAGGGAGAAGCAGGCTCCATGTGGGGAGCCTGACATGGAACTCGATCCCAGATCTCCAGGATCACGCCCTGGGCTGAAGGCGGCGCTAAACCGCTGAGCCACCTGGGCTGCCCTGCATTGTCCACTCTTTTTTGTCTTCTCCCATAGGCATTCATTTAATATGTTTGATATATATACATGTATTGGTATGCATTCTTATAAAAACATGTTGTGTGGATTTTTTTTCAAGTTCTTGTTTATTGAATCTAATGACTTCCATAGTGTACATTAGTATTCCAATGTGTATATCTGCCATGTTTCACTTAACCATTATCCCAGTGCAGTGATGGACACTGTAATTCTTCCATCTCCCTGCTATTACAGATAGTTCTGAAAAAGATCATCCCTTATAAACTCCTATGGATATGTATTACCCAACTGACTTAGGTCTGTATATACCCAGTTTCACTAAATACTGCCATATTACTCCTGTGAGTAGTTGTGCCAGTCTTTACTTCCAGTAGGGGTATATGAGGAGTCCTTTATTTCTATTACAGATAAATCCCAATACCAGTATGGTGTGTCCTATCACAATTAGTAGGAAAGGTAGGCAGAAGTTTTTTCATCTAGCTGCTTACCTCCAGGTTCCAGAAGTGTAACTGTTTTCCAGTAACTTCTCTTCCGTCTTTCTAGGCTTGTATTGTTGCAGTGTTTTGTCAGGTAGACTAGTGAAGTGGTTAAGAGCATGTACTCAGGATCTAGTCAGCTTGGAGTTAAATCTTGGCTTTGTTGCTTAGTAATTGTGTGACCCTGGGCTTTGCATAGGGTTGCTTCAGTTTTGTAATTTGTAAAATGAAGGTAAGAGAAGTTTCCTGCTTTTGTGAATATATGTATATTGTTAGAATAGTGGCTGAGCACACAGTAACTGCTTTGTGAGTAGATTACTGTTACCAAGTTAAAAATCCAGCTGAAATTTAGAATGGAATTGCATTGAATTGATACATTTGAGGGAGAAATCACATGATAAGCTGTCCCATCCAACAGCATGAATAGCTCTCTGTTGATCAAAACTTTCTGTGTATTTGAATGAAATTAGATTGTCTTTTATTTTTTCATGACACTCATTATTCTTGATCGCTAGCTCTTAATTTTGTCTTGGGACAAAATTTGATGTTTTGGATTTGATACTGTCTGGATTTGATATTTGGTAATATCTGATATTGGTTGTTACAACTTGGGCAATGCCATTGCACCTAGTGGGTACAAGCCAGAGATGTTGCTTAGCATCCTGTAGTGCAGAGGCTAGCCCTCAGTTATCCAGCTCAGTGTTAATAATGCTGAGGTTAGAAATCCTATTTAGGTATATTGTTTTGTTGCCTTTGTGAATGGTTATTGCTATTTGAGGGGAATTTTGGGGATTTTCTGTTACCTTGTGTCTGGCAGTCTAGCTGAACTTTTTCTTTGTAGACTCGGATAATTTTTCTGTGTAGATGATAAGGTCTCTCCTTCTCATTTCTCTTTCTTCCTTTCCCTCTCCTCCATCTTTCTTCTCATAATATTGATAAAGACCTTTACTATTACGTTAAATGATAGCAGTGACAATGAGCATATTTATATTGCTCCCAACTTTGTAGAGTGTGTTTAAACTTTGTTAACATTAAGTAACACCAGAAATATGAAGATATAAATCTCATTTTACCTTGCCATTGTTATTACCACTTAAGATGTGTTCTTGAGTGAAGAATGCTTAACTTCACTATTACACAAAGAAATGTAAAAAAGCAGTAATGAAATGATGCTTTGTGTATCACTAATGATATCAAGAATTTTTCTACAAGTGCTTTAGTCATTTTTCTCTGTATCTTTGTCTTTTACCAGTTTTTTGGTTTCAGTGTTTTTCTAAGTTATGACTTATTCAAGTGTTAACACTTTGGCTATTTCTTGTGATAGTTCCCTTGTCTTGATTGTTTTGATGTGCAGAAATTTAACAAAGTTTAATCTTCTTACCTCAGTAAGATCTTTTATTGCTTTTTAAGCACAAGAAGATCTTTAATTTCTTGAAACTTTCTTCTGTCTATGACATTTTCCTGGTTAAACAAGGGTATACTTATCAATCCTTTTTCTTTTGTTCTAAATCGTTTACCTGACTTCAGGTGTTATTTTTTCTCCTGAAATGCTAGATTGATAAGTGTATCCTTGTTTGTGTACTTTGTTCCCTTACCCCATGCCCATTGGTTTACATAGAGCTCAGGATTTTATGGAGGTACCTCAGGGGCCATTGAAGATATGGCACTGAGGTTTGGGCTTGATAAAGGGACAGGGCTCCAGACTTCATACCTAGATTATTTTTGTGTTGGACATTTCTGACTGAATGATCCACTGTTAACCTCTTCTAAGACTGAACCTATTATCTTTACCCTTTCTCCTGCGGGGTGCTTCCATCCTCAATTCTTTATTCTGCTTCAATTTTTTTCCTCTTTGTTCTTCCATCATTCTCTCACGTATAGAATTTGAAATATATTGCCTTCAATGGCACTTTTTGATTCACTTCATCCAGTCCACTGCTAAGGGTTACCAGTTTGGTTTTTATATTGTTTCTTCTTGAATTTATCTCTTTACCTGTGTGATTAATATTTAAAATAATCCAGTCTGGTTATAGGATGGAGGATTGATTTGAGGGAAATAAGAAGACTAGAAGACTATTGAGATATCATGGGGACACTGGGAGCCTTTATTAGCACAGTGTGAGTAGGATTAGAGAGGAAGGCATAGATTTAAGATACATTTTATTGGTAAAGTGGGCAAGATTCAAGGGAGTCAAGGCTGATCTCAGGATTTCTGATTTTCTTTCTTTTTTTTAAAAACTTTTATTTTTTAAATTTTTATTTATTTATTCATGAGAGAGAGAGAGAAAGGGGGTGGGCAGAGACACAGGCAGAGGGAAAAGCAGGCTCCATGCAGGGAGCCTGACGTGGGACTCGATCCCAGGACTCCAGGATCTGGCCCAGGGCTGAAGGCGGCGCTAAACCGCTGAGCCACCCGGACTGCCCGATTTCTGATTTTCTAGCTTATGTGAGAAGATGGTGAGATGAATAATTTTAAGGAAAAACATAATTTTAAAATTTAGTCTTACTATTTTTTTGAAGGAAGATGAGGTACTATTCAGAAGAAAAGCTCAGTTTATGGTGCGTCATGACAAAAGTCTTCATTTTGCAATCAAGAAAATATACATATGAAGCAATAGTAAAATCTTATCTGAAAAAAGATTTTTTAGTTTAGATATTTTAAAAAATTGGCATTAGCAACCTTTTTTTAAAAAAGTAATTTCTCTACCTTTTTTTTTAAAAAAGATTAGGGAGCTTGAATTCTTAATCCAAGATCAAGAGTGACATGTTCCACAACTGAGCTAGCCAGTTTTTTTATTTTACAGGTTTTTGTTTTCTATTTATTTCTTGGGGGGGTGGTGTGGAGAGAGTGCACGAGCTGGCACGGGGTTGGGGCAGAGGAAGAGGGAGAGAGAGAATCTTAAGCAGGAGGCTCCATGCCCAGCGCAGAGCCAGATGAGGGACTCAGTCTTACGACCCTGAAATCATGATCCGTGCCGAAATCAAGAGTCAAACGTTTGACTGCCTAACATACCTAAAGGATTCATCTCATCCATGTCCCATTTAATGTTGTCAGGGCAAGAGTTGGGGAATATTTTGGGAGGTTGGGAGAGGGGTCTGCTCCCCCAACCTAGATGACTTAGCAACATCAGTGGTGGTTAAAAACTGGTCTACAAACAAACAAGCAGATTCTTAAATACAGAGAACTTGGGGTTGTCAGAAAGGAGGTGGATGAGAAAATGGGTGAAATCAGTAAAGGGGACTAAGAGGTACACAATTCCAGTTATAAAATAAATGAGTTATGGGTATCTGGGTGGCTCAGGTGGTTAAGTGTCTGCCTTCAGCTCAGGTCGTGATCCCTCGGTCCTAGGATCAAACCTTGCATGAGGCTCTGCACTCAGTGGGGAGTCTGGTTTTTTTTTTTTTTTTTTTTTTTTTAAACTAGGGGAGGGAATGAGAAAATCTGCTTTTCTAGGAAAGAAAACAGAGTGTGCTACCTTGGAAGGATAGGGGTTACAGTGTTTCTGTTTTAAGTGATTGGGGACTGTTGAATGGTTGTAGGCTTGGGGAAAGAGATAGTGGAGAATGAACTATTTACATGGGGGGATGGAGCAAAAACAAGGGGAAGGATACCTTATCTACTGTGATAACATTGAAGGACAAAGAATAAGTAAGAGAAGTAAACAGGTAGTTCTTAACTAATGACTTCATTTTTTTTTTTTTTTAATGAACTTCAGGGAAGCTGGAGGTTGGCCATGGGAGAGGTTCTTAAGATTGGTGAAAGTTTGTAATAATTGTTGAAGAGAATGAGAGAAGAAGTCCATCATGGACAAATAAAAAGAATGCTTTAGAAGGATTAAGATTAAGATTCCACTTTAAATTGGAGATCAAAATTTAGAATAGTATAAATTTTCAAGTCGCTGATCCATTTTCCAACACCACTTAGTCTCTTGGCTGTTTAAGAGAAGATAGTTTGTGGGGTTATTTTAGGCTTAGACTTTTGTGTGACAAGTCCTACAGAAGAACTCAGGGGTAAAACGTGTTGGTGAGGAAGTGGTTTAGGAGATCATTCATGTATATACTTACTAAGGAAAGGAAATGACAAAGGGACAAGTAGACAGTGTAAGGAATGTATGAAATTGAGGAACAGATACAAGGATAATATGTGGGCACAAGAAGTTGTGAATATTGGAAGATGTGGTCAGATTGGTTAAGTGTCTGTCAAAGTTTATAGATGGAAGACCAAAAGCTGTGTGAAGTTTTTGGAATTGATAAGATTCAGGAGTCTTGACACTTGGGTTTTTAGATAAATGTTGCCCATGGTGGTAGGACATATGGTAGGACAGAAATCTGACTCAGATGCAGATATCTTCAGTGAATGTGGAGAGCAGTACTTAGGCGATCAGGAAGTGAATAGATGACACCAAGGAGGAAGATTAGAAGGTGCTATACAGGTAGAGGGTGGGAGCAGTAGTGGTTTAGGAGAGATAATAGGTAACCAAGAGAATTAAGAGTGTGGAATAATATTTGTTCTAGTTTCAGCTTGTTCAAAATGGCTAAATTTTTCTATATGAAGATGTCTGAGACCTTGGCCTTGTCATAAAGCTCAAAATAGTCATGTATAATTATAAAACTGGGCAATTTTGTAAATAGGTGCCAAAATGCCATGGTCAGTAAAATTCTAGGAAACTTTTGAAGTTTTATCACTTCATTCTGTGAATATAACATTTGAAATGTTAAAGAGATACAGAAATATGGAAGAAGAGGCAAATGTAAAAGGTGAAAGGGAGGTGGGGAGTGGTATGAGCACAGGTAATTTGGGCTGAAGAAAACAAAACTTACCATTTTACCTATAATAGAGCATGTCATTAGAGGTAGTTGGAGAAGAGAGTGGTTTTAACACAGAAACAAACTTACCTTCATATGTTTCACCTTTTCACTAGATTGTCTTCCGTAAAAACCTCATGTTCCCATGAGAGAGTATCCCTTAGAGCCCTTTTGGGATGGGGAGATAAAGCAATGTACTTCTAAAAAGTGAAATCAGGGGAGTCTTTAGTATCATTTAGGTTTGCCATTCAATATGCTTAAGTGTTTTGGGATTTAATGTAAAACATCAGTTTTCTTAGACGCTTATACATGGAATCATTCATACTCTACAGATTCTAGTTAATAGAGTTTTTCCTTTAGTCTCTGGAATACCTAATGTTTAATAAGAGTATGTGACTGAAATATTTCATGTTTGTAAGTACTGAGATACAAGAAGTGTCCAGTTTACTAGTAAACTGGTAATGAAATATAACAGCCTTCATTAAACCTGATCATTGTGTTAAAATAGTAAGCTACAACAATGATGATATCCTAGAATTTTGTATTGAGGACAATAGTTTTTTGTACCTTCACTAACTCCCTGAATCACTGTCATTGATGGTAGTAAGCTTGGCAGTGGGGAATGCTAGAGAAATAAAGAGAAGAAACCTGACCAGAGTCATCATCCCTGGAGTATATTTAATCAAGATGATTGCCTGGGGCAGCTGGCAGTCATGGTGCTCCAGTGAGTAGTGATGAAACTGTGTCTGAGACTTTTATAGATACATGTCACCTAACTTTCTGTTGTACCCTCAATTTTAGTTAATGGCATTTTGAGAAGCTTTTTATTGGAATGCTTCAATCTCCTTGTAAGATTTTTTTCTTAAGTTAATTTTCTCCTAATTGTGAGCATATTATTTACTTCACAGTAAATAGACAACTGTATGATCTGTAGTTTCATATCGTAACAGTACATTATCTTGACTTAGCTTACAATTACTAAGATAGTATCCTTTGGAACTCCTGGTGTGGGGATCCCTGGGTGGCTCCGCGGTTTAGCGCCTGCCTTTGGCCCAGGGCGCGATCCTGGAGTCCCGGGATCGAGTCCCGCGTTGGGCTCCCGGCATGGAGCCTGCTTCTCCCTCTGCCTGTGTCTCTGCCTCTCTCTCTCTCTCTCTCTCTCTCTGTCTATGAATAAATAATAAATTTAAAAAATCTTAAAAAAAAAAAAAAGGGAACTCCTGGTGTGTGATCAGCAAACTCTTATGGTATGATTATGGGCTATACAAAATTAAATTATCCACAGTGAAATAGCATAATAAATTAAGTGTCTAATATTTTAATGTGCAAAATTTGATAGAAGATTCTCTTAAAGTAAAAAAATTATTTAAAAGCCACATAATTTCAAAGTTATATGTCTAATAAATTGTTGGCTGTCAGCATCATTGCCACATGGCCATATGACCAAGAATAATCACTGCCCCAGCCTACCTTGGCCATTACACTTGTACATCCTTCAAGTCACTCCAATATTATTCCCTTAGAGAATCTTTCTAAGACCTCCTTTTAAAGTACATTATCACCTCATGTCATTTCTCACAATCTGAAATTGTCATGTTTCTCCTTTCATTTATTGCCTGATTCATTCCTCCTCCTCCTCCTCCTCCTCCTTTTTTTTTTTTTTAAGATTTTATTTATTTATTCATGAGAGACAGAGAGGCAGAGACATAGAGGGAGAAGCAGGCTCCTCACAAGGCACCTGATGTGTGGGACTCGATCCCCCGATCTGGAATCATGCCCTGAGCCAAAGGCAGATGCTCAACCGCTCAACTGCTGAGCTACCAAGGTATCCTGAACATGCCATGCCATCTTCTTAAAAGACTGGGATTTCATCTAATTTATTTACTGCTCTGTTCAGCACTTTTTTACCGCTCTGTTCAGCACTGTATGTTAGCATATAGGAGTTACTCAGCATACATTTTAAAGTGGTTTTGAATAAGTAATTTCTAAACAGAACTCTTATGGAATAGAGGAGTGTTATGGGCTAATTTAGTGCACCCCAAAAAGATATGTTCAAGTCCTGTGAATGTGCCCATATTTGGAAATAGAGTCTTTGCAGATGTAATTAAGTTAACATGAAATCATACTCAGGGTGGGCCCTAATCCAGTAGCCTGGTCTCCTTATAGAAAGAGAAAACAGAGACTTAGGAAGGAGAACTATGTGAAGACCTAAAAACACACAGATATGGGGAAGACGCCATTAAGGTTGGAGGCAGAGATAGAAGTTATGCTTCAGCAAACCAAGAAATGCCTGAGGCTATCAGAAGCTGGAAGAGGCAAGAAAGGATTCCCTCCCCTAGAGGCTTTCAGAGGGAGCCTGGCTCTGCCAACATCTTGAATTTGAACTTGGCCTCCAGAATGTGAGATAATAAATTTCTTTTGTTTAAAGCCATCTAGTTTATGGTACTTTGTTATGGTAGCCTCAAAGAACCAATACAAGGGAAGAGCCTTAGAAAAGCAAAATATAAGCACAAGGGATAAAAGAACATACTCTCATTGTTGAAGCCTCTGATTTTCAGCATTCTTTGGTTAGTAGTTGTCTTAATGGTTTTGAACATTTTTAGCATTTTGAGGCATGTAAAAATATCATTGCTTTTATCAGATGGTTTCTTTTTTTCCCCTGCAAGGATTTATTGAAATTCCATTTGTTCCACATAACAGTCTCATGGAACTGTATGGGATATAATAGTCATTTTGTTTAAGTATTATAATTTGATTATAATCAGGAAAAATAATGATCATAGTCTCAATCTTCAAGAGATAGAGACCATATTGAGTAGGGAAGAGGAGGAGGAACCTACATAACACCAATGCCCAGTTTTTGTAAGTGAATTAATAAGAATAAACAAATGTTTTGAACCTGGGGAGAAAGTGGGAGGATGATTTGATAGCATACGTTACCTGGTTTTTCCTTCATGTTGGATGTTTTAATGTGTTGCATTTTCGCATACAGTTTGGCAGTTATTTTGGAATATTCTTCCCTCCAGAAATAATTTAAGTCTTTAAGTTGTAAAAATAATACAGAAATTTCTTCTCTGTACCCTTAATCTGACTTCTCCAAATGCCAGTAACTTTCATAACCACAGTATAATCATAAAAAAACCCCCGGAAAATTAACTGGTATCGTACTGTTAACTAATATGCAGACCTTATTCATATTTTATCACTTGTCCCATTGATGTCTGTTTTCTGATTCAGGATCCAAGCTAGGATCACAATTTGCATTTAGTTGTCATATCTCTTCTCTAACATGCACAGCACCTCAGCATTTCTAAGTCTTTCATGACCTTAACACTTTAAGAGAATACTGGCCTATTATTTTGTAGCATGCCCGTCAGTTTGGGTTTATGTGATTATCCTGTGATTAGATTCAGTTTTTTCTTTTTTTGGCAAGAGTACCACAGAACTGAAGTTGTGCTCCTGTTTGCTCATTATATTAGTGGGAGGCCCCTGCTGATATATGTCATTACTTAGTGGTGTTAACTGTGTTCCCTTGGTTAAGGAGGGTTTGCCAGCTTTCTCCTGTGTAAATTATAATTTTCTGCTTTGTAATTAATTAGTATCTTTTAGGGAGATACTTTCAGACTGTATAAGTTTCTTACTATATTTTGCTTATCAGTTTTAGTATCTTTAATGATTCCTGCCCGAAAAAAATTATATTTATCAAGTGTAAATCTTTAAAAAAAATCTTTAAAATGGTATTTAGTGGATCTATTGATGTGAAGAGAACTTACACATAGCTCTCACTGGATTTAAAATAACACAAAATTATATACTTTAATTATTATTCACCAACCAATATTTATTTGGATTTTGCAATTGTAAAAGAACTTTCCGAACCAGTTCACAAAGTAATGAACCACTTCAATCTCATATCTTCCATCTGGTTTGACTTCACTCCTTAACATTCATTTAGTCATAGGGATTAATGAAGAACCCATTACTTCCTAATTATGGTCCCATAGAATTTGTTTTTTCACTGCTTTGTCAAAATTAATAGGCATATATTCTTCAAGATATTTAGAATCTACCTATTATGGCCTAAGTGTAATTTTTCTGTTTTCTGAATTTTAAGTTCCTTAAGAATGGGAACCATAATTTAAACATTTTTGGATACTTACACTGTGTAACATTAACTTACATTTAGTAGATTTAAAATACCAGGGAGGGTATAGAATGGAGGGTCAAGATGGTCTTGGCTTTTTAAGTTTGTGGATTTTTTTCCCCCATGAAACTAAGCCTATAGAAAACTTTGAGAATGTTTCCTAACGACTACAGATTCATCCCTAGCCCAGAAAACAGAAAAAAATGTGTGCTGCACTGAGAAAGGTTTATTATATTGTTTCTGTTTCAAAATTAGAATTAGTATCATAGAGCCAGTTTTGCAAATTAATGTACAGAGTTAATAATAGATGGAGACAATGATTATATGGACAGAGAATGGATTAGATGTCATTAAACTTGAGCTATAAATTATGGTTCAGATTTTACTTTTTAACTTTTATTTAAAAAGTTTTTTTTTAAAACTGGATTAATATACTCATATATTTTGAGGGGAGCTGAAAAAAAAGGTTTGATTTTTAGTGATGTTTTCTTTACCAGATTAAAAGTAATTACCATTTGTGCTTTTGTTAAATTTTATAATTTTTTTCTTAGGACTGTAATAAAGTAATGGTAGTTTCCATACTTGAAATAATTCTTTGAAAGATGTATTTATTATTTTAGAGTATGCATGTGAGTGCATGGTGGGGGAGAGTGTGGGGGCAGGGGCAATGGGAGAGAACTTCAAGCAAACTTCCTGCTAAGTGCATGGTCAGACTCAGTGATCGGCCCCATGACCCTGAGATGATGACCTCAGCTGAAACCAAGAGTCAGATGCTGGGCAGCCTGGGTGACTCAGCAGTTTCGTGCCGCCTTCAGTCTGGGTGTGATCCTGGGGACCTGGGATCGAGTCCCATGTCAGGCTCCCTTCATGGAGTCTGTTTTTCCCTCTGCCTGTGTCTCTGCTTCTCTCTCTCTGTGTGTGTCTCT
Organism: Canis lupus familiaris; assembly: GCF_011100685.1. Taxonomy (NCBI): domain Eukaryota; kingdom Metazoa; phylum Chordata; class Mammalia; order Carnivora; family Canidae; genus Canis; species Canis lupus. The sequence goes on along the minus strand of NC_049244.1, from coordinate 33,612,557 downwards.
CTCATGAATAGATAAATAAAATCTTAAGAAAAAAGAGATGCTTAACTGACTAAGCCACCCAGGTGCCCCTACTTGAAATAGTTTTTATATGAAAATTATGGGGCTATACAAGTTAATTATTTTGATGAGGTTTTTTTAAAGAAGTTATTTTCTTATAAATGTTTTTGTTTTTGTAGAAGTTTTTTTTAACAGCGGATATTTGTTTGTTTTAGCCAGATGACTTATTTGGAATACTTTTATTGTTCCCCATCTGGAGTCACTAAATTGGTGATACACTGTTTTTCATAATGAAGTTGTTGTCAGATGATTCTTATTTGTATGAGTCAGTATATCAGGAAAATATTTTAATGTAATTTTTAGATGAGGAGAAGTTAAATGGTGGTGTTTGAATTTTGGAAAAACTTTAATTTTAAAAAATTTTATATATACTTTTTATTTACATTCAATTTGCCAACATATAGTATAACACCCAGTGCTCATTCATCCGGTGCCCTGCTTAAATCCTGTCATCCAGTTACCCTGTCCCTCCACCCACCTCCCCTTTTGCAACCGTTAGTTTCCCAGAGTTACAAGTCTCTCATGGTTTTTCTTCCTAATTTTTCCCCTCAGCCCCCCCCCCTTCCCTTATGGTCCCTTGCACTATTTCTTATATTCTACGCATGAAACCATATGATATTTGTCTTTGTCCAATTGACTTATTTTACTCAGCGTAATACCCTCCAATTCCATCCATGTCAATGTAAATGGCAGATATTCATCCTTTCTGATGGCTGAGTAATATTCCTTTGTGTGTGTGTGTGTGTGTGTGTGTGTGTGCGTGCGCACGTGCGCACACATTTTCTTTATCCATTCATCTGTTGAAGGACATTTTGGATCTTTCCACAGTTTGACTGCTGTGGACATTGTTGCTCTGCATATGGGGTACAGGTGTCCCATCGTTTCACTACATTTTTATCTTTGGGGTAAACTTTGTTACTGATTTCTTTTTAGCTTAACTGAACTTGAGGCCAGAAAAAATGGTCTGTATTGTTTTAGTCCTTTTTAGTTTGTGTAGGTCATGTGGTCAGTTTTTGCAAATGTTCTATGTGTGCTTGAAGTCTATGTGTATTATATATATATTTGCTAAATGCAGTTGTGTCCATCAGGTTTAAGGTTGTTCTATAATTGTGTGAAATATTTTATATGCTTTAATCTTTACTTTTCTAGCAGTTACTGAGAGAAGTGTTCTTAAATCTACTACATCTGTATCTTTGTGGTAAATACACAGTAGTGCAGTTGCTGGGTAGTATGATAGCTCTATTTTTAACTTCTTGAGGAACCTCTACATTGTTTTCCAGAGTGGCTGCACCAGCTTGCATTCCCACCAATGTTGCAAGAGGAGTTCCCCTTTCTCCATATCCTCGCTAACATTTGGTGTTTCCTGTCTTGTTATTTTTAACCATTCTCACTGGTGGAAAAAAACTTTAATTTTAAAGGATTACAATCCCATTTTCATATAAAGCACATGGAAATATAAATGTAAGGTTCTGTAATTTTGACAAACAGGCTGTCAGTTTTCTATTTCCACATATTCTTTCTTATATATGTTGTACAGTGTGATTTGTATGAGGCAATTTTATTTATTTATTTTTTTTGAGTTCCTTTTTACTTGCTATTTGAAAGGCTGACTGCACTTTTTTTAAAAAAAGTTTTTATTTTAATCATATGGTGCTCATCTCCATCGATGCACTCCTTAATCCTCATCACCTATTTCATCCATCCCCCTGCCTACCTCCCCTCTGATAACCATTAGTTTTCTGTCTTTAGTTAAGAGTCTATTTCTTGGTTTGTCTCTTTCTCTCTTTTTCCTTGTTTGTTTTGTTTCTTAGATTCCACGTATGAGTGAAATCATATAGTGTTTGTCTTGATCTGACTTATTTCACTTATCATTATTTACTCTAGCTACATCCATCCATGTTGCATGCATGTTGCAAAAGACAAAATTTCATTTTTTTCACTATATAATATTCCATTGTGTATATATAATACATTCTTTATCCATTTATCAATTCGTGAACATTTGAGCTCCTTCCATATCTTGGCTATTGTTAATAGTGCTACCATAAACAGAGGTCTGTGTATCCCTTTGAATATTGTTATTTGTATTTTTTGGGTAAATCCCCAGTAATGTGATCACTGGATCATAAAGTAGTACTGTTTTTAACTTTTTGAGGAACTTCCATACCCTTTTCCACAATGGCTACACCAATTTGCATTCCCACCAACATTGCATGAGGTTCCTTTTTCTCCACATTCTTGCCAACACCTTTGGTTTCGTGTGTGTGTGTGTTTGTGTGTGTGTATGTGTGTATTTTAGCCATTCAGACACATAAGAGGTGATAGCTCATTGTAGTTTTGATTTGCATTTAACTGATGATGAGTAATGTTGAACATGTTTGCATATGTCTGTTGGCAATCTGTGTCTTTGGAGAAATGTCTGTTCATCTTTTCTGACACCTTTTAGTTGGATTATTCATTTTTGGGTGTTGAATTTTATAACTTCTTTTTATATTTTGGTTACTAACCCTTAATTGGACATGTCATTTGCAGATATCTCCTCCATTTCTTAGGTTGCCTTTTAGTTTTGTTGATTTTTTTTTTCTGTGAAAAATGCTGATGGTATGGTATTTGATAGGGATTTCAGTAAATGTGTAGATTGCTCTGGGTAGTATAGACATTTTAACAGTATTTGTTGTTCTGATCCATGAGCATGGAATATTTTTCCATTTCTTTGTGTTGTCTTTAATTTCTTTTTTTAGTGTTTTATAGTTTTCAGAGTACAGGTCTTTCTTGGTTAGGTTTATTCCTAAATATGTTACTATTTTTTTGTGCAATTGTAAATGATATTATTTTCCTTTTATAAAAAAATTTTATTTATTTGAGAGAGAGAGCTAGCACAAGTGGGATTAGGGTCAGAGTGAGAGGGAAAAGCAGACCCCCTGCTGAGCAGGGAGCCCATTGTGGGGCTGGATCCCAGCACCCTGAGATTATGACCTGAGCCAAAGGCACTTAACTGACTGAGCCATCCAGGCACCTGAGATTATTTTCTTAATTTTTCTTTCTGCTGCTACATAATTGACGTAGAGAAATGCAACAGATTTCTGTACATTGATTTTTGTATCCTGCGACTTTGCTGAGTTTATCAACTCTAGTAGTTTTTTTGGTGAAGTCTTACAGATTTTCTATATATAGTATATTGTGTCATCTACAAATAGTGAAAGTTTTACTTCTTCCTTATGGATTTAGATGCCTTTTATCTTTTTATCTCTTTTTGCTGTCTGATTGCTGAGACTAGGACTTTATTATATTAAGGTGTGTTCCTTCTAAACCTATTTTATTGAGGTTTTTTATTATGCATAGATGCTATACTTTGTCAGATGCTTTTTCTGCATTTTGTGAAACGATCATATGGTTCTTATCATTTCTCTTATTTTTTTCCATTTCTCTTATTGATGTGATGCATCATTGTATTATTGATTGATTTGTGAATAATGAACCACCTTTGCAATCCAGGAATAAAACCCACTTGATCATGGTGAGTGATGTTTTTAATGTATTATTGGTTTCAGTTTGCTAGTAGTATTTTGGGAAATTTTGCATCTGTGTTCATTGGAGATTGTACCCTGTAGTTCTCTTTTTTTTGTGGTGTCTTTATCTGGTTTTGGTATCAGGATAATGCTGGCCTCATAGGATGCATTTGGAAGTTTTCTATTTTGGAAGTTCTTCTATTTTGTGGAATAGTTTGAGAAGTATAGTTATTCTTTAGATGTTTGATAGAATTCACTTGTGATGCTGTTTGGTCCTGGATTTTTGTTTGTTAGGAGTTTTTAAATTACTAATTCAATTTTGTTGGTGGTAGTTAATCCTTTTCAAAATTTCTATTTCTTCCTGTTTCAGTATTGGTAGATATGTTTCTAGGAATTTCGTCATTTTTTCTAGGTCGTTTAATTTCTTGGCATATAGTTTTTCATAGTATTCTCTTATAATTGTATTTTTGTGGTGTTGGTGGTTTTGTCTCCTCTCTCACTTGTGATTTTATTTATTTGGTTCCTTTTTCTTTTATTCTTAATAAGTCTGGCTAGAAGTTTATCAGTTTTATTGATTTTTTTTTTCAACGAACCAGTTTCTGGTTTTATTGGTATGTTCTATTATGTTTCTAGTTCCTATATCATTTCATTCCTTCAGTTACCTTTAGGTTTTGTTGTTCTTTTTCTAGCTCCTTTAGGTATAAGGTTAGGTTGTTTATTTGGGATCTTGCTTCTTGAGGTAGGCTTATATTGCTGTAAACTTCTGTTTTAGAACAACTTTTGCTGTGTCAAGGTTTGGAACCATTCTCATTTTCATTTGTTTCTATGTACTGTTTTGTTTCTTTGATTTCCTGGTTGATCTGTTCATCGTTTAGTAGCATGTTATTTAACCTCCATGTATTTGTAGTCTTTATGTATTTTTTTCTTGTGGTTGATTTCTAGTTTCATAGCATTGTGGCCAGAAAAGATGTGTGATACAACTCTGATCTTTTTAATTTGTTGAGCCTTGTTTTGTGACCTAATATGTTATCTGTTCTGGAGAATATTCCATGTGTACTTGAAAAGAATGTGTATTCTGTTTATTTAAAGATTTTATTTATTTATCTGAGATAGAGCAAGGGCAGTGCTGGAGGAGGGAGAAGGCAGAAGGAGAGGGAGAAGCACACATCTTGCTGAGCAGAGTGGGGCTGGATTCCAGGACCCAGAGATAATGACCTGAGCTAAAGGTAGACACTTAACTGACTGAGCCACCCAGGCACCCCTATTCAGCTGTTTTAAGATGGAGTGTTCTGCATATATCTGTTAAATCCATCTGGTCCAGTGTGTCATTAAAAGCCTTTGTTTCCTTGTTGATTTTCTGTTTAGATGATTTGTCCATTGATGAAAATGGAGTCTAAAGTCCCCTACTGTTATTGTATTACTATTGATTAGTTCCTTTATGTTTTTTATTCACTGTTTTATGTATTTGAATACTTCCATTTGGGTGTATAGATATATTTACAATTGTTACATTTTCTTGTTAGATTGTCCTATTTATTATTATATGGTCTGTTGTTACAGTCTTTGTGTGTGTGTTTTTAAGATTTACTTTATTTATTCATGAGAGACATCGAGAGAGCAGAGACATAGGCAGAGAGAGAAGCAGGCTCCATTGGGGAGCCTGATACTTGGATCCCAGGACCCTGACCCCAGGATCATGGGATCATGACCAGAGTCAAAGGCAGCCTCTCAACCACTGAGCTTACCCAAGCGCCCCACAGTTTTTGTTTTAAAGTCTATTTTGTTTGATGAAAGTATGTCCATTTATGCTTTCTTTTTGCAGCCTATTGCATGAGAAATGTTTCTTCATCCCCTCACTTTCAGTAGGCAGGTATTTTTAGGTTTGGAAGGAGTCTCTTTTGCAGGCAGCATATGGATGCTTCTTGTTTTTTTTATCCATTCTGTCACCTATGTCTTTTGTTTGGAGCATTTAGTCCATTTATATTCAGAGTAATTATTGATGGATATGTGTTTATTGCCATTTTATTACTTGTTTTGTCATTGTTTTTGGATATTTTCTCTAATCCTTTCTTGTCTTTCTCTCAGGTTTACTCTTGCTGTTTTGTTTGCGATATATTTGGATTTCTCTTTATTATTTGCATACTCATTAGTGGCTTTTAAAAAATTCCATTAGGTTTGTGTATAACATCTTCTGCACGTAGTAGTTTATATTAGATTGATGGTTAAGTTTGAACCCATTTTTTATTGTTCTTCTCCCCGTGTGTAAGGTATATGGTGTCATATTTTATATCCTTTTATTTTTGGAGTTCCTTGACTGATGATTTTACAGAAACGTTTTTATTGCTTTCTGTTTCCTATCTCTATACTGTCATCTTTGGTCTTTCTATTGAAAGAGTTCCTGTTAATATTTCTTGCAGGACTTTAGTGGTCATGAATTCCTGTAGTTTTTGTTTGTCTGGGAAACTCTTTATCACTTCTATTCTGAATGATAGCATTCCTGGATAGAGTATTCTTTGTTGTTGTTTTTTCCCTTTCAGTGCTTTGAGTATATCAAGCTACTTCTTTCTGACTTGGAAAGTTTCTGCTGAAAGATTTCCTTGTATTTTTTTGTGGTTTCCTTTGCATGTACTGTCTTCTGTTTTCTTGATGCTTTTAATATTTTTTTCTTGATCATTATTTTTCCTTTTTAATTTACAGTATGTCTTTGTGTATAGATCTGCTTTTGTTGATTTTGTTGGGTGTTCTCTGTGCCTCCTATATCTGGATATCTGTTTCCTTCCCCAAATGAGGAAATTTTCAGGTTTAATTTTTTTCAAATAAATTCTCTGCCCCCTTTCCTCTCTTTTTCTTCTGGCAGTTTTTAAATACAAATATCATTCTGTTTGATGGAGTCACTGAATTCCCTAAGACTATGCTTATATTGCATAATTCTTTTTTCTCTTTTATTCAGCTTGAGTACTTTCCATTATTCTGATTTCTAGATTATTAATTCATTCCTCTGCTTCTTCCAGCCTTTTGCTCATTACGTCAGTTGTATTTCTTATTTTGCTTAATGGACCCTTTATCTCTATGCTATTCCTTATCTCTGTGTTAATGGGTCTCACTGATGCCCTCCACTCTATTCTCAAGCCCAGTGAGTATCCTTATGATTATTGCTTTAAATTCTCCATCAGTCGTGTTATTTTTATTTGTTTTGCTTAGATATCAGGCTGTGCCTTGTCCTATTTTTTCATTTGGGAGAGATTCCTATATCTTTTTTTTTTCATCTAAGTCTCTATGCCTGTTTCTCTGTTAGGAAAGTCAGCTATGTCTCCTGCTCTTGAGCGTCATGACCTTACAAAGAAGTGGTCCTATAGTGCTCAGTAGTGTTACCTGTTTTCCAGAGCATTCCAGTGTCTTGGCTGCTCTATTCTCAGGCTTGTCATCTGCAGTTCTCTCAGCCTGTTGTGGATAGTGTTTGGTTCCTAGCCTCAGTGTGGCTTGTTTTAAGTAGGTCTACTCTGATCTGCTTGTGAAATGAGACCTATTGCTGCTGCCACTGGAATGGAGGCCTCACAGAACTTCTGGATTGGGAGATGTGGTGTTCAGGAGCTTGGGCCAGTCTTCTGGGGGAGGGAGCCCACTGTGCTGGGACTGAGGCGAGTGTGACTGGAATGGTAGATTTTCTGGACTGCTGAGAGGTGGGGGCTTGGTGGAATCCAGTTAGGTAGCAAGTGGCCATGCTGTGCTGGTTCCCACAGGTGGTTTTGTGTTTTTGCTGTGGGACAGAGAGCAGGAAATGGCACTTACCAGATCTTTTTTTTTCTTTCTCCAGAGGGTTATTTTTGTGAATGCTGCCTCTTTGGGGCACACTTGGAAATGAGCAGCTAACCTCCCCACTGGTTCCATGCTGTAAGTCCATGGGCTATTTCACCCTTGCCTTTTCTCCAAGAGAGCACAATGCCCTTGGATTTCTCAGAGCCAAGCCCAGTGACCTTTAAAACTCTAGTCTTTAAAGCCCTGCTGGCTATAAGAACTCATGAAATTCCTGCCGGCTCACTTTCCAAGCCAATTGCTATGGGGATTCATTTTCCCCATGTGCTCCTCTGTGTGTTCCTTTGTCGCTCTTCCTTCTCCGTGGCTCCATGGCCATTGCAGCTGCAACCATCCATTCCTCCCCCAAGCTGTGTCTCCAAACTTCCCACCTTCTTTGATGTGCCCTCTTCTTTAGTTGTGGAATTTCTTCTACCCCTCCTCAGAATGATTTCTGGGGTATTTAGGATCATTTGATAGTTACCTAGTTGTATTCATGGGAATAGGTGACCCCAGGGTCCTCCTACTCCTCTGCAACCATCTTACTTCTTTTCAAGGAAAAAGACTGTGATGGCATTTTTAATACTCTTTAAGCTTAGAGCATGCCAATCAATGATGTATTTATTTGGGATCAATTATTTGTACGTTTGTACCTATATACAATAACATTGGAAGGCTTTGTATTTAAACACATTTAAGTCACAATTTTTATTTTAAAATGCTAATGGATTTATATTTTTAATGGTTTCCCAAATTTTGATTGAATTGGACTAATAATAGAGATATGGGTAAATGTTGACTCTTCCACAAATCTATATATTAAGCCCCCTGCAGTCTTTGAACTTTCATCCTTCCCAACCTACTCTGTGGTTTGGTATAGCGTTTTAGATTTCTTTTCTCTTGAGTCTACTTTGTGTTTATAATTTTGTTTTTTTGATTTTTTAAAAATTTTATTTATTTATTTATTTGACAGAGAGAGAGAGAGAGAGAGAACAAGCAGGGGGAGCCACAGAGGATGAGGGAAAAGCAGGCTCTTCAAAAGAGCCTGATGTGGGGCTCGAACCCAGGTCTCTGGGATCATGACCTGAGCTGAAGGCAGATGCTTAACCAAATGAGCCACCCAGGTGCCCCAAATTTTACTCCTGTTTGTTAGATTTGTTAATTTGTATCTCATTTCTAATCCCTTATCAAAGCTCTAGTTTGAATCTATCCAACTGATGCTCTTAGATTTTTCTGCCTTTTTTCACGTAGTATATCTGCCTTAGTTGTACTCCTAAAACCCAACTATTTACCTTGGCCAGGATGCAGTATTCGTAGAGAGAAACCAGTATGGATCTTGCCATAATCTGAGTTCTTTTGTAGTTCCAGTGTTTTACAGATTTCTCAAAATCAGAAATTTCAGTTAGGTTAAAAGGTAAATTATATAATAGCTATGTAACCAATTAGAAATTATAATGAAAAAAGACCCCATGTATAATAGCATCAAGAGCACACTAATGAATTGTATCTTTATGTTTTACAGTTATTTATCATTAAGCCCCTTTTCTGGGTGCCAGGTACTACAGAATTCAGAATTCTTTAGGAACTGAAAGAGAGGATAATTTTTTCTAAAAGATCATAAATCACCTGAAGAGTTAGAAATGCCAGTGAATCACTAAAAATATGTGGCATATTGCTGTGAACTTAAAACTACTATTAAAAAATAGTTTATTGATTATAAAAGGAATAACAGAGTGATACAAGTAGGGAACTGGGGGCATGTGGATGGCTTAGTTGATTAAGCATCTGCTTTCCGCTCAGGTCATGAACTCAGGGTCATGTGGGATTGAGCCCCACATTGGGCTTCCTGCCCAGTTGGTACTCGTCTTCTCCCTCTCTCTCTCTCTCTCTGCCCCTCCTCATGTGTGCCCACCTGCGCTCTCTCTGTCTCAAGTAAATAAAATCTTTAAAAAAAAATAAAATTTGTAACACTCCTAATTACAAAATCATACATATACATACCTAAAATATGTGGCAAAAAGTTCTCTCTCTCAGTTTTATGTACAAAGTGGTGTGAAAGCTCAGAAGGACTAACTTTGCCTTGGTTTCAAGGTTAGAGCTGCCCAGTTTCCTACAGGAAGAGTGAGTTTTGTGGCATGGGGTAGTATGTGCACAAACACAGAAGCAGAAGAGAAATAAGCACTTTGGAATTAAGACTAAAGTTGAGATGTTAGGAGAGTGTTAAAGTTTCTGGTGTAAGTTCATACCATTGGAGTGTAAGAAGATAAAGTTTGGGGAATACTGAAAGTCAAGGAAAAATGTGAGTAGATAAGGAGATGTGAAGGCATCATTTTGAATGATCATCAAAGTTGAATGATTCAACTTGAAGAAGTTGAATATGTTTATCATGGAATTGTATTGTCAGTGCTTAATGTGTAAAGGTTTTGGGAGAAACTGGTTAATACAGAAAAAATTAAAAGCTTGTTACTTTCCTTTAATCCAATGGCATTTCATTTGAGTTGTGGGATTGTATCTGTTTGTAAGATATTTGGAGGGGCTTTTCCAAATTTACCTATTTTCTATTCTGATACACATTATTCTTTGGTTTCATCCTCTAGCCCCTGCTTGGTCTCTCACTTTTCCACTCTACCAGCTTTAGGTGTCACTGCTAAATGAGTTTACTGAGAATTCAGCCCTAACTTGTTCTTGGTTTTTTCTTTTAAAGAAAAAGCTCCTGCCTTTGGTTTGTTAACTTTGGGGGTTTTCTTCATGTCCAGTGTTGCATTCTCTGCTTTAAAAAAATGTGTGCGCATATACACCTGCACACATGTATATGCATACACACTGCTTGTTAATTCAACAAATAATTGCTAAGCTGCAGGCATAAAAAATATGGCAGTGAAGGAAGGAAAAGGAAAAAGAAAAAAAAAGTTACCCTCACAGAGCTGACATTCATTCTTTTTTATTTGCTCCTTTCTCCTGTAGCTGGGAGTTAATATTTATTAAAGAGTTATGGGCATTCTTCCACTTACTCCTCTCAGTAGTCATTTGAAGTTTTCTTCTTCTTTTCTTAAAGATTCTATTTATTTGAGAGGGAGGGAAGGAGAGAGAGAGAGGAAAAAAAAAAAAAAAACAAGCGAAGAGCAGGAGGAGGGAGAAGCAGACTCCCCACTGAGCAGGTTGCCAGATGAGGGACTTGATCCCAGGAAGATGGGATCATGACCTGGCCAAAGGCAGCCACTTAAAGCAACTGAGCCATGCAGGTGCCCCTGAAGTTTTCTTCTTTTATTCCTCTTTGAGATATGGGAACACTGAGGCATAGTAAGTTATAGTTGGAAAGCATATCTGTCCTATGATCCTGGATAACCTGGCCTCAGAGCTCAATGTCTTAAACCACTCTGCTATATTCCTTTTGATTTTAAGTTTATGTTACTCAGAAATGCTAAGAAGGATAGTTTTTTGTAGTATGTTATTAGAAGAGAAAGCAGACTAATGAACCAATTTGCCCTTACTGATGAACCTTTTATCTCTGTCCCATTGAGCACGTATTTCAATTTTGGTATAAATTACCCTTCTCTTTAATAGTTGAATGATTTTAGATTAATATTTTCAGAAGCTTACTACTTCCCCATTTCTTATGTCTTAATGCTGCCTATTTCCTATTTGGGCCATCTTGTGGTGTGAATTGCTGTGTACCTTGGAAGATTAATTCTATTATGACATTCTTTTTATTCAATAAAAGAGGTAGAAAATCTTTCTCGTTTATAGTTGGCCTTTCAGCAACATGGGAGCTAGGGGTGCAACCCCTCTCATAGTTGAAAATCTGCATATAACTTTAGACTGCCCTAAAACTTTACTATTAGCCTACTGTTGACCAGAATCCTTTCTGGTAACATAAATAGTTTGTTGACACATATTTTGTATGTTACATGTTTTCTGTACTATATTCTTACAATAAAGTAAGCTAGAGAAAATAAGGTGTTATTAGGAAAATCATAAGAGAAGATAGATTTATAGTACTGTGCTGTAATTATCGAAAAAAATCCCATGTGTAAATAGACTTGTGTAGTTCATACCTGTGCTGTTCAAGTGTCAACTGTATAGGCTAAATTCTACTGGGAAGAGAGATTGGAGCTTTGTTTTCTTGATTAAATGCTGCTTAAATTCTATATGGTATGAAGTATATATATTCATGTGTGTTTATTGGACAGAATTTTTTCTCTTAATATCTTTAATTTTATAAAAACAAAGGTAACAGATTCATAATCCTAGTAAAAATAGTAAATGGATATGTTCCTTCTATTTTTTTTTAAATATGTTTTTTAAAGATTTTATTTATTTATTCATGAGAGACAAAGAGAGACACAGGCAGAGGGAGAAGCAGGCTCCCCACAGGAAGCCCAATGTGGGACTCCATCCCTGGACCCGGGATCACGCCCTGAGCCTAAGGCAGACACTCAACTGCTGAGCCACCCAAGCATCCCATTCCTTGTATTTTGATACAGAATAGTACTTACTGAAATAGTTGAAAAGAAGTTTTAGAAATAATATAATTGCCATTTTAATCATTGCTTTGTAAATTGTGTCTGTGTTGTGTGTATGCATGCATGCATCCATATATACATACAGATTCACTGCAAAGAGATTCTCTCAAGATTTTATATATTTGTGTGTGAGAGAGAAGAGAGGGACAAGCAACTCTTTGCTCAGCCTGGAGCCCAGTGTTGGGCTTGATCCCATGACCTCGAGATTATGACCTGAACCAAAATCACGAGTCGAATGCTTTAACTGACTGAATCATCCAGGTGTCCCCACTGCTAAGAGATTCTTTAAGACAACTCAGATAAATAATTAGGGATGATAAAGGAGGTGCCTGAATTAATTAGATTGTATTATATGTCTACAGAGTGAATTCTTCTGATTAAAGAATAGGAATTTGTACTATACAGATGAAAATGCATGTAATTGGAAAAAATTGGATATTTCTCTTTGACCTTTGTTCTTTATTCAGGTCATAGCAATCTGTTTTATGCTAAGAAATGAACAGAGTAACAGTCATATTATGCATTTTTCTTCCTGTCTTCATCTGTGGCAGTGACTGTATGACACACAGATGGAGATACCAAATGTTGAAGTAGAAAGGGTATTGTTTTTCTGTATCTGTGAGTTCACATGCAGTCTTACATACATGTGCCTAAGTCCACATAAAATTATAATATTGTCCATGGAAAAATTAATATTACAGTATAAGGACATAAATTAGCATCTGTTGAAAACATTAAACTGTTGATAAGCTATTTACTTTTTTTTTTTTTTTTTTAAAGACACTTTAGTTTTAAGAGCAGCTTTAGGATCACAGCAGAATTGAGCAGAACACACAGGGACTTCATGTACCTTTTGTTCCCACATACAGCCTCCCTCACTATCAATATCTTGCACCAGAATGATACATCTGTTCAGTCAGGGTACCCTACACTGACACATGATTATCCTCCAAAGTCTGTAGTTTACATTAGGGCTCATTCACTCTTAGTGTATATTTTGTGGGTTTTGATAGATGTATAATGACATGTCTTTATAATACCATATAGAAAACTTTCACTGACCTAAGATTCCTCTGTGCTCTTTTTTTGCCCTCCTGCCCCCTAACTTCTGGCATATACTGATCTTTTTTACTGTTTTCATAGTCTTGCCTTTTCTGGAATGCTATGTAGTTGAACTCATATACTATGTAGCAGTTTCAGATTGGCTTCTTTTAGTTAATAGCATGCATTTAATATTCCTCCATGTCTTTTCATAGCTTGATAGTTCATTTCTTTTAGGGCTGAGTAATATTCCATTGCCTGCATGTACCACAGTTTGTTTATTCACCTCCTGAAGGAGAACTTGTTTGCTTCCATGTTTTGACAGTTATTTAAAAAGTTGCTGAAAACATCGATGTGCAGGTTTTTGTATGAAGATGTTTTCATCTCTTTTGGATAAATACCTTAGGAGCATGATTGCCAGATCATGTTTTAAGATATGTTTATAGTTTTGAAAGAAACAGCCAAATTGCCTTCCAAAGTTACTATATCATTTTACATTCCTGTTTCACATTCTTATCAGCATTTGGTTTTATCAGTGTTCTGGAGTTTTGCCGTTCTACTTGGTGAATAGAGGTATCTCACTGTTTTTTTTTTTTTTTTTTTTTTTTTTGCAGTTCCTTAGTGACATAAGATGTTTGAGTATTTTTTCATGTTATTTATTTGCCATGTGTGTATTTTCTTCATTGAGGTGTTGTTTCAGAAATTATGGCCATATTTTAATACATTGATTGTTTTTTTATTTTTGGAGTTTAAGAGTTCTTTGTATATTTTGAATGACTTCAGAAATTAGAAAGACAAAAATGTTTTTGCAAATATTATTTCCCAGTTTGTGAGTTGTCTTCTCATTTTCATGATAGGTGTCCTTTGAGGAGGAGAATTTTAAAATTCTGGTGAAGTCCAGTTTGTGTAAAAGTTTTTTCGTAGCTTTGCCTTTGGTGTTGTGTCCTTATCATACCCAAGGTCATCTAGATTTTCTCCTATGTCATTTTCTAATGGTTTTAAACTTTTGAGTTTGCATTTAGGTCTTAGATCCATTTTAAGTTAATTGTTAAGTTTAACTGATTTCTAATTTCACTGTAATGTGTAGTATGCACCATGATTTTTATTCTTTCAAATTTGTTAATGTGTTTTTTTTTTTTGTTAATGTGTATTTAATGACTCATAATGTGGTCTATCTGATCAGTGTTCTACATGAGGTTGAGAAGAATGTGAATACTGCTTTTAATAGATGAAGTAGTGTATAGATGTTAATTTTATCTGGATGATTGGTGAAGTTCTTGAGTTTACCTATATCCTTACTGATTTTCTGCCTGATATTTCCTAGTTTTGTTGCCATTAAAAAAAAATCCTTTAGAAGTTTGGCTGACAAAAATGAGGGAAATAATTCTTTTGGGCTTTATTTTGAGGGTGAGAACTGATTGAAGAAATGGAAGAGTCAGGAACCCTGAGAAGTAATGAGGTCAGCCAGAGGACGTTTGTGATCATGAAAAATATACTTAGATATTTTAAGAATTTCCAGAAAGAGGTGGGGATAGGGGAGGAGGGAAGGGATCTTTTTTTATGTAGAGTATCTTCAAAAGCCAGCTAACTCTGAAAAAATGGGGAATTTTTATTTTTGAAAATCAGAATTAACACAATGCCTAGCATGTAGGCAATACTCCATAGATACTTATTAATATTGAGTATTCTCAATATTAAGAAAAAAAATCTAAGTGGTTACAAAGCAATATGAGTTTAAGGAAGTTGACTTATAAAAATGGAATAGATTCATGTATGGCCAAAGGATGATTTATAAAAATGATAAAAGTTTTGGAATAATGTTAGGATGGCTTATGAAAAATATTAAGTACAAACAAGACTTTTAAAACTGTGATTAGAACAAATAATTAGATTAAGGTTTGGAATAATATTAAGTGAAAGACTGAAACCCCTCATTTATTTATATCTTCTTCACTGAGGGAAATACATCCTAAAGCTGTACAGAGTACATAAGGCAAAATGTACAGATTTCTTTCTTTTTTTTAAAAAAAAGATTGACAGAGAGAGAGAGAGAGAGAGAGAGAGAGAAGAGCACAAGCAGGGCAAGTGGCAGGCAGAAGGAGAGGGAGAAATAGGTTCCCTGTAGAGCAGGGAGCCTAATATGGGGCTTGATCTCAGGACTGTTGGGACCATGACCTTAGCCAAAGGTAGATGCCCAACCGATTGAGTCACCCAGGTGCCCCAAATATGTACAGATTTCTAAGATAAAACTGAATGTGCTCAGTAAGATCAGATACTCAGTGAAAAAAAGTATATAGAGAATAAGAATGCACCAGATTATTTTAAGTAAAATATCCATGAATTGAGATTTTAAAAATCTTGAAAATGTCTGGAAATCATCATTAGCTATCTTGCTATATGATCTAAAAGTCTGTTGTGGACTTTGTTTTCAAAGCAGGGTGGTTACAGGCTAGAGCAGGAAGGGGTATACTCATGTGTTCTAACTTTAAAGGTGGATTGATGTAAAACTAAAACTGGACTAGTTTAAATAAGCTTAAATATATAGTAAGTATATTTTTATATTTAAACAGATTCAATGTATACTGGTAAAAGAAGTGTATATTGGTACAGTATTTTTAGAGGGAAATTTGGCAGTAAAAAATTGTATGAATGTTTTATAAATGTTCATCACAAGGAATCTGTCCTACAAATATGTTTGTGTAGTTGAGGAATGATAGATGACAGCATTGTATACAGTAGTAAAAAAAAAATAGAGACATGCTAAATTTTCATTAAGGAATGGCTTAAATACTTTTAGATGGCCATTTTAAAGCATTTACGTATTAAGAAATAATAAAACAAATGAGGTAGTATGTCTACAATGCTTTTCTGAGTGAAAAAATGCAAATTCCATGGGAATATGTAAAACATTCCATTTTTGTGATTCTTTTTTTGTCATTTTTATGTTTCTTAAATGAAGTTGTATAATCTTACATATTTCTAGGAATCAGGTAATATGAATCTTCTTTGTTATTTTTCCAAGTAACTTTGGTTCTTTTTTTTTAGCTTTGGTTCTTATAGTTTATTTTTCCTATTCATTTGAGAATTATTTCAGTAATTTCTATAAAAAATTCTGGTTGTATTTAAAAGAAGTGTCATTTGCAGGCAATATTTACAAACTTCAGTTTCTGTTTTTCCGTCTCTTTTTTGTCAGTCCTCTTCTCCAACCTCTAATAACCACTGACCTGTTCTTTTTCTTTGTACTTTTCCATGATATCTCATAAGTGGAATTATATGGTATGTGTGTAGTCTGTGCCCTTAAAGATTCATCAATATTGTGGCATGTATCAATCAGTAGTAGTCTTTTCCTTTTAATTGTTCAATAGTATTTCATTGTATGGATGTACCATATTATATATCCAGTCATTTACTTTAGGACCTTTTGGGGAATGTTTCTAGTTTGGGGTATTATGAATAAAGCTGCTATAAACATTTGAGTGCATGTTTTGTGTGAATGTAAGCTTTCTTTTCAATTTGACAAATACCTAGGAGAGATAATGCGCAGTGGTGGTTAATGTGTGTAACTTTTTAAGGAACTGCCAACCTTTTTTGAAAGGGTTTATGCTATTTTTTATTTTCTTTAGCCATATGTGAAATTTCCTATTATTCTGTCCCCTCACCAACATTTGGAATGATCTGTCTTTTTAAGTTAGTATATTCTAATATGTATGTAGTACTATTTCCTTGTTCTAGTTTCCATTTCCCTAATTGTAAATAAAGAGCATCCATTGTAATATTTATCATCTGTTTCTCTTCTTTGGTAAAATGTCATTTAAATCTTGCACTCATTCAAATATTTTTGGATTTTTTTTTCCATTTTTGAGTTCTGAGAGGTCTTTATAATTTTTCGAGGTGTTTGTCAGATATGTGATCTGCAGGTGTGTTCTCCTGGTCTATAACTTGTCTTTGCATTGTCTTTTATTTGTGGAGAAAAGAGAAGCAGCCCTGCACATGCATGTGTGTGTGCGCGTGCACACACACACACACACATATACGTGTATATACATGTTTATGGATGATGCTTTTGGTGTCATATATGAGAACTCTTTACCTAACCCAGAAGACAGATTTTTGCAAACTTTCTATCTTCCTGTTTTGTGATTATAGCCATCCTAATGGGTGTACAAATATTACATTATGGTTTTGATTTGTATTTCTCTAGTATTTCTCTGGTGACTAGTGATATTGAGCCTCTTTTAATGTGTTTGTTGGCCAGATACATATTTTCTTTGGAGAAGTGTCTACTCAAGTCCTTTGATAATTTTTTTTAAGATTTATTTATCTATTCATGATAGAGAGAGAGAAAAGCAGGCTCCATGCTAGGAGCCCGACATGGGACTCGATCCTGAGACTCCAGGATCGCGCTCTGAGCCAAAGGCAGGCACTAAACCACTGAGCCACCCAGGGATCCCCCTTTGATAATTTTTTAATTGGAATTTTATTTCTTGTTAGGTTTTAACAGTAATATTCTGGATAATAGATTCTTATCAGATATATGATTTGCACATATTCTTTCTCCATTCCTTTGCTTTCTCTTTTGTTTTTAAAAGATTTCCTTGTTTATTTTGAGGGAGAGAAAGCACGTGCACACACACGCTAGAACATGGGGAACAGAGGAGCAGAGGGAGAGCGTCTTAAATAGACTCCTCACTGAGTGCAGAGTCCTCTGTGGGGGCTCCATCTCACAACCCTGTGATCACCACTTGAGCTGAAACCAAGAAGTGGTTGCTTTAATCAACTGTGCCACCCAGGCGCTCCTCCTTTGCTTGTTTTTTTACTCCTTTGATAGTGTCCTTTGATGCACAGAAGTTTCTGATTTCTTTTTTAACATTTATTTGAGAGAGAGAGAGAGAGCTAGCTCTTGACAAACAGCACACTGGCAAGCAGGGGAAGGGGCAGTGGGAGAGGAGAGAGAGAGAATCCCAAGTAGACTTCCCATTGAGCATAGAGCAAACTGGGGGCTTGATCCCAGGACCCATGAGATCATGACCTGAGCTGAAACCAGGAGCCAGTCACTAGATTGAGCCATGCAAATGGCCCCATAAGTTTCTGATTTTGATGAAGTCTATCTTATCCATTTTTTTTTTCTTGCTGTCTGTGCTTTTGGTGTCCTGTGTAAGAAATTAGTGCCACATTGAGTGTCATGAAGCTTTTGGTCTATGTTTTCTGAAAAGAGTTTAATGGTTTTAGCTCTTATATTTAGATGTTTGATCTGTTCTGAGTTAATTTTTGTGTATGATGTATGGTCAGGTTATAACTTCATTCTTTTGTATATGAATGTCTACTGTTCCAAGTATCATTTGTTGAAAAGACTGTCTTTTCCATATTGCTTGGTCTTGTCACCCTTGTGAAAATTCATTTGACATTATATTTGAGGATTTATTTCTGGGCTCTCATCTATTGTGTTTTTTTTTTTTTTTTTCCTTCTTTATGCCAGAAACACAGTCTTGATTATTGTCATTCTGTGGTATGTTTTGAAATCAGGAAGTATGAGACCTTCAGTTTTGGTCTTCTTTTTAAATATAGTTTTGGCTTTTAAGAGTTTCTTCCTTGAATAAAGAAGATGTGGTTTATGTATACAATGGAATATTACTCAGCTATTAGAAATGACAAATACCCACCATTTGCTTCAACGTGGATGGAACTGGAGGGTATTATGCTGAGTGAAGTAAGCCAGTCGGAGAAGGACAAACATTATATGTTCTCATTCATTTGGGGAATATAAATAATAGTGAAAGGGAAAATAAGGGAAGGGGGAAGAAATGTGTGGGAAATATCAGAAAGGGAGACAGAACGTAAAGACTGCTAACTCTGGGAAACGAACTAGGGGTGGTAGAAGGGGAGGAGGGCGGGGGGTAGGAGTGAATGGGTGACGGGCACTGGGGGTTATTCTGTATGTTAGTAAATTGAACACCAATAAAAAATAAAATAAAAAAAAGAAGAGTTTCTTCCTTGAGATTTCATACAAATTTTGGATGGAATCTTCTATTTCTGCAGAAATGTAATTGGGCTATTGATAGCATTGTATTGAATCTGTACATTGTTATGAGGTTGACAGTATCCAAAACAGTAATAAGTTTTCCTATTCATGAACAATGGATGTCTTTCCATTTATTGATGTCATCTTTCATTTCTTTCAGCAGTGTTTTGTAGTTTTCAGTGTATAGGTGTTCTACCTTGGTTGTTTATTTTTATGTTTTATTCTTTCTGATAGCATTGCAAATGGAAATTTCCCTTTATTTCCTTCTTGATTTGTTCATTGTTAGTGAATAAAAACACAACCAGCTTTTGGTCTTAATTTTTGTATCCTGCACCATTGATATATTTATTAATTTTAATAGACAGTTGATTTTTTGTGTGTTATTCTCACCCTGTAACTTTTCTTTACTGGTACTTTGTTGCTGTTGATTCCCTATTTTCTGTATATAAAATATGCTGTCTGTGAATGGAGATAACTTAATTCTTTTTCTGTTGGGATGCTATTCATGTCTCTTTCTTGCCTAATTTTCTCTTATCTTTCGCTAGAACATGTTGTAGTACATTTTTAAAGCTTTGGTGAAAATGGACATTGTTATATTCTTCCTAATTTTAGGTGGAAAGCTTTTATTTTAATCTTTCACTATTTAGTATGAAGCTACCTATGTGTATTTCATAAGTGCCTTTGTCATATTAAGAAAGTTCCCTTTTTAGTTTTTAAAATGTTTTTATTATGAAAGAGTATTTGGCTTTTTGTTTTCCCTTGAGATTTTGCCAGGTGCTTTCTGTCGTAAGTTGAGATGATCATGTAGTTCATTTTTCTTCCTTCCTTCCTTCCTTCCTTCCTTCCTTCCTTCCTTCCTGGCAGGAAGGCAGGAGGAAGGAGAAGAAGTAAGAAGAAAGACAAGAAGAAAGGAAAAAACACAAAAAAGAAAAACAACAAGCAAACAGACAAGAAATAACCCTGCCATCCCTAACTCCTCATCTTATTCTTGCTTTCTTCGGCGTTCTTCTTTTTTTATTTCGTTCTTTCTTTCTTTCTTTCTTCTTTCTTTCTTCTTTCTTCTCTTTTCTTTCTTTTCTTTTCTTTTTTCTTTTCTTTCTTTTCTTTTTTTCTTTTTCCTTATTAATGTGTTAAATCAACCAGCGTTTCTAAGTTGAACCACTGTTGGATTCCTATAATAAATCTCACTTGTCTATGGCATTTATTACATTCAGTATGCAGTTGGATACTGTTTGCTAGGTTTTGGTTTTTGTTTTTGCTGTTAGGATTTTTTACATCAGCATAATCTGTTCAGATTTTCTGTTTTTCTTGAGCCAGTTTTGTTGGCAATTTGTGTGTTTCTAGGAATTTGTCCATTTCATAGTGAGTTATGTAATTTATTGTCATACAGCTGTCCATTCTAGTAATCTTTTTATTTCTGTAAGGTGGATAGCAATATTCCTACCTGCATTTGTCATACAGTCACATCTTTTATTTTTTGTACCTGGTGTATTTAAAGTCTACTTTATTGATTTTTTCAAAGAACCAATTTTTGACCTCAGTAATTTTTCTAGTGTCTATTTTCTATCTTCTGTAATTTTTATTTCTTTCTTTTCCAGACTTTAGGTTTAGTTGGCTCTTCATTTTTTCATTCCTTGTATTGTAGAGTTAGCTTGTTGAATTTAATTTTCTTTCTTTCTTTTATTTATTTATTTATTTATTTATTTAAAAATTTTTTTATTTATTTATGATAGTCACAGAGAGAGAGAGAGAGAGAGGCAGAGACACAGGCAGAGGGAGAAGCAGGCTCCATGCACTGGGAGCCCGATGTGGGATTCGATCCCGGGTCTCCAGGATCGCGCCCTGGGCCAAAGGCAGGCGCCAAACCGCTGCGCCACCCAGGGATCCCAGTTTTCTTTTTTTTAAAGTGCAGCTAATACTGCCCTCAGAGCACTGCTCTTGCATCTCATTTTTTGTCATACAGTGTTTTTGTTTTCAAATGTGTCAAAGTAGTCTTCTTTTATTCTTTCTTTGACCCATTAAGAATATTGTTTTATTTGCACATATTTGTGAACGTTCCAGTGTTTTCCTCTTTTTGATATCTAACTCCTTTTCATTATGTTCAGGGAAGACACATCCTGTGATTTTATCATTTAAAATTTACTGAGACCCTGTGTGAAAAATTAGCTATTCTGGAGAATGTTGTATTTGTATTTCAGAAGAATGTATATTCTGTTTTTGGGTATAGTGTTACATATATTTTAGGTCTAGTGGGTTTATGGTGCTGTTCCTTTCCTTTGTTTCCTCATTGCTCTTTTGTCTGACACGGTGTTTAGTTAAAAGTGGTTTATTGAAATCATTATTATAGTACTGTTTCTTCCTCAGTTCTGTCATTGTTTCACGTATTTTGAACTGTGCTCTTTGGTATATATATGTTTATGATTGTTTTATATTTCTGATGAATTGGTCATTTTTGCTCAAATATATTCTTTTATCTCTTATAAAATTTGGACTAAAATTTTATTTTGTTTCACATTCACATAACTACTCCAACTTTCTTTTGGTGACTAATTGAATAGAATATCTTTTTGCATGTTCTTATTTTCAACTTCTTTGTGTATCTAAGTCTAAAATGAGTCTGTTGTAGACAGCATATAATTGGATCAATTTTTAAAAATCACTATTATGCCAATCTGTCTCTTAACTCTGGATGAATTTAATGTTAGCCTAGAAAGTAAAACTGCTGGTTATTTTACCAGCAAAAGATAGGTTTATTTGGGAGTAACAAGAGAATTGTAATTTGGGATGAGCAAGCTATAGCAAAAGTATAGGGAAGTTGGAAGAACAAAGAAAAGGTATGCCCTTTTACAGAGGAAAGGGAGAAGTTGGGAGGGTTATAAACAGAAAGTTCATTGGTATAAACTCAGAAATCTAAGTATAGTGGCTTCACATTGGCTGAGTGTTGTCTCTGATTGGCTTGTCTATTGCAGGTAGAGTAAGTAACCTTCCTTTGTCCTGCTGGGATAGTAAAGCAGTATTTACATGTAATGTTCATCTCTTTCTGTTGGATCTACAATTAATGTTGAGCACTGTGTGTGAATATCTTTTGCTGGTTTCCCAACTCCATTCTAAATGATGTTTCTTTTTATTAATTTCACAAATATGTTTAAAATGATTGCTGATAAGGAAGGACTTTTGCTAGTGAAACAGTTGTGTTTCACTGTTTGTATTCTTTATGTATTATTTCTTCTTGCTGCTCACTGCCTCCATCACTACCCTTTTTTGTATTTGATCTTTTTCTAATGTACCATTTTCATTTTTACTTTCACTATATTTTAAAATTATTTTCTTAATAATTATCCTGGTGATTATAATTAATATTCTAAATTTATACACATTTAGTTTGAAGTGATAATAGCTTAGACTTAATAACATAAAATTCTGATACTATAGCCATCCCTCTCCCTTATGTTACTGTTATAAATTATATCTTATTTTTTGTGTGTGATTCCAGTATTATTAACATACAGTGTTATATTAGCTCCAGGTGTACAATATAGTGATTAAACAGTTCTCTACATTTCTCAGTGCTCAGTGCTCATCGTGATAAGGTTACGCTTAATTTCCTTTACCCATTTTATCCACCCCCATCCACCTCTCTTCTGGTAACCATTAGTTTGTTCTGTATACGAACAAACCTCTTCATTTATGAGTCTGCTTTTTTGGTTTGTCTCTTTCTTTCTTTATTTTCAGTCTCTTTTTTCCTTTATTTTTACATTTTTTGTTTTTATGTATGATTGAAATCACATGGTATTTGTCTTTCTCTTACTTATTTTGTATTCTCTAGGTCTATCCTTGTTGCAAGTGGTAGGATTTCATTCTTTTTTATGGCTGAGTGATACTTGTATATACCACTTACCCTTTATTTATTTAACTACTGATGGACACTTCGGCTATTTCCATAATTTGGCTACTTTAAATAATGCTGTAGTAAACACAAAGGTCTCATATATTTTTGAGTTAATGTTTTCATATTCTTCGGGTAAATGCTGAGTATGGAATTATTGGATCATATGGTAGTTCTGTTTTTAATTTTTTTGCAGAACCTCCATACTGTTTTCCACAGCAGCCGCACCAGTTTGCATTCCACATGTTCACCAACACTTGTTTCTTGTGTTTTTGAATTAGTTGTTTTCACTGGTATGAGGTATTATCTCATTGTCATTTTGATTTGTGTTTCCCTGATAATAAGTGACGTTGGACATCTTTTCATGTGCCTTTTGGCCCTTCTGTATGTCGTCTTTGGAGAAATGTTTCTTCATGTCTTCTGTTTATTTTGTTTAGATGCTAACCCTTTAACAGATACGTCACTTGCAGATATCTTCTCCCATTCAGTAAGATGTTTTTTAATCCTTCAGTGTGCAGAAACTTTTCCTTTTAATATAGGTCTAATAGTTTGTTTTTGCTTTTATTTCCCTTTTCTTAGGGAACATCTAGAAAAATGTTGCTTCAGCTAATGTCATAGAAATTATTTCCTGTCTGCTGTCCTAGGGTTTTTTTTTTTTTTTTTCTTTTAAATTTCAGATCTCACATCTGGGTACTTAATCTATTTGAGTTTGTTTCTTTGTATGATGTAAGAATGTGGTCCAGTTTCATTCTTAAGTATGTAGCTGTCCAATTTTCCCAAAACTGTAAATTATATCTTTATACATTGCATGTCTAGTAACATAGTTACATAATTATTGTGTGTGTGTGTGTGTGTGTGTGTGTGTGTGTGTGTATAAGTCTTAGAAGAAATAAAAATGTAAATTATAGGCTAAAAATTCAGTAATATTGGCTTCTGTATTTTCCTCTGTAGTTAATTTTTACCAGTGTTCTTTTTTCTTTAGATGGCTTCATGTTATTGCCTGTTTCTTTTTATTTTTCTGCGAAGGACTCCCTTTAGCAATTCTTGTAGGTTAGGTGAGGTCTAGCAACAAAGTTTCCTGAACTTTTGTTTTTCTAGGAATGTCTTCATTTTTTCCCTACTTATGAGGGATAGTTTGCTAGATATAGATTTTTTGTTTGGCAGATTTTTTCCAACACTTTAGGTCTGTCATCCAACTGCCTTCTAGTTTACAAGGTTTCTGATGAGAAATTGTCTGTTATTCTTACTGAAGATTAGTTGTATGTGATGAGTCATTTCTGTTTTACTTCTTTCAATGTTTTCTTATTGTCTTTACCTTTTATTATTTGATTGTAGTTTGTATCTGTGAATCTCTTTTGCATTTGTCCTACTTAGAGTTGACATTCTTGATTTTGCAGATTTCTATATTTGGTGAAAATTGGTAAGTTTTTCACCACTATCAGACAGTCTTTCAACTCCTCTTTCTTTATGTTCTTCTGGAAGTCTACCTTTCTTCTTCTGAAAGTCTCAGCCCGATATCTGTGCTTATTCAGAGATGGTTTCTGTCAACCTCTTCTTTCCTTGTTAATGGGCCATAATTCCTTTTCTTTGTATGTTTTGTGTTTGTTGTTGTTAAAAACTGGACCTTTTCAGTATTATAATATGATAATACTAGACACTAGATTATTTTTTTTCCCCAGGGTTTATTTCCTCTTGAGATCTGCAGCCATCTGCTTAGTGACTTTTTAAAAGTATTTTTTTTAATGACTGTACTCCGTGTCGTGTGTGGTAACTGAAATTTTGTGATTTCCATACTCAGCAGTTAACTTACTGATTTTTTAAGCCAGTAGGAGTCAAAGGGAAAAAAAAAAAACCAATCTTTTGGTGTTTGCTGAGTTATTCCCTCAAAGGTTAGCCATGCTGCTTACTTCTTTGCCCTAGTCTTCACCTTATGCTTGCACAGAGGCCCAGTGATTAGCTAGAGTTGCAAGCCTGTAGTACTCTCATATCTTGTGTTATATATGCTTCTGTCCCTGGTATAGGTGATTAATGATTTAAAGCTTTTGAGCCCCATCATATCTTCCTTCTATCCTCTTTATTCTAAAGCTTTTCAGATTGTCTGCTGTTTTTCATACTCCCACTGTCTGTTGCCTCAGGCAGCTGCCTTGTAGTATATGTTTTCAGCTCCTTTGGAAAGATGACATCTGAGAAGCCCTTCAAAAGACACAACTATAATTTTTGGGAATAAGATCCATGTTGCTTTCTTTGCTACCATTAAGCTGAATCAGGAATTTGGTCTGTCATCCTTACGGGCACTGTTGATCTGGGGGAGGGGAGTTGGTAGATAAATACACAAAAATGTTACAGTGCTTTCTTTCCACACTTAGTAGGCTCTTTATTACGTACACTTTGTTATAGTCTTTATTAGATTTCAGATGTTGTCTGTAAAATTTGATTTTGTCAGTTTTGCAAACCTGAGACTTGCTTTACTGAGAGGCTGGTTATTGGAGCTTCTATTCTTCATTTTCCAGAACATCAATCCTTTCTTCCATTTTTGAAGATTAATTATCACTAAGTATATAAATCAGTATTTACTTTTTTTCTTTCAGCACTTGAAAGATGTTATTCCATTGACTTTCAGTTTATATAGTTTTCAAAAAGAGTCTCATGAAGTTCTTATCTTTGTTTTTCTATATGTGAGAGAATCTTTTTCTTTAGCTCTCTTTTTAATTGTCTCCTTAACTTCAGATTTTAGCAGTAAATATATTTCAGGATATTTATTCTAGTTGGGAATTCTCTGATTCCATTTGTGTTTTAATATCTTACATTATTTTTGAAAAGTTCTTCTCTATTAATCTCTTTTACTCTGTTTTTTTTTCTCTCTTGGGATTCCAAACATATATATTTATTTTATTCTATTTGATACTGTATCATAGCTCATCTTGGATGCTATGTTTTGTTCCACTTTCCCTCCCCTTTTTTTTTTTCTTTGATAGGCTTTATTTTTTTAGGGAAGTTTTATGTTCACAACAGGCTTGAACACGTGGTAGAGAGATTTCCCCTATACCCTAGTTCCTACATGCCTACAGCCTCCCTCACTTTCAAGTTTTCATACCAGAGTGGTACATCGGTTATAATCAGTGAACCTACATTGACATGTCATTATCATCTGAAGTTCATAGTTTACATTAGGGTACACTTTTCGCGTTGTATAGTCTATGGGTTTTAATAAAGGGGCATACAGAGAGGAGAGAGAAACCCAAGCAGACTCCATGCTTAGCGCAGAACCCAATGCAGGGCTTGATCCCAAGATCCCAGATTCATGACCTGAGCCAGAACTGAGAGTTGGACCCTTAACTGCCTAAGCCACCCAGGTGCCCCTAGGGGCAACTTTAAATAAATCTGCTATAAACATCCTCGTGTACATTTTTGTGTAGACATAAGCTTTTAATTTATTTGGATAAATATCAAGGACTGTGTATGACAGTAGGTACTGATTGATCATATCATAGTCTGTATATTCTGTATTCATTTTACTTTAAAATATTTTTTTTTCAAAGGATTTAAGTAGACATTTTCTCTAAGAAGACATAAATGATCAATGGGTAGATGAAACGGTGTTTAACATTACTAATTATCAGCAAAATGCAATCAGAACCACAATGAAATACTACCTCATAATTGTTAGAATGTCTGTTATCAGAAAGTTAGGGATAAATGCTGGTGAGGTAGAGAAAACTGAACCTTTTACAGTGTTGGTGGGAATATAAACTAAGAAAGCTTCTATAGGAAATGGTATGGAGGTTTCTCAAACAATTAAAACTACCATGTGATCCAGCAGTCTTACTTTGAGTCCATTTCCAAAGAAAGTGAAATTATCATCCTGAAAACATGTCTGTATTCTCATGTTTATGACAACATTATAGTTGCCAAGTTACAGAAAATTTAAATGGTTATTGATGAATGAATAAATAAAAGCTGGTGCATATTTTATATACAATGGAATATTATTTCGTCTTACAGGAAATCTTGTCATTTGTGACAACATGGATGAACCTGGAGGACATTACACTAAGTGAAATAAGTCAGAGAAAGACAAATATCAAATGGCATCACTTACATAAGTCGAATTCATAGAAAGAGAGTAGAAAGTCTTTGCCAAGGGCTGGGGGTGTTTGAAATAGTAAGAGACTGGTTAAGGGGTAAAGCTTTCAGTTTCAGATGAATATGGTCTGAAGATCTAATGTGTAATGTGGTAATATACAGTTGATAACACTGAATTATATAATGGAAATTCGCTAAGAGAGTAGAATTTAAGTGTTTTCACAGTCAGAAAAGAAGGTATATATGTGAGGTGATGGATATATTAATTTGTTGGGTAAGCCCTTCACAATGTGTACGTGTATCAAATCATCACATATGCATTAAATATTGTACGGTTTTATTTATCAATTATATCTTAGTAAAGCTGGAAATAAAATAATTGTCTTTTTCTTTTTTTAATTAACAGGATTGACTTTGAGGTTATTTAAAAAGTTTTGAATTGTACAGCCTTGATTCTTTTGCTCCATTGTGGAAAGACCTCTTCAGCAATGATTACTTCAGAGTTACCAGTGTTACAGTAAGTATTACAGTTTTCATATGTTTTAAAAAATATGACATTTATGTATGAAATGCTTTCTTTAATAAGACCTATCAAATAGGTTCTCTGATATTTGACCAATATGCCTGAGATCAAACAGCTATTAGATTGTACAATTACCATATCTGTGCATGACCCTTGCTATTGTAATAGCAGTATTTTTGTGGTATTGAATAAAGAAGATGTTACTGTCCTTATCAGGAGTCTCCACACAATGACCCACGGACCAAATCTGGAATGCTGTCTGTTTTTTTTTTTTTTCTTTGTTTTATAAATAAAGTGTTACCAATACAGAGCTACTCTCTTTCTTTTACAAATTCTTTGACTGCTTTTGTGCCAGAAGTTGTGATAGAGAGTGAATTGCCTGCAAAATGTAAATATTTTTTTGGACTGTTTATAGAAGTTTATTAACTCCTACATCATACTGTTTCTCTGACACATACTCTCCCACCTTCTTTTCCTTAGATTGATGATGTTGGGCCGTTCTGGTTGCATTGGCATTTCTGGTAGCATCTCATTAGATTTGTTGGAGTTCTAGGACAGATCTAGAATTGGGTTTTATTTTGTATTCATTGGGAAATTCAGTGTAGTAGCAGATACTTTTCCTTTTGTAGATTTCATCAAGATGCAAATTAGGAATCTGCATACTGTGATCTTCTATGAGAAAAATGGTTTAAATATAATGAAAATGATTTAACAGTTTATGTAATTATTTATATTTTTTTGTCCCAGTTCATTTATATACCTCTTTCCTAAGAGATCATAGGCACCTTTTTAATTGGTTACCTGGCCTTGTTTTTTTCCTCCAGGTATCTAAGACAAAGAACAGCTGTCTAAATTTCTTTACCTGCTTGAAAAACTATCAGTACCTGGGACGCTTGGGTGGCTCAGCGCTTGAGCATCTGTCTTTGGCTCAGGGCATGATCCTGGGGTCGGGATCAAGTCCCACATTGGGCTCCTTGCTGGGAGCCTGCTTCTCCCTCTGTCTGTCTCTGCCTCCCTTTCTCTCTCTCTCTCTCTCTCTCTCTCTCTGTGTCTATCATGAATAAATAAATAAAATCTTTAAAGAAAAAAAAAAGAAAAAGTATCCATACCTATGTTTCTTTTTCCACCCAAATATAGGAGATAAAATTTAAGCCCTTTCTAATTAGTTAACTCACGTGTTTTAATACTCTCTAACTTGAAGAATTTTGGAGATCTCCACATAATATTTTCTTCTTCTTCTTTTTTTAATCTTTGTCCTACCTGCAGTGCCTACTTACCTCTACTCTTACCTGGCTAGCTCACTAATCCTGTAGGTCTTAGCTGATGTGCCATGCCTCCAGTAAAGCTCCTCTTTCCCCTCAGAGTTGGGGTCGGTTTCCTAATGTTCTTTGCTTTTCTTCTAGCACTACACTTAACAGAATAACCCTAGTTTCTGCCTAAACTGCACTTTTTAATCTTATACCATTGAGTATTAGGTAGGCCCATTAGAAAATATGTCTTTAATTAAATATGGGACAGAGGTTGTATTTAAGTAAATACTGTATTTAAAGAGATGTATCAGCACAGTAGTATTTAACATCATTTTCTTGTGAATATAAACCTGTATTATGATTATGGATAGTGCGTAGTTGTGATCTGTTAGGTGGGTAAATGAACTTTGCTTTCAGTCTGTCAGTGGGAGATAGTACTCTTGGCCATGTTGAGATCTAGGGAACATTTATTGAGGGCATACAGTTCTTTGAGGATTTTGACAGATATTTTAGCAGCATATGTTATCTTGTTTAATCCAGCCGGCAATACTGTGTCTGCATTATAAGTGAACGGAGATGTATTTCTTTGTGTCTGTAAATGTTAGTTTCCTTCATTTGTAAAGTGAAGACAATAAATTAGAAATCAGTCTTGGGGTGTCTGGGTGGCTCAGTTGATCTCAGCTCTTGATCTCAGGGTTGTTAATTCAAGCCTCATTTTGGGCTCGATGCTGGACGTGGAGCCTACTTAAAGAAAAAGAAAAAGAAAAGAAATTGATGTCTACAGTGTCCTTAAAAACAAAAATATTCTGACTCAGTTCTTAATGTTTAGTTCAGTAATGGTTTTTATAAGTGGATCAAGAAAGGTAATTCCTGTGAGTGACCTTGTTATTTCTTGGCTTACTTAGATATTATTATCACTGATGAATTTGTCACCTTAGTGATGTTTTTACTATTAGGCATTGTGAAATATTATCAGTTACCACATATTTTTATATTTTCCTACATAGTATAGTACCTGAAAGTATGTTAGTTTCTGGGGAGAAAGAGCATGTAGTAGAGATTCAGTCTGTGGTGTTATGAAGCTTATATAAATAGGTATAAATGACATAATCATAAAT
Organism: Canis lupus familiaris; assembly: GCF_011100685.1. Lineage (NCBI taxonomy): Eukaryota > Metazoa > Chordata > Mammalia > Carnivora > Canidae > Canis > Canis lupus. Next base: position 33,582,756 of record NC_049244.1, on the reverse strand, counting down.
ATATAGATCTGCTATTGTGGGTGCTAGGAAGGTAAATTAGAGAATTTTTTGAAAAATTTCCATGTGCCTTGATTTAGCTACTGTTCTATGGAAAAGACAGTTGAGCTTAACTGAAGCAGATGAAAGGTTTGAGAAGAAGGGATCAGGGTATTAATTTTAGACTGAAGATATGGCATGTATAGAGATCCTGAGTTAGGAGAAACCATGGTATGTTTGAGAGACTGAAACAAAGCTCTTCTTTCTTTCTTTTCTTTCTTCAGGGTTGGGGATGGAGAGTGACATGAGATTAAGGCTTGTGAGTAGAGTGGGGCTGTATCATACAGGAACCTTCTTAAATGATATTAAGAATTTTGAGTTTTTCTTTTTAGGGACAGTAAGAAGTCACTTTAGGATTTTAAGCATGAAAGAGATGCATGGAGAGATTTAGAAAATCACTCCTAGGGTAGTATAATGATTATTTGGCAATAGTTGAAGCAAGGAGACCTATTAGGAGGAGGATATGTAGTATGCAAGCCAGTTATGTTGACAACTTGAACCGAAGTAATTACAGTGCAAATGGAGGGATGTAGACAGAATTTGAGAGTTTTAGGGAATAAAATTTATTTTTTTATCTGATTCTTCAATTCTTTTAATTACTCTTTAGTAGTCTTATAAATGTGAACATTAGTCAGTAACAGGACCTTGTAGGTTTTTTGTGGCAGTAGGTCAAAGTTTGAATTTTTTTTTAAAAGGTTTTATTTATTTACTCATGAGAAACACACAGGGGCAGAGACATAGGCAGAGGGAGAAGCAGGTTCTCAGCAGGGACCCCAATGCGGAACGCAATCCCAGGACTCTGGGAGCATGACCTGAGCCAAAGGCAGACATTCAATTACTGAGCTACCCAGGCGCCCTGAAAATTTGAAATTTTCATCGAACATTCTGTGTCTGTTCTAGAGAGAAATTTGTTACTGTGTAATCAGAGTTACTGTACAAGGACAATTGTTTTAGCTCTGTAATAGTGTAAATCTAGAGACAGATGGGGGGGCATTTGCGTGGCTCAATCAGTTAAGTGTCTGCCTTCAGCTCAGAGCATGATTTCAGGGTGCCAGCACTGGGCTCCCTGCACAGCTGGGAGTCTGCTTCCCCTTTTGTGCTCTCTCTCCCTCTCTTGCTCGCTATTAAATAAATAAATAAAATCTTTAAAGTAAAATAAAGTTAGAGATAGTCTAAGTGCTCACTGATAGGGAAGTAATTAAATAAATTTCCTATGTATCATGGAGTACTATTCAGGAATTCTGTGTATTGGTATGGAAGATTCTTATTAATTAAAAAATTTAAAACTGAAATATAGTTAGAAGAAAGTAAAAACAATAAAATACAATATTTTGATATGTATTTATATATGCAAAAACATAAATAGGGCAGGGTAGTGCTCAGACTGTTAAAAATGTTATGCTGCAGGTTGGGATTCAGAGTTAGTTTGTGGTAATGTGAAACTCTTCCTTGTATTCTTATGTACTTGCTATTGCTTGAAATTAAAAAAAATTATATATGTGTTACATATTCTAATAAACATTCATACTAATTGGAATGTATTAGTAGTTGTTGGTAATAGCCATCACTTTTAAATTGGCGGCAGTTGGCAGAATTAGAAAATAAATTGTATCTTTTTCATATCAGTAAACTGTAGTGCTCAAGGATAAATTATTTCACTAACACATTACATATTATATGCTAGAACAAACCTGTTCTTATAGTTGCTTTGTGATTTAAAGTATCAAAAGCACTAGTAGATTTTGTCCACAAATGAGCAAAAGGAAAACAATATTTGCGGTCTAGTATTCTGTTATGGAGATAGAGAATTCAAGTTTACCTTGAGATCTAAGTGGACTGTGCCATCTCCTAGGTATGTGACTATGAACAAGATTATCACGTTTTCAGATCTTTCATTTGTTTATCTGTATTGATATAATAATGTTTTCTTACAAGGTTTTTGTGCATATTCTAGATATGCACTATAGATACAAGTAGCACACGGTATATCTTAACATAATCTATTTGGTCTATATTGAGGAAGAAAGTATGACTTGTTCTTTAGCAGAGATGAATAAGATGAACTAGATCAGAAATTGTTGACTGTTAGTGGCTCAGATTCCTGCTTTTATGAATATTATTGGACTGCAGCCGTGTCTATTCACTTACATATTAGGTAGGCTGTATTCAGGCTATGATGCTAGAGTTGAGTGGTAGAGAGATTTTCAGATCCCCAACCCCAATATATTTACGGTGTAACCCTGGACTAGATCAATATTATTTATAACTTTATTTTATCTTTTTAATAAGTTTTGTAAAAACTTTCAGTATAATGAATATACATTGTTATGGTAGTTTCAGGGTTAAGTGTAGTGATTCAATGCTTTTGTGAATCCTTGACTAAATTTTAAAAACCTACTTATTTTTACTGCTTATTTTTCTTACTCTTGCTCTATGGTATTTCTTTTCCATTCAGAGGGTCCCCTTTAATATTTTTTGTAAGACTGGTTTAGTAGTCATGAACTTCTTTAACATTTGTGTGTCTGGGAAACTCTTTCTTTCTCCTTTTATTCTGAACAATAGCCTTGCTGGATTGAGTATTCTTGCTTGTAGGTTTCTTTCTTTCAGCAGTTTGAATATATTATGCCACTCTCTGTTGGCCTGCAGAGTTTCTGCTGAAAAATCAGCTGATTGCCTTCTGGAGTTTTCCTTGTATGTGTTTTCCTTTCTCTTGCTACTCTTAAAAATTCATCACTACTTTTACCATTTTAATTACCCGGTGTCTTGGCATGTACCTCATTGGCTTGATTTTGTTGGGGGCTCTCTGTGTTTTCTGGATGTAGATTTCTGTTTCCTTCCCCATATTCAGGAAGTTTTCACCTATTATTTTTTCAAATGAATTTCACACCCCCTTTTCTCTCCATTTTTTTTTTCTGGGATCCCTATAATGCAAATGTTACTATACTTGTGTCACTGAATTCCTTAAGTCTGTTTTCATTATTTTTTTCTCTTGTTCAGCTTCATTGGTTTTCATTAGTCTGTCCTCCAAGTTGCTGATACATTCTTCTGCTTCCTCTAGTCTACGGTTTATGCCCTCTAGGGTATTTTAATTTAAATTATTGAGTTCTTCGTCTCTGTTTTGTTCTTTTTTATATTTTTTAATCTCTTTGTTAAAGCTTTCTCTGAGGTCCCCTACTCTTTTCTCAAGTCCAGTGAGTATCTTTATGACTATTACTTTAAATCCTCTCTCAGGTATATTACCTCCATTTCATTTAGTTCTCTAGCTGTGATTTTGCCCTGTTCTTTTATTTGGGACATATTCCTCTGTCTCATTTTTTCTCTCTGTGTCTGTTTCTCTGTTTCAGGAAAGTCAGCTACATCTCCTCCCATTGGAAGTAATGGCCTTATGAGTAAGAGGTCCTGTAGTTCCCTACAGTGCAGTGTCCCCTGTTCACTTGAACCTTTCATTTCAGGGGTGTCTTCTATGAGTGTCTTATGTATCTTGCTTTTGTGGTTGAGCCTCATTTGCTTTTATTTTAGTCCTCTGTAATGGCTCTTTTTGTCTATTCTGAGCACTGTTTGGTTCCTTTGTTATTAGTGGGCCTGTCTGGGTGTCCTTGGGACTGAGTTAGATCAGACCAGGCATTTGCCAGAGCTATAGTAGCACCATCCTGCAGGGCACTCTCCTTTTGCCCACCCATTTCATTGGTGGGGAGTATCTTGCCCATTGCCAGGCATGCAGTCAAACTGGCGTGTGTGGTTTTCTTCCCTGTGCCCCAGGCAGGAGTGACTTTGGGGTGTACTAGTCTATGTTGGAGGTGCTTGCACACTGCCATGCTTGTGGTACAGCTTTGGATAGTCTCCTGTGGAGTCGGGTTAGACGGGCAGTTCCACAGGAGAGCATGGAGGCAAGGACCCTATTAGCAAGCTAGATAATGTGTTTGTACCACATCTGTAGGTGTCCATGTATCTAGGATAAGATACATGGCAGCTGGTACCTGCCAGCTATTTTGTTCTTGAAGAAGTTTCCCAAAGATCCCTACCTCTCCAGCATATGCTCTGAGATTAGTAAACAAATTTCCTTCCCTTAACCCAAGTCATCTTTCAGACTGCTGCTTCTGTTATGTATTTCCCGGGCTGTTTGTTAATGCTGTTTTATGCTTTTTTCTTTTTAAGGCAGGGATTCTGTTTCCTCTTGTCCTCTAGCTCTCCCAGAGGCAGCCTGTTTATTTTTAAAGTTCCTGGTGTTAAGCTCCAGTGATTGTAAGGACTTGTAAAATTAAGCCACTCTGGTTTTTAAAGCCAAATGTTATGGTGATTAGTCTTCCTAGTGCAGGTCCTCCATCCATGGGGTGCCTGGGGTGCCTGGTGTGGTCTTACTTCTACTCTCTTGTTATCTGTGGCTTCTTGCCCTCCCATGGACAGTCCTGTGGGTCTGTTAAGCTCCCAACAAATCTCTGCCCTTCTACCCTCCTTGTGGCCTCTTCTCTACATTTACTTGTAGGGAGTCTGTTGTGACAGTCTTTTGATCATTTTCTGGGTTATATATGGTGTTGTGGGTGTTATCTCAGTGTATCGATGGGTTGGTGTGAGCCTAGGATCCTTCTACTCTACCATCTTCTTCAGAAATCTCAATCTTTTTTCAGTTTACAGTTTTAAACACCAGATCACCTTTGATGATTTGCAAGTAAGGAAGTATTGTTTTTTTATTTTTTTAAGATTTTTATTTTTATTTATTTATTCATGGAAGACACACAGAGAGTTAGAGGCAGAGACACAGGCTCCCCGCAAGGAGCCCAATGTGGGAGTCTATCCTGGGTCTCCAGGATCACACCCTGGGCTGAAGGCACCGCTAAACCCCTGAGCCACCCGGGCTGCCCAGTAAGGAAGTATTGTGATGTTAAGAATTTTACTGGCAATATGTCATGGTAGAATGCCTTGCATGAGGGAAATAGAAATAGATTAGTTGAGATTAATTCAGGAAGTGATGGCTATGGTAATAATCATGGAAAGAATTGTAGAATTATTATATTGAGGACAACTTGGGAGCACTTGTTAGCTAATGGCACAAGAGGAAGATTGATACATTTCTAGGTACATGAATAAGACAGGGTAATGGTGGCCATGATAAATATGCATAACAACTTAAAGTACAGTTGTGCATTAACTAAATAAATCAGTTAATTGTATTGCCATGAGCAGACAGCTAGAAATAAATTAGTGTTGGAGTTAACTTCATTTGTGATATTTGGAGAATTTGATGTGGTATGCAAAGAAGAGTGCTTGCTACACATGATTTAAAAATATTGAATTATAGATGATCAGGTCTATTTTCAAAAATCTTTTGATTAAAATTTAATTTAATAAATATATAGTATAATTAGTTTCAGGGGTAGAATTTAGTGATTCATCAGTTGTATATAACACCCACTGCTCATTCCATCAAGTGCCCTCCTTAATGCCCATCACTCAGTTACCCCATCCTCCTACCCATTTCCCTTCCAGCAACCCTGTTTGTTTCCTAGAATCAAGAGTCTTTTATTGTTTGTCTCTCATTCTGTTTTTATATCTTATTTTTCCTTCCCCTCTCTGTTTTGTTTCTTAAATTCCACATATGAGTGAGATCATATGGTATTTGCCTTTCTCTGACTGACTTGTTTTGCTTTGCATTAATACCCTCTGGTTCTATCCACCTTTTTGCAAATGGCATGATTTCATTCTTTTTTATAATTAAGTAATATTCTATAGTGTGTGTGCGTGTGTGTGTGTGTGTGCGTGTACACACGCACACCACATCTTCTTTTCCATTCATCTGTTGGTGGACATCTGGGCTCTTTCCATATTTTGGCTATTGTGAACATTGCAGCTATAAACATTGGGTTGCATGTGCCCCAGCATGGATACTATTTTAGTATCCTTTTGGTAAATACCTTGTAGTGCAATTGCTGGGTTGTAGGGTAGTTATATTTTTAAGTTTTTGAGGAACCTCCATACTGTTTTCCAAAGTGGCTGCACCAGTTTGTATTCCCACCAACAGTGTAAGAGGGTTTCCCTTTCTCCGCATCCTCACCAACGTTTGTTGTTTCCTGAGTTGTTAATTATAGCCATTCTGACTGGTGTGAGGTGGCATCTCATTAGTTTTGATTTGTATTTTCCTGATGCTGAGTAATGTTGAGTGTTTGTTCATGTGTCTATTAGCCCTTTGTCTGTCTATGGAGAAATGGGTGAAAAGGTCTATTGATAATGTTGAAGTTATAGAAGCTATGCATCAAGTGGATTAGATCTTCCAGAGAGTATGGTATAAAGGGAGGAGTGGCAGATATTAAAGAATTGAGCTTTAGGCAATTGACACAAAGAGGAAATGGAACTGAGAGCTTTCAGTGAAGCAGATGGAGAAATAGTAAGTTGTGTGTCATATTCCCCTTTGCTGTGTTCTCTTTTTTGTATTTGCAATTTTAATGCAGATTCTTTATACTGTTAGTAACAAGATTTAGAGAAGAAGTTGTTCATACTATTTATATCTTTTCAGTGATGTGGTGGAGCCAACCTGTACTGTCCTGGGGAGCTGAATATTAAATTTCCAGGAATTTTGTGACCCAGTTAAATTAACCTTGTCATTATAAAAAGTTAAGTTTTATATACTTAAAATTAAATAAATCATATTAAAAATAAAAGTAATAAATTCTCAAAACTCACCACTTTATCATTAGTTTACATGTTACTGTTTTCTATGCTCTTGAATATTTTATTTACATCTATTATATCTATATGGTAAAAATACTTTTTAGTGGTGTACTACTGTTTATTACTTCTCAACTCTGTTGATAGCCCTTTGGTAGTTTGAAATTATGGTAGGAGTATTTACATTATGAAAATCAGCAAACAAAAAAAAAAAAAGAAAATCAGCAAACACTACAGATTAGGGCTTAATTTATTGTTTTTTCATTTGTCTATAGACTTAAAGTGATGACATTATTGTTAATATTGTAGATTAAAGGTATATCACATTTATAGCCATTACAGTATAATAACACACATAGTTAAGAATTGTATTTCCAGTATTTTGAGAACTGTTACTGATTAAGTAAGAAATTGCCCAGGCATTGACTAATGAGTGAAGCTCTCAAAAAAGTCTGTCATTCCATGTATTCCTGTTCATTAAGTGAACATAAATATCAATGATTTTTCATGTCAGAACTGTGTGTGTTCATTGGTTTCAACCAAACATTAAGTATGGATACAAGAGTGACAAATTATAATTTTATATTAATCGATTAGTTATATGGAATTTACAATAAGAATACTGTACATTTTTAAATTGTCAGTACATTGTTATATATCCTTTATATCAGTAACATTTCTCATCATGTATGTGCATATTTTTTTGAAGAGCCGGTTGTTAAACTGTTACTAGTACTCTATTGACTTTCATTTTATAAAATGAATAATATTCTTCCTAAGACTTCATTTTTTTGTATTGATAAATTCATCTTTTACAACTGAATTTTCATTTATATTTTGTGTAGCAGCTGCCATTTCCACAATCATTTCTTTCTCTTTGTTTCTCTGTCAATTTGAGGATTCTTGTCACTCATTGTTATGTGATACAGGCAGGAAGGATAACATTTTCAGTTTCCAGGATTTTTTTCTGGAAGTGGAAGAAAAAACCCTTTTTAACAGCCATGTTCCAGGAGGTAAGGAAAATAGTAGAACAAAACTGCATTGTTTGTATGAATTAATTTGTTCGCTAAAATAATATATCACATTTTCTAGGGATTCAACTAATGAAACTACTGCCCATTCTGATGCTGGCAGCGAACTTGAAGAGACAGAGATCAAAGGAAAAAGAAAAAGGGGTCGTCCTGGTCGGCCTCCAGTATGTATTATACTTGTCTTTGTTCTTGTAATGTTTACTGAGTAAAGGGGCTTCATATAAGCTGCTTGTTAATTCTAGTTCTGTTAATACTTTTAAAAAATTTTGGTGGCTTATTAGAAATTCTTGAAAACTTTTGTTTTATGAATTGGATTGACAGTGATCAGAAAAAGGAGCTTGATTTTCATCTTTTTTGCTCTCCATGCTGCACTTGTAAATAAATTGCCATCCATGTAAAGACATGGAGAAGATGATTAATATGAAATGAGATGTAGTTAATTATGACTTCCCTGATTTTTAAAGGGAATTGTTGCTTTCTTGTGAGCTCCTAAGCATGCATTTTGGTAGTATTAGTTTGGGATTTGGGCCTAGTGTCAGAATATATTCTCATTGATACATGATGGAGAAGTTAAGAAGAATTCTGGATATCCTTATTCTAGAAGGGTATCTTTATATATTTTTGTGTACACCAGTCATTATTCAGTTTAAGGTAGCATAAGCTCTCAGAGACAGTATCACTCACCATGTCAAGGGTTAAGGTTTATATTATTCTACACTCATTTTTATGATATGATTTGGTATTAGCAATTTTTTTTCTATTTTGTGAATATTCTTTTGGAAAGTTTCAGTCTCCTTTTGTGAAAGGCACGATATTATAATGAACTCTCTGTATAATCATTACCCAGCTATAACAGCCATCAAGTCATTGCTAATCTTGTTTCATTTCTCCATCCCTTATTTCCTTCCCATTTTATTTTCAAGGTCATCATCATTCCACCTGTAAAAATTTCAGAATGCATTTCTAAAAGACACATGCTTGCCTTTTCTTTTAAAAACTTTTATTATTGAAGTATAGTTGACATAAAATGTTTTGTTAGTTTCAGGTTCACAACATTGTGATTTGACTATTCAGTATATGATGCAGTGCTCACCGTGATAAGTATAATTACTACCTGTCACCATACAGTGTTAGTACAATATTTTTTTTTAAAAAGATTTTATTTATTCATGAGAGACACAGAGAGGCAGAGATAGGCAGAGGGAGAAGCAGGCTCCCTGCAGGGACCCCGATGCGGAACTCGATCTCTGTACTCTCGGATCACACCCTGAGCCAAAGGCAGATGCTCACCCGCTGAGCCACCCAAGTGTCCCATGTTAGTATAATATTATTGACTATATTCCCTATGCTGTATTTTTTAATACTTGTTACTAATTTAGTTTCTAAGTGGAAATTTGTACCCCTTAATCTCTTGTACTTATTTTGCTCCTCGAACCCCTCCCCACCCCTTCCCCTGCCCCTCTGGCAACCACTACTTTGTTCCCTGTATTTATGAATCTGTTTCTTTCTTTCTTTTTTTTTTTTTTTTTTTTTTTTTTTAGGTTTCACATATAAGTGAAATCATATGGTATTTGTTTTCCTCCATCTAACATATTTTGCTTAGCATAATACCCTATAGGTCAATCATGTATGAATGTCCATCCATTTGCCATACTGATAGAAAGATTTCAGTTTTCTTTATGGCTGAATAATATTTGTGTGTGTGTGTGTGTGTGTGTGTATCATCTTTTTTAATCGATTCATCTATCAGTGGACAATTTAGATTTTTTCTGTATCTTAGCTTTTTAAATAATGCTCCAATGAACATAGGGGTACATATATCTTTTTGAATTATTCTTTTTGTTTGCTTTGGGTAAATACCCAGTAGTGGAGGAAATACTAGGTCATATGGCATTTCTATTTCTAATTTTTTTAGGAATCTCTGTAATGGTTTTCATAGTAGCTATGCCAATTACATTCCCACTAATGGTACATGAAAGTTCCCTTTCTCCACATCCTTGCTAGCACTTGTTGTTTCTTTTTTTTTTTTCGATACTAGACATTCTAACTGTTGTGATATGTTATTGTGGTTTTGATTTGCATTTCCTTGATGATTATTAATGTTCAGCATCTTTTCATGGGTCTGTTGGTCATCTGTATGTTTTCTTAGGAAAAATGTCTATTTAGTTCCTCTGCCCAAGGCTTGATTTATTTTTATTTAACAATACATATCATTATCATATCTCAAAATAAAAACATTGTATAAACATCATCAAATTAACTACTTTAAAGTTTATAATTATTTCATAAATGTTACTATTTTTAAAGTATAGTTTGTTGATTTGAATTATGATGCAAATAAAATCTACTTGTTGGAATTGATTGTCATATTAACCAGTTATTATAAATATGTCCTTGTGACTTAAGACTTTTTTGTGTATTATTGGTATTCTATCCATGTTTCTTTGCTTCAGTTTTTAATTAGCTTCAATGAATCTTCATAACCTTTAATTTTCTAGCATAATCTTAGTTTTTAAAAAAGTTGGAGGGATGACTTCTACCATTTTCTCCACTCTTATATTCCACCTTTATTTAAAAGGAAAAAAAATGTAGAGGAAAAGACATACACTAAAGTTAGTCTTTATAATACTTCTCAATTTTGTTAGAATATTTGGTGGTAGAATTCCTTATGAAGCATTTTGGGAAAAGTTCAAGAGCTCTACACTTAGACACTGATCTAGTTCCCCTTACTATTTCTCAGGCTATAGGCAAGTTACATTGTTTTCACTAGGATCCAAATGAGTTAAAGGTGCAAATTGTAAATAAGACTAAACTTGCTTGAAGGTTGGAGAATGAACTGCCTATATGATTGCTTACTTGAATTTGTTTTCCTTCAGTTGAAATTCTTTATAAGACTCCAATTAAGTGCTTCCTTCTTCAAAAACTTTTTTTTTTTTTTCCTGAAGAGAATTTATCATCCCTTCAGCAGGCTGTTGTGTTATTCTTTAGAACTTGGCTAATTTTGATATGTGTATAGCTGCATTCGTATAATATTTTTGTTTTCCTTGTTGAGAAGTATGCATATTCAAACTGAGCTCTTTTGTGGTTAAAATATGATTTAATTGTACTAAAATTGCTACTCCGTAATCTAGTAGGTAAATAGTACATGTTCATCCCATGTTAATAAAATTGAAAATGAGTTTACCAGGATAGGATAGTGCATTCCAGAGACTTGTGTTAGATTTTAGTCCATATCTTCACACTCATTAGTTCACATTGGTATCTATACTCACATCCACTTGACTTAAGCCTGTTTGTTGACCATGGAAAGAACACAACTTCCTGAATTTCTCCTCTGGCTTTGCAGTAACCTGATGGTATTTATGTCATTTAATTGTAACATCAGTATAATGACATAGTCTTATGTGCAGTTTACAAAATAGAAAACAAAAGTATGAAGTACTAATCCGCCTAGGGTCACATACAGTATTTAAGTGGCAAAGCTAGGTTTTGAACTTGCATTTTAAACTCCCAAAGTCTATCGAGAATGCCAAAGTGCCAAACTATTTTATATTAAGAGATTTTATATTTTATGTTGAGAGATTTTATATTTTCTATTTCATATTGAGAGATGTAATTGTCAGAGTGATCAGGTTTGACATATGCTCCAGTACCTGTTCTGAAGGTTGCTTGGACATTTTCAGTCAGCTGGCTCCATTTTGGACAATTCTAAGTTGTGACTGATACATACTTTGTGCTGTTTTAATATTTATATTTTTAAAGAAGACTTCATGATCTCTAGTTTTGTTTACTCAGCCATATGAAAACAAATAGTATAAGGACTTTCTGTTATGGGTAGTATTCTTTTCATTTCTAAATTCTTACAAGGCATCTCATTGTTGGTATTTCTTTTTGGTATAATATTTCAGAGACCTTGTTTGTTATTAAAACACTTATATTTTGTAGTTGTCCTAATCAGTACTTTTTATTGTAACTCTCTAGCCAATTGATTAACAATCTCTAAACAAACCCTATATCGTGTTTATACTGACACTATGATTGTATTAACAAATAATAGTATCATTTTCTTTGTCTACACACACTACTCGCTTGGTGATGATATCTAGTCTCATGACTTTAAATACCACGTCTAAGTTTATGTTAGTAAGATTTATATCTCCAGGCTGGACTCTACTCTGGACTCCAAAGTCATTAACATGTCTGTTGAGTTTCTTTCTTTAGATAGTTAATGGGGCCATGATGTTTAAAAAATCAAACTGCTAAGCTGTCTATCCCCTGCCCACCTCTTTTGTATAATGGCAACTTCAACCCTCCCTGTTGCTCAGGCTTTAAACCTGTGGTCATTTTTGACTCTTTCTCACCTGTATTCGGTATATCAGCAAATGCTGTCTAATCGATTTTCAGATTGTGTCTTTTTTTTTTTTTTTTTTTTTACTGAAAAACTGATTTAAGACACTGTCAGATACTTTTGCTCAAATCTGTCAGGATTGTTCCTTGTCTTAGGACGTGTCTCATCTTCCTATTGACATCTCCCCTAAAAGTGGTATTTAAAATTGCAAATCCTCACTCCTACCCAAGGAGACTTATACACATGGAAGAAGGTGATTGTATGTATGTGTGTGTTTTTTTCCCTCTTTCCACAATACTTGATTTCCATCTAATGTAGTATACATTTAACTTATGTACTGTCTGTCTCCCCCCTACTAGAAGATAAGCTTCATGAAGATAGGGACTGAAGATAGGGATTTTTATCTGGTTTGTGGAGTGCTGTGTAGTAGTGTATGACTTTCATTAGGTGTTCATTAAATACATGAATGGTGTTTAATTTTGTCAAATTGTCACTCTTTTTTCCTGGTGTTTAAAATTCTTTTATTTTGAAATAATTTCAGATACAGAAAATTTGTAAGAATTCTGCAAAGAATTTCTATGCAGATTCTTCACACAGATTTTCCACATGTTAGCATCTTGCGATGTTTATTTTTATCATTTTCTCTATATATGTACATATATATGTAAATATATATTTTTATATATGTAAACCTGTATAGTAGCCCTCCCCCCTTATCTACAAGGGACTCCTGATGGATACCTGAAATTGCAGATGGGAACAAACTTTATATATACTATTTTTACCCTCTATATACATACTTATGATAAAGTTTAATTTTATTTATTTAGTTATTGAGAGAGATCATGTGTGCATGCAATTGGGGACGAGGGGCAGAGGGAGAGGCAGAATTGCATGCAGGCTCCATGCTCAGCACAGAGCCTTATGCGGGGCTCAGTCTCACGACCCTGTGATCATGACCTGAGCTGAAATCAAGAGTTGAATTGCTTAATCGACTGAGCCACCCAGGTGCCCCAGTAAAGTTTAATTTACAAGTTACACATATTAAGAGATTAACAACAAGAACTAAGAACAATTAAAACTGTATACTGTAATAAAAATTACATGAATGTGGTGTCTCTCACATATCTGATTGTTATGTAGTCACCCTTCTTGTGATGATGTGAGATGAGAATACGCTTATATGATGAGATAACATGAGGTGAATGATGTAGGCATTGTGTCATAGTGTCACTCTACTATTGATCTTCTAATGATAACTCAGAAGGAGGATCACCTGCTTCTGGACTGTGGTTGACTATAAGTAACTCAAACTGAGGAAGGTGAACCTGTGGATAAAGAGGTCTATTATATTATTTATCCATTATTACTTTTAAACTGTTTGAGAGGAACATACATGGTACTTTACTCCCAATGCTTTAGTATGAATTTCCTTAAAATCAAGGATATTCTCTTACACAATCACAGCACAATTATGAAAATAATATTGATATAATACTGTTATCTGTATCCTTCTTTCCACTTTTGCCAGTTGTCCTAGTAATTCCCTAAGCAAAGGAAAAAAAATGGTTTCCCTTTGGGTCAGAATTCAGTCCAGAATTTCATTTGTCATGTAAGTGAACTCATCTGCAAACTAACCTATCTTGAGTCTCTAGTTTAAAGTTTTATTAAGGATTTTGTTTTCTTTGTTCTATTTAAATGAAAACTGAACTTCTATTCCCAGAATTATTTAACTTTTATATTTGCCTTGGCTGAAATGGAAAGTTAAATCAAAAGATACAATTTTTATTTTAATTTATATATATTCATACCCATAGAAGATGGAGAATACACATGAAAATATTAACAAGCATTGGAAGAACAGGTAAATTTGTGAGAGTTGGATCTCCTAAATTCCTTGATACTTTTATGTAGAATATTGTGAATTTCCTGACGTTTAATATTTTATATAATTTTTAAAGGCTTTATGTACTTTGTACCACATTAATTAATCCCTTATTATTGAACATTTATGTTAAAAATTCTTCATTAATCTAAACCATACTGGCATAAACTATCACAAATAAATTTTCCATACTGACACAAACTATTTCCCAAATTTTGCTATAGATCCATTGATCTTTTTTTAAATCCTAAATTCTTAAAAGTGGAGTTGGTCAGCCAGAAAGGTATGCCATGTTTTGAAAGCTTTGGAGGTGTATTGCTGGTTTGCCTTTCACACAGCAAAATACATAGCATTGCCCATCTACTGTTGATTATACTAATTATTAAAAATGTGCTTATTTTTAAGTGATGTAAATTTTAACAATATGTTTTGAAATATTGATCGTTGTTTCTTTTTTGAATTGCCCATTTATCATTTTCTATAGCACTTTCCTATTTTTATGTTTCTAAAACCAGTAATCTCATTATAAAATGATTTTTTTGTAACTTAAGCCTACACACTTTTCTGATCACTTTTTGAAATGTATTCATCATTTGGACTTCTATCTCCTTTCTCAAACCAACTTTGTTTCCTATTTTATTATTAATTTTTCATTTAATATTCTATAGACTAATTTTTAGTTTGGAGTTCCTTAATTTAGTTAAAGCATAGCATAATTCTTCCAGGAACTCACAATTAAAATGTGAATCACCATTCAGTTTCCTCATCCCACATTCCATTCCCTCCCTTCTATATCTAATTAGATCCGATTTGGTAAATTTTTATTTCACAGTGTCTTCTACATCTGTCTCTTCTTTTACATTCCCCAATTTCCTTTTTTTAGGTTTCACTTTATAGGGAGTTTGAACTGTTAACTTCCTGCCTTTAGTCTTTTCCCTTTTTTATTACATTAAAAAAAATAGTGCCAAGTTGACTTTTTTATTTAACTTGTTCAGATAATAAGAAGTGCTTTTTTGTTGTGAGTTATGGTCTTCTATTTTGCCTTACAACCTAATATTTTATTGTGTTTCCTTATTTATAAACTTTCATTCAATCAGATACATTTCTTTACCCTTCTCTATGTGTGGGTGTCTTGTGCTTCATGGTGTTTTTCCTTTCTAGAAACCTTGTTTCCTGAATTCTATTTATGGTAATCATACCAATTTTACTAATCCATTAAGTTCCAACTGGCAGCTCATCTCTTCTGTGAAACTTTCTCTGGTTATCTGTTACTGGAAATTCTCTGTCTGTTCATAGAACACTTGGAGCACTTACCTTAAATCAAATTTCTATGCCAAATATTTTTTATAGACTGTAGTGTACAGTTGCAGTATTATGTTGCAGTTATTTGTATTCCTGGTTGTTAAAAAATAATTTTTATGTAATGATTTTGTATTAAGTTATTCCAAGTATGTTTATATACACGATTGTGAAAGGATCGGTGTTACTGCACATTCAGAGCACAGAGTACAGATAAATTCAGGTAAGGCACCAAACTAAAAAACAATATTGGTAAATCTGTGTCTCTTAAAGTTTCTAGAAAAGTCATTGCATATTCAGAGTGCAGTTCATTTTATACAAAGCTGTTGCGATAGCGTAGTTTAGGGTTGTTAATTTTCCTGCACAGCAGTGCTAACTTAAAACAGTTTACCAGAAGTATAGATACACATTTAAATTAAGTAACAGACACTTTTTCATAAAGCATTTGTTCTAAACTCTGACATTTGATTACATCATTTTCGCAAAGATGCAGTGAAGAGTGTGTAGCTTAATGATTTCATGAGCATATTTTCTGTGAAAGTCATTACTTAATAGTTTTAGGCAGGCTTTATTTTGGGTAGTTTTGTTTTCCTACATGTAATTATTTATTAGCATCCCACTCCCCACCCTCCACCCCCCGCCCCGTGTCCTTTGAATTAGCTCCAGCAATGAACACATGACTCTAGGTTTCTTTGGTAGTAACCCTATGAACCATGGACATCTCATTTAAACTGTTTTTAATGGGATTCGAAGCATGAATCTTCCTCCACCACCAGTTGACAGCATTGTATTGGGATGTTGAAAAATACATCTTAAATACTGTAAGTTCTTTGAAAACCGTGTGTGGTAGTGTATGGAAGGATAAACTTTTTAATGTATCTGGTACATAGTAACTGCATGATGAATAAAGAAATAAAAGTTGTGTTGAATAGTGAAAAAAAAGTCTCTCTTCTCGAACCTTGTGTTCTGTAGATGGAATTAGTTTGTCTTTGCTAATGGTTAGATTCAGGTTCTGCATATTTGGCTATAATACCACTTAAGTATCACTTGAGCTCTTAAGCAGGAATTCTGGAAGGTTAAAGTAGGTGAGACTCTGTAAGACGTGACTTAGAAATTAGACATGCCCCCTGGGTTGAGACAGGTATTTGGGAGGAGATCCACTTTGCTATTAATTTAAGAAAGATGGGCATCCCTGGGTGGCTCAGCAGTTTGGCGCCTGCCTTCGGCCCAGGGCACGATCCTGGAGTCCCAGGATCGAGTCCCACGTTGGACTCCCGGCATGGAGCCTGCTTCTCCCTCTGCCTGTGTCTCTGCCTCTCTCTTTCTCTATGTATATCATGAATAAATAAATAAATATTTTTTAAAAATTTAAGAAAGATTTCCTAGGCAAGAAGTAGTTGGGGTAGATGGGGTTAGTGGATCACGTTTTGTCAGGAAGATGTGTGTGTATGTGTGTCCAGAATCAGTAAGCATTTAGAGATGTCTTCTTAGCTAGATCTTTGCCGTATCTGTGGTCTGGCAGCCTCTTGTGGGAGACATACCTAATGGCCTGAGATTCAAGGATAGGACTTCAGTCAGTCCCTGGGGTAAACTGATAATGGTAGGATGGAACTCTAGTTCCAGAGGAACTGGTTTACTGGCTAGGTTACTAAGGTATTAGTAATCTGTGAATTAAGGCAAGGACTCTTGAAACAACTAAGCAACTTTGATGTGGAACATCATCTGTTTCTTTCATCTGAGCACTTTGGATCCTTGTTTAGGAATGGGAATACACCTACAGGTGGTCTCACCTTTGTGGCAAAAATGAGTAGGGAAGGGAGCCTGTTAAGTCACAAGTTAATAAAGGGTTACATATGTAGTATTACCTGTTAAAATAACTGTCAAAATTCTTAAATTCCCCCTACATCTCTGGCCCCCTGCCAGACTCCAAGCAAACATGTGATTTGAGTGGGATAAATGTAGTTTATATGTCTGAGATGGGGATTCTTCTCAGGACTGCAAAATTGTATCCTTTGGGTATAACCTGAAGATTGATTGTATGTATCCTGTGTTGCATTATTACCTCCTCTCTTCTTAACCTTTATTAGGGACAGTCTTTCTGAGCATCTTTTACTGTTTATTACTGTCCGAATTTGGAATATGGGAAAATCACTCTTGGGATAATGGGAATAAAATTGATGGATCTTAGATTAGATGAAATGGATTTTTGTGATCTTTCCCCCCTTTATGATCCATTCTAAAGGATCCCAGGTGTGAGAATTCTGGCTTATTTCCTCTTTACTTAGGGAGTTTAGCTCATATTACCTATATACTATATATGTATAATAATGTATGTCTATGTGACACGCAGAAACATTTCTACACATACACAGGCTTACTTGTCATTGTGTTATTTGTAATTGTAAAATATCCAGAATAAAATAAATGCCCATCAGCAAGTTAATGTCTAAAAAAATTACTGTATGTCTGTTCAATGCAACACTACAGCTTTCAGAAAAGAATTGAGGTATTCTCTAGGACAGACTATAGATTGACTAAAAATCTGTGAAAATAGAATGGTGCAGAACTGTGCATAAGTAACATAAAGTATAATAGATATGTAGAAATATATAAGAAATATATATGTATATAATATATTTGGGTTTTTCCCCATTTTTTTTTATTCTGGTGAAATACACCTAAAAATCTGCCAACTTAACCATTTTCACGTGTACAGTTCAATTGTATTAAATACATTCAGAATATTGTGCAGTCATCACCACCATCTCCAGAAATTTCTTATTTTATTTTATTTTATTTTATTTTATTTATTTATTTTTTTAGAAATTTCTTATTTTAAAACTGTAACTCTAATAAATAAGACATGAGGATACAATGTTGAGCATAGAAAATATAGTTAGTAATATTTTAAGAATTTTGTACAGTAACATAACTAGATTATTTGTGGTGGTCACTTCATTATATATATTAATATTGACTCATTATGTCGTATACCTGAAACTATTATAAAATTGATATACTTTAATAAAAACAAAAATGTAAAACTCTATACCCATTAAACAATAATGCCCTATTTCTGCTTTCCCTCTGGAACCAGTTTCTATCTATGATTTTGAATAAGTACCTTATATAAGTGGAATAATAGTAGTATTTGCCTTTTGTGACTGGCTTCTTTTACCTAGGATAATGTCCTCAAGGTTTACCCATGTTGTAGATTATGTTAGAATTTCCTTCCCTTTTAAAGTGGAATAATATTCCATTGTGTGTATATACCACATTTGCTTATCCATTCATCCATCAGTAGATACTGGGGTTGCTTTTAAGTGTGGGCTATTGTGAATAATGTTGCTGGGTGTACAAATAAGTTTTTGAGACCCTGCTTTCCGTTCTTTTGGTTATATAGTTACATGTGTAATTGGATGATCTTATGGTACTTTTATTTTTAATATTTTGAGGCACTGACATACTGTTTCCCACAATGGCTGTACCATTTTACATTCCCATCAACAGTGCATGATGGGATGTGGAGAATTCTGATTGATGAGAAATCAGAATTCTCCATATCCTCTCCAAGAAATGTTTTCTCTTTTTTTGATAGTAGCCATCTTAATAATTTTTAAAAATATTTTATTTATTTATTCATGAGAGACACACAGAGAGAGGGGCAGAGACACAGGCAGAGAGAGAAGCAGGCTCCCTGCAGGGAGCCTGATGTAGGACTCGATCCTGGGACTCCAGGATCACGCCCTGAGCTGCTTATCTGCTGAGCCACCCAAGCATCCCATAGTCATCTTAATAATTGAGGAGTTCCATCTCATTGTAGTTTTAATGTGCAGTTCCCTAATGATTAGTGAGATTGATCATCTTTTCCCTGTGCTTAATGGCCATTTACATATCTTATTTGGAGAAATGTCTAGTTAATAAGTTTTTAATATATTATGGATATTAATCCCTTATCAGATATGATTTGTAAATATTTCTTCCCATTCCGTGGGTTGCCTTTTGCTCTTTACCCATTGAATGGTTTTGACACCCTTGTCAAAAATCATTAAACCATACATATGAGAGTTTGTTTCTGGGCTCTCTTTTATATTCTACTGATCTATATGTTTGCTTTTATGCCAACACCACACTGTTTTCATAGTGTATTTTTGTAATATGTTTTGAACTCAAGAAGTGTGAGTCTTCCACTGTTTTTTTTTCCCCCCTTAAGATTGTTTTGGTCATTTTAGTTCCTTTTGGGATTCCCTGTGAATTATAGAGTGTTTTTCTATTTCTGCAAAATGGGTAATTTAGATTTTGATAGAGATTGCATTGAATCTGTAGGTTACTTAGGGAAGTATTGACCTCTTAAGAATATTCTTCCAGGGGATCCCTGGGTGGCGCAGCGGTTTAGCGCCTGCCTTTGGCCCAGGGCGCGATCCTGGAGACCCGGGATCGAGTCCCGCATCGGGCTCCCTGCATGGAGCCTGCTTCTCCCTCTGCCTGTGTCTCTGCCTCTCTCTCTCTCTCTCTCTGTGACTATCATGAATAAATAAATAAAATCTTTAAAAAAAAAAAAAAAAGAATATTCTTCCAACCCATGAACATAGAATGGATTTCCATTTATTTCTTCTTTTTTATAAAAGATTTTATTTGAGAAAGAGATAGAGACTGAGAGAGAGCAGGAGCAGGGCAGAGAGAAAAAGGGAGAAGCAGGCTCCCCATGGAGCAGGGAGCCTAACATGGGGCTTGATCCCAGGACCCTGAGATCATGACCTGAGCTGAAGGCAGACGCTTAACCAACTGAGCCACCCAGGTGCCCTGGTTTCTTTTTAAATTTCATATGCATTTCTTTGTTTATATGACATACAAGTACTGAGTAGTAGTGTTTGTCTCTTAGGAAAGTAGATTGTGGATTGAGGGTAGGGGTGGGCAAATTTTCATTATAAAACGTTAATCACCTTTTGATTTAGGCCATGTGAGTGTATAACTTATTTAATATGGAAAAATAACATTTTGTTTCCTCTCTTCAAACATACATATATGCATACACAACACACACACACAGAAACATGTGCTTGCATGATACTGAGAAAATATTTGTTACTCTGAAGAGTGAGCCCAGATACAAGACTTATTAGGAGGAGCCAAAATCAAGAGTCTAGCTACAGAGAATGAATGCATGAAATGTTTTTAGGCAACTTTATTAGCCTGTAAAGAGGGATTTGGTATGGTAGGTGACTGAACAGATAGTAAATAATAGCCTTACTTGCCATGCTGAAGAGTTTGGATTTTAAATTGATGGTTAGGAGGGTCACTAAAGGTTAGAGATGTGATGGAATTACTTTTGTAGTATAAGAATTACTGTGGGTATAGTATTGGAATAATGTGGGATCGTTCAACAGAAATAAGATGTGAGCCACATCTGCAACTTCATATTTTCTACTAAGATCCCCCAAAAATGGGTAATAAAATTAATATATCTAATATGTTATTTCCTCATGTAATTAATATAACATTATAAGTGAGATATTATATATGTTATTTTTCATTTTAAATCTTTACAATCTTGTGACTATTTTATGCTTACTGTCCAGACATTTTATTTTTGACTAGTCCTATTTCACCTTCTCAGCTACATGAGAGTAGGGGCTACCATGTTAGTGCAAGTGTAGACAATCGAGGCCTAGTCAGGAAATAGTATCTATTCTAGTAATTGGAACAGAAAACTTTATTGTGAAGAATTATTAAAAATCCTTAGTCATGTGTCATTTAGGAATTGCAAATTAAGATAACAATGAGATAATAACTGTATATCTATTAGAATAGCTGAAATCCAAAAACCTGACAAAGCTGTCAAGACTACAAAGCATTAGGAACTCTCATTCATCATTGGGAATGCAAAAATTATATCTACTTTGGAAGACATTCTGGCAGGTTTTTCTACAAAGCTAAATGTAGTTTTATCGTATGATTCAATAATAATCATCCAGGGCACCTCGGTGGCTCAGTGGTTGAGCATCTGCCTTTGCCTCAGGTTGTGATCTCAGGGTCCTGGGATCGAGTCCCACATCAGGCTCCTTGTGGGAAGCCTGCTCTCCCTATGTGTCTGCCTCTCTCTCTTTGTCTCTCATGAATAAATAAATAAAATCTTTAAAAAAAAAATAATCATCCTAGATTTTTACGTAACTCATTTGAAAATTATGTCTGTACAAAATGCTATATATAAATGTGTATAGCAGCTTTATTCCTGTCAAGAAATGGTGACCAAGATGTCCATCATTAGGTAAGTGAATGGCAAAATGTGATGCATTCATACAATGGAATATTATTTAGGAATGAAAAGAAATTGGCTATTCAGCCACTAAGACATAGATGAAACTCAAATGTATATTGTTAAAGTGAAAGATACAGCCTAAAGAGGCTACATATTGTGTGATTTAACTATGTGAATCTGTAAAAACTAAAACTATAGTTAGGATCAAAGAATTCATTGTTTGCCAAAGAGAAGTGGGAGGGTAGAGTAGGAGAAACACGGGGATTTTTTTTTCAGATGATGAAAACTTTTCTTTGATATTATATTGTGCATACATGACACTGTACATTTGTTAAAACCCATTGAACTTCACTGAAAAAGTGAATTTTATAAGTATAGATTTTATAAATTCATTTAGGAGGTTAGGTGGATACTAGGATGGAATGTAGCACGTGACAAAGCAGTCTACCTCTTTTTGAAGTATTTGAAACCATGTCACTGGAGGGAGTTGGGCAGGAAGTTGCTGACTTAAGTAACTTTGGAAATGAATTTGTAATACTAAAATCAAAGAAACTACGTTGTATATATAAGCAATATAATCTGGTTAATGAAATTGTTTCTTTTGGGGTATGATTGAACAGTTCTAATACTGCATACTAGTGGGTGCCAGGTTTGTCACTGTTGGGTTGGGACCATACCAATTTATTTATTTAAATAAATAAATAAAATATAAATGAATATATTTACATGTATATAGAGAGAGCACATATTTCTTTGCTTTAGAGCCTAGAAGAAAGGACACTCAATATCAAGAAACAAAACCTATTGCCCAGATCTTCTTCTGATATCATTCTCCAATAAAAGGAACTAGAGTCCTTGGAGTATTGGCTGGTTTTTAAATTGAGGAAGGGAATATATAAGATGAGCCTGCAGAATATTATGCTGTCAGAACGTAATTAGTAAGACACATAAGTACACACACAGATGGGCGTATGTGAAATGGATGTAAGAGCCAAATAAAAGATTTCCCAATGGCCAGAGCTGAAGCAGGTTGAATAGTAGAACTGTGTTGAATTATAACCCAGAGGATAAAATAAATTCTAATGAATCCACATTAGTTTAAATGATTGAATGAATGAGAACAGACATGTCTCCCATACTAAAGAATTTCTAAATATATGTAAATACTTCTGCCTGAAAAAAATGTTGAATAACTCCCCACCTCTTAAATGTGGGATGTATGAAGTATCTTTCCTCCAAAAGTACACTATGGAAGGGGGCGGAAAAGTAACTTTACAATGGAGAAACCTGACAAACACCACCTTAGTCAATTGATTAAAGTCAGCATTTACAGTAATAAATCATGTTGGTAGTGTATACCTTTGATATGAGGTGAAAAAAAATCTTCTCCAAACCCTTATCTCAGTGTAGTGATGAGAAAAACCATCAGACAAAACCTAGTTGATGAACATTCTATAAAACACTTGGCCAGAAATCCTCACAACTGTCAAGATTACTTGAGTCTCAGAGACCTACCTAACAGGTAAGAAATATAGGGAGGCAAAAAATATCTGAAAGGACAAAATCCATGTGGCTTATTGATAGAGTTTCAAAACGTGTGTATTATATTTGGCAACACTATTTTCATTGGTAAGTTTGGTGAAGCAGCAACCGTGATGAGTTTATATATGAATGAAATTTATGGGAATAATAATAGTGACTGCTGGTGATTCTATCAAATTGCCCATGGCTTAAAGGTTAGACATAAAGTGGTAGCTAATGTTGAGTTTTTTTAAAAAATTGGGGAGATGGGATGAGTATCAATTCCGTCAAGGCAGGAGTGTTTGTATAGTTTATTGTTGTATTTCTAGAACCTAGAACAATTTTAAATATGTTCAGTGTATGTTTGTTACATGAGTGGTAAGAAATACTTGAGGATCTATATAGAGAAGTTGAATATGCAGTATTTCCAAGTTAAATTTTATTGAATGAGGTTTCTGAGGGAATAGACTATTGAGGAAGGTATAAAGAAAGAGATGTAAAGGAGGCATGGTTAAAATCTTCAGCATTGGCATTATTGTTGTGTAAAACACTAACTTCTTTTTAAATTTTCATGTCTTATATAAATTACACTTTACCGTTTGCAGTTTGTTTTTAATTACTAAAAGTTGTAAAGCTTCCTTTGGTCAGGAATTGTATCTCTTACCTGTAGGTAGTGCTAAGTATTTATCACAGGGTCATACATAACTGAGGTATTCTGCATAAAGCAAAGTGTACCTGTGTTTAATTTAATGTTTCCCTCATCTTTTTATCAGTCTACAAATAAGAAACCTCGAAAATCTCCAGGAGAGAAGAGTAGAATTGAATCTACTGTTAGAGGAACAGGTCGTGGAAGAGCTAATGGGCACCCTCAACAGAATGGTGAAGGGGAGCCTGTCACATTATTTGAAGTGGTGAAATTGGGGAAAAGTGCAATGCAGGTAAATTTTAAGTGTTTTTATTTACAAAGCAGTACACCTATGTGAATCCTTTTAAGTGACATTTTACACATCTTGCTGATTGTATAACATTGAGAAATTTATCTTAAAAACTTTTGTTTTCTAAATAGTATTAGGAAAGGCACTTTAGATTACAGTGTACTGAGTAAAATGACTTTTGTATAATAGCTACCTAAGAAAATTTTTATTGCCATAGTATTTTTTTTAGAATCAGGCTTAAAATAAGTAATATGTGTACTGAAGAATATTTCAAATAAGAAAGGGTATAAAAAAGGATTAAATAGTGAACTAGGAATAACCATAATTAATATTCCATAATTATTTTGTGTATGTGATCTTTTATAAACTTCTTATTCTCCCTTCTCTTTCCTCATTCACTTAACATAATTACTAAATATTTTGCAAGAGCTCATAATTATTGGCTTCTTACTAAGTTAGTGTAAGGTAAACCATAATTATTTTGCTATTCTTTTAGTGCATCTTTACATTTTTTTTACTGTTAACAGAAGTCATTCATGTTTACTTCTTCAGTTCTTATTTTCGTTTTAAAATAGTTGAGGTAAAACTATTTGGTGAAAGGTTATTTCTTAACTGTGTAATACATAAATACATTCTACTCTCCAAAAAATTTTACTAGTATATCTTTCACCAGAGTCTGCCTAGCAACTGAATACTTTATATTTAGAATCTATTTGGTAACATCGGTGAAAATTGTATTTCATTGTTTTATTTATTTACTTAGTTATTTACTTTTAAAGATTGATTTATTTATCGAGGGAGAGAAAAATCCAAGCAGATTCCACACTAATCATAGAGCCCCACACAGGGCTTGATCTCATGACCCTGAGATCATGACCTGAGCTGAAACCAAGAGTTGGAGGCTCAGCAGACTGCACCACCTAGGTGTCACTGTAATTCATTATTTTAATCTGCATTTCTTTGATCACCAATAATAAAAGTTCAGCCTTTTTATTCACTATTTATTTGCTCATTTTTTATACTTAATTTTCAGTTTCTTTAAAATTTAGGTAACTTATGAAACAGGTTTACTTTTAGAACTTTTCGTTAGTATACTTTTTATTTTTTAACCTGTATTTCCTTTTGCATTCCTTAAGGGAGTTTGGTGTTTACTCCTTTTTATGTATGTTACCAAATTGATATGTTCAAGGATCTTGGAATTCATGTGGGAAGAGAGGGAGGTGGGGTAGTGTGATGATGCTAATGGTAAAAGAAATACAAAATTTCCAGTTAATTTGAAGCAATGGTCAGACTCTTAAGATACATAAGTATAATTTTAAAATAATGACCTTTAGCCACAAAGCTTGATAGTTTCTTTATTATACTTCAGTAGAAAAATTGTTAGCAAACTATAAATATTTTATTTTTGAAGGGTATTTTATGGCTTTCCACTTTTAGGTGGAAACTTAAGCAGAAAAATGAAGGAAATTTATTTTTTATTTTTATTATTTTTTTTATAGATTTATTTATTTATTTTAGAGAGAGCATGCCAGTGTTGAGCAGGGGAATGGGCAGAGGGAGAGAATCCTCAAACAGACTTCCTGCTGAGTGCAGAGCCTGACATGAGGCTTGATCCCAGGATCCCAAGATCATGACCAGAGCCGAAATCAAGAGTCGGATGCTTAACCGACTGAGCCTCTCAGACACCCCAAGGAGGTTTAGTTTTATGTATAAATTTAAACATTGCATTTCAGTATTTGCTTTCATTTTTTTCATGTAAGATTTTATAAGATCTTTGTATTTATAAAGGTAATTTTAATGTATATTGTATTAAATCTCAATACCAGCTTCTTAAAATATGAAAAATAACTTCAATATTTAATGTAACAAAATCTGGTCTAGAATTTGAAACCAAATAATGACTATTTTGTAATTTTTTTTCATTCAGGATTCTAATTATGGGCATTATTTCCTCTGAATTTACTTTTTAATTTTTAATGTTTTTATACTATTCCTTAACATTACTGGGCCATAATTTATTTAAACAGTTTTTATTTCACGTGCTTTATTCTTAAAATATAAACTACACTACTAAAACTAGTTTACTATTCATATAAACCAGAATAGTTTTATTTTATTAACCATAATATTTCTTTAAATAGTCAGATATCTATCTAAAATGTATGTGTGGAAGTGTTTTTGTAACATAAATTTCTGAAAGTAGTTGCTGAGTAGAGGGAATGCATATTTAAAAAATTGATGTTTCTTTTATTGAAGGTGGCACACTAATCTCACTAATCTCACTATTTATTACCTCCTCATTTCTAATGATAGATGAATATTAAAAAGAAAATACAGACATTAATGAGTTTAGAAATTAAATGTTTGTGTGCTTAAAGTAGAAGATAGTCTACAATGATGAAGAGGATTGGGTTTAGCATAGAGAAGAAGGTACTTACAGCCAAGAATTTGGTTTTTGTGTGTTAAAAGGACTCAAATTGTTCCATGAAACAGAGGAATAGAGTCAGGCTTATTAGTACATGAAGCCAGGGCCTAACATTAGTCTCCATACTTTTAAGGAGACTGAAGAAAGGCACTGATAACTGTTGCATAAGCTAAAGCATATGTTTAGGGGATTGTGTATCCCAGGTTACCTTTGAGACTCCTAGTTTATGCTTGTTGTTTATGTAGTTATTAATAGAGACTCTTAATACTCAAGAGGGTCCTTGGTTGGATAATAATCTAAAACTTTATTTATGGGAAATCAAGAGCTGAGAAAAGGGAGAAGACAGGCATCGTTCTTAAAATGAGGACCAGAATTGAAATGTCTGCTTAACTAAGTTGGTGACTGGGTCTATAAAAATTCACCATATTATTTTAAAGCTGTAAACTCTAAACCTGCATTATATGATCTAGTTCTGCAGTGGAATGACCAGGATAAGCAGAGATAATCACAAAACTTCAGATGGGGAGGGATGAATAGTAAAAGAAATAAATAGCAATTTAAGGTACTAGAGAGATGAAAGGAGAAATGGTATCTAACAAAAAAGGGAATAAATTTAATTAGTTTTACTGAGGGAAAGAAACTACAGTAGATGCCATCAAAGGGAGAATTCAAAAATTGACATTTATTAGGCGTTCGTTTAGAATGTAGTCCGGAGAAATAAAGAAGTAAATGTGAAAGAGCAGTTGCGTGACTTTGGTATGTATTGAAGGGCTCAAAATATGCTAGAGGAAGAAATCAAAGGGAATAGAAGAGACATGGTTTTTAGGAGATAATTTTAGAAAAATTTCTTAGGCATATTTCCTCAGATCCAGAGTTTGTTCTCAGGAGTGAGCAATGTAAGTAAAAATAATTACTTATTTTTAAATAGTAGAGTATAGCTGCAGAACATGAAGGATTAAAAGGGAATCTTTAAATAATTTCAAGGAATATTTGATCCTATTGTCTGACCACAGTGCAAATAACATTGAAATACAAAAAATAGATTCTTCTGAATTATACTTACAGATATGGTTAAGAGGTTATATAAAGAGTTGATGTGTGAATGTTAATTAAAATACTGTTAGTAAAAATATTGAGGCCAGTTAAAGCACTAATTGAATAAATATACAGTCTTAAATGTATTAATATTAGCAAAAGCAGTTGAAACTAGAAAAAGAGCAAACCTAAGGAAATTAAGAAGAAAGAGAAATAATTAGGAAGGAAGGGATAAAGTAGAAATGGAAATTAAATAGAGAAAGAAATTGTAGAAAAGGCCAATTAAATAAAAATAATAATGATTGGGGGTCAATACATTTTTAAAACCTAGAAATTTTATCTGCATAAAGGTGGTTTACTATCCAAGGATAGTAAAATAGTTTTAATAGTAAACTATTATACTATTAAAAAATATTTTACTATAATATACCAGATAGACATGTTTTAGAAGGGAGAACTTATCCTTATGTGAAATGTTTAGAAAAAAAGCATTTGATAAAGTTTAGGTGATGTTTGTGATGAACAGTAACTCTTAGTGAAATAGGAACAAGAGGGAATTTCCTTAGCTTGGTAAGGAAGATATAAAATTATACATACTTATAGAATATGGAACTGTCTTTGCAGATTTTTCAGGATAAATTATAGACTATTAGAACTAACGAAAGTGTTCGGCGAAATTCCTAGAAAGAAAATTGACATTAAAAAATCAGCCTTCTGTGCAGCAGTAATAATCTATTAGAATATGTAATAGGAGGCAAGAGCTCATTCAAATAAAGTGCTAAAGATGAAATAATAAAATTTTGGCTATAACACTATAAAATACTGTGTCTCATCAGATTGAATAGCATTAAAATAGTAGAAGATACTAAGGGTAAGTAAAGCTATAGAGTGCCAACTATTGGGAGTACAAATCTGTCTAAACCCTTTGGAAAAAACTTGGCATTATCAAGAAAAGTTGGATGACCTATCCATTTTTCATTCATTTTGTAAATATTTAATGAGTGCCTACACTGTGGAAGCCATCTTTTTATTCTTCTTTGATTTTTTAAAAAAATTGTGACTACTTTGAAGAAAAGCAATTCATTTCCTAGATGTAACCTCTAGAAATTTTTTTGTGTATATAAAGGAGGCAAATACAATTCTTTTTATTGTTTTGCATATAATAGCAAAAAATACATTTAGAACCTAAATGTATATGAATAGGATAATCGATAAATAAAATGTGGTATTTGGAAACTTAAGTTTTCTGTAGTGATTGAAATGAGTGAACTAGAGCTATAGGTAGGTACTGTTATGCATTATTTCAGAAATGCAGAAATGCATTTTAAAGAACAAAGCAAAGCTACAGAATGATACATACTATATTGTACCACTTATGGTAAAGTGTAAACACATAAGTTCAAATCAAGTTTATGATATTGTTTACCTAGAAGACAGAAAGAGAATGGGATCAGATAGGTCTATGTGGGGTGCTGCAACTGAAACTGCAGAAGAAGGAAAAAGAAACAAGTGTGGTCGTAAAATATTAAGTGTTGTTGAAGCTGGGTCCTCTTTACCTTGTCTATCGTGTTTATTGTGTTATCTGAAATAAAAATAAGTGTTTCTGAAATGCTTCCCCAAACAAGGTCTTCTTTAGTCAGTATGTTTGGAAAATGACTGCATCCTTTCCCCTTTGGAGAGGTACAAAATGTGAAAGCTTTGATTAGATTTGTATTGAAGAACCTGATTACTTTTGTTTATTCAGCATTCCATAAACCCTTGATTCCTACAACTATTTATGGCTTTCCTGTCTTTTCTCCCTATCAGAATTGTAAAGAATCCATTTCACTAGCTGAATAGGTACTTATGCACCTCTTGTAACCAGAGGCTGTATATTCAGAACTAAAACCACAGTTTTGTCCTCAGGGAAGCATATTGTAGAATACTTTAGTAAGAAGATACACAGGGTGGGTTGAAAACATGAAAAATTCACTTAGGCCTATGGAAGGCTTGCCTAAATACATAAAGTTTGTACTGTGACTTGAATGATGGGTGGGAATTAGATAGGCAGCAAAGAGTATTTCTTATGGTAGAAACAAGACATGAAAAGATGAGATCTATACCTTTTACTGTAGAGGGCATACAATGCTCTAGTAAAAATAGAGCTAAGAGAAAGGTTAGATTCTGTACATTGAGTGTTTTGATAGGCAAAAAAACCAAGAAGACAGAAAAGCCATACATAATTGTAGGAATCAAGGGTTTGTGGGATGCTGAACAAACAAACAAAAAAATCAGGTTCTTTAATACAAATCTTTTCAAAATCTTCACATTTTGTGCCTCCAACAGGGGAAAGAATGTAGTAATTTTCCAAAAATATTGGCTACAGAAGACCTTTTAGTAAAATTGATGGCATTTTAGAAAGAAAAGGACTTTATTGATGAATGGTAGCATTTTTAGAAATACTTTCCTGGATGCAGTTTAGATAATGATTTGGAGGTTGTAGGACTGGAATCAGAATCTTTTTACTGATCCAGATTTTTATTAATCAATTAGGAAGAAATGCATGTTTAAATTTAGAGTGTCAGTGAGGATGAAGAGGAAGTGACAGAGTCTACAAATATTAAGGCTATGGCGTAATTCTGAAAGATGAGAAAAAGGAAAAAATCTAAGGTGATTTCTAGTTTGACTTGGTGGTGTTCACCAAAGAAAATTTGCATGACGATAGGTGTTGGAGGATGGATATGGAAATAATTTGGTTTGGACATTCTTACTTTTAGATATGTGACACTGAATGCATGTTGAATTTTGGAACATTCATGTTATTTACTTAATCTAACTGGTATTTTTTTTTTGTTGTAGTTATGAGCTTATTAGCATTTGAGTGAACTTCTGTAATCCATTGGTATTTGAATTCTGTTCCCTCAGATATCAACTAAAATGTTGGATTATATAGGTTATTCATTAACAAAAATTCATTAAAAGCTGATTGTTTCAGGCATGGGGTTAGGTGCAAGAGATACAGATGAACTAAACTTGTCTGATCCTTGTCTGCCTAAACTTTCTAATCATAGAAGGGAAAGGAAATCCTCCATACTAATCAAATGGTCTGTTAATATACCATCACAAACCATTGATAAATACTAATTGTCTTAGTGTACTACTTACTAATAATAACTTCTGTGAATAGGAATTGGAGTTAGACTATAAATGAGATGTACCTCCTGACACAATTTAGTCTTCTGTTTGCTTTTGACATGTGACTCTGAAGGGAAAACTGGTTTTGTCCATTTCAGTATGATTGGAAAAGGAGAGATGTCTTAGGGGATAGTCTGTGATCAGTCATTCTCTCTCCCTTAGAGAGGAAGCTTTGTTCTGATGTAAAGGAAACTTGAATTTTTAAACGCCATTGATTTCTTCTAGTCCCCCACATACAAATGATGTTGCCAAAATCTCAACATATAAAATACAGAGAAATTCTTCCTCAAGATTTAGCTGTGTGCATTTTACTGACTACACTAAAGAAAGTGGAAAAGCACCTGTGAGTTTATTTAAATGTCACCTGTTAACTTGTGTTTGAACTCATAGTTATGATTTCATAGAAATTGCATACATTACTGAGCCATTAATAAAATGGATAAAAGTGTTTCATAACAACAACTGAATTTCTAAATGTTCATTGCAAAACTTAAAAGGTTCAATAAGTATTAAAATGGCTGGAGAATATTGAAGAAGTGTAATTAGAAAAGAAATTCTAATGAGATATTAGGAGAGAGCAAGTATGTCACTGACTGAAATGAATCTGACAAAGATGGCCAGAAGATATTGAAGGA
Organism: Canis lupus familiaris; assembly: GCF_011100685.1. Taxonomy (NCBI): domain Eukaryota; kingdom Metazoa; phylum Chordata; class Mammalia; order Carnivora; family Canidae; genus Canis; species Canis lupus. The sequence goes on along the minus strand of NC_049244.1, from coordinate 33,551,513 downwards.
AGGAAATATTACAACGAAGATAGTGAGGAGTAAAACCTTAGAGAATTAAGCAGATATAAATACTAGCTATGATTAGTAGAATTAGTCAAAATATAACATAAGAAATACGTGTTTATATCTATGACTACTGCTGTAAGATATTGGATAAAGGATTTAAAAATCATAAAAAAATAAAAATCATATAAAAATACTAAAACATTTATTCTGATTTTTAAAATTTAAATTCAGTTTGCCAACATACAGTATAGCATCCAGTGCTCATCTTGTCCCATGCCCTCCTTAACGCCTGTCACCTGATACCCTATCCCTCTACCCGTCTCTGCTTCTGCAACCCTTTGTTTCCAGAGTTAGGAGTCTCTCATGGTTTCTCTTAATTTTTCCCCAGTTTCTCCACCTTCCCTATGGTCCCTTGCACTATTTCTTATATCCCACAGATGAATGAAACCATATGATAATTGTTTTTCTCCGATTGACTTATTTCACTCAGCATAATACCCTCCAGTTCTATCCACGTCTGTGTAAATGGCAGATATTCATCCTTTCTGATGGCTGAGTAATATTCCTTTACACACACACACCACATCTTCTTTTCCATTCATCTGTTGAAGGAAATCTTGGCTCCTTCCATAACTTGGCTATTGTGGACATTGCTGCTATGCATATTGGGGTGCAGGTGTCCCATCATTTCACTACATCTGTATCTTTGGGGTAAATACCCTGTAGTGCAATTGCTGAGTCATACATTTAATCTGATTTTTAACATCATAATGAAAAATTTAAATTTAACATAAACATCTAGAATAAGCTTAGCTGAAGTAGAAAACTGTAAATAGATGTTTAAACAAGACAGAAGTTTATTTTTCTCATATATAAAATAGCATAGATACGTGATAGTTCCCACGGTAGCAGGAAGTTGTCTAATAATTGAAATTGTTAATATTTTAACAGTCAAAATGTACATAATCACAGTTTCAGTAGCTATATATTTTGATATTACTAAAAAATGAAATTTGTATATGAAAGGAAGCTGTGGGCAGCACAGTTGTAGATACTCACCCATGCAGCACACTTTGGGTTCTGTTACAAAGCCCCATGAGTATCTTTCTGTCCTATCCAGTTCTTACTCCTATGTCTTGATCCTAATGAGGAGTTTACATTAATAATGACAGTCAGCCACATTACATTTCACATGTCCCATGATTGAGTTGATAATTTAGGGGTGGAGGTGGAAGGGGAGGAGTGCTACTGGTGCCAGGCCCTGGGCTCTTGAGGTGAACTCTCCATTCTAGACCTCTTAGTTCCTACAGATAAAGGCAAACAAGAGTGGCCAGAGCCTGGTAATGCCTAACAATTGTACCTTTGTGGACATTGATTACCTGTACAACCTCAAATGTGACAGAAATGGTATTTGAAGGTCCAGTAGTACAACCAGATGTTATTTTGCCAGTGGGTGAACCTGATGGTCATCCATGATTTGGAAAAAGAAGACCTGATCCTACAACATAGCATCTTTGTTGGAATAGCATCCCTGCTAGGATGCCTGTGCCTTTTAAAGGTAGGCTGGGAAGCTAAGCTGCAGAGGCTCTTTTGTGACTGTTATTTGATAACATTCCACATACATGCTGGTGGTACACTATAGGCAGCTCATTCTGTATTAAGCAGCAGTAGAACACCTCTGGGAAAATCCTTGATGAGATGGACATTGCTAGCTCTGCCTATTTTGAATCTTTATTTATTTATATTTATTTATTTATTCAGAGAAAGAGAGAGAGGCAGAGACACAGGCAGAGGGAGAAGCAGGCTCCATGCAGGGAGCCCGACACGGGACTCGATCCCGGGTCCCCAGGATCACACCCCAGGCTGAAGGCGGCACTAAACCACTGCGCCACTGGGGCTGCCCCAGCTCTGCCTATTTTGAGATGAGGGCTAGGGATGAATTACTCTCCCAGGATGATAGCCTTCTCAATATACACTTCTGTGGAAGTCCCTTGCTGGTAATTTTTACATGAATAAGAAATCCCCTCTCATCCCTTATGGACATTTGACAACTAGCCCCCGTGTTATCATTGTGGTGGTCCTTTTGGCCATTGTTGGTAATATTGAAATCCTGGTGCTCATTATCAATAAGAAGAAGGGGAAGATTGGAATCAAGGACTGGGGAGTTAACTATATAGTCCAACATAGGTCTATGTGGGGATGGGTAAGAGGATAGGATTCAGGACCACATCAGGGTAAAACTTGTTTCTTGGCCTAAAGCAGGTACTTCCTCTACTGCTATTTTTTGTTCTCTCTTGTCCCCTCCATCTGAACAGTTGTGGTCCCTGGGCCATCTCTCTTTCTGGCTTTATGTCCCATCCTCTTTTGAAGAATTCTTCTAATATTCCTTTTTCCTCTTGGTCCAGAGAAAATAAATCCTGGTCCAGAGAGAAGTAAAGGCAGACACAAGAAGTTTTCATTGAATGGTATCTTTGATTATGTTTAAAAGGTTAAGATGATATCCCAGGATTGTTTAAAAGTGATGGAATACCTTTTGAAGGCTTAAATGAAATTAGGTGAGAAACTGTTTTTCTTTTTTGAGTTTAGGTTACTTTTATTTGCTATATCTCATTACAGAGGAAAGATTAGCAGCTTAACCCTGGATTATCTGCTAGGTCATGTGGTCTTCTTGATAAGCAGAAAATTTGGACTTACATAATAGCCATATTACACTCTGTTATTACCACCACCAGATATATTTCTCGCTTAAAGGGGATCTTATTTTAGTGGCCTAAACACTTTTTTTTTGGGGGGGGGGAGCAAGCAGACTGTCTAGAAACTGTCAGTGTTTATTCTTTAGCTCACCGTTATTATAGCTGATATTAGTAATATTATATAAAAATGTACATATTTGGTCTTTGGTAATTTGGGGGAATTTCTTAATATAATGAATTTAATAAAATATGAAGAAGACATAAGGAAAAAGTTTGAATTTGTATAGATTATGCCTCCCAAAACCACAAACAGCTTGTTTTTTGGATCCTAGAGGAGGATGTATGTAAGAGGCAAAGGAAATAAATAGAACTTCACAAATAATAATTGGATGAATGAAATCATTACATCAGTCAAGTATTATCAAACCAAGGCACATACCTTAGAATCATAGCATCTTAATTTGATCTTCAGAAACCTTCAGATTTTATAGCCTAGGATTTTCATAGAAATGATTATATATTTTTATACCGTAATCATTGTTAGTCCCTTTTAGAGATTTGGCTGAATTACCTTTAAACTCCTTCATTGTTTAAGTACCATGGTCACGTCTTATCATGTGCGTATTTTAAATTGAGATTGGAACTGGTCCAGGATATTTCACAGTCAGCTTAGTGCTTTAAAACTTTTAGGTTATTTGAGAAGAGTAAGGAAGTTCTAAACATAAACTTCATTTCTCCTAGTTTCTTTGTGTTTGATTATGTAGTATTTGAATTATTAAGTTTTTTTTTAAGCACTCTAGTCCTCCACTTTCTTAGAATGAAAAGTAGTAATATATAGAATATACAGAATGTTTTAGGACAGAAGATATAAATTGTGTATTTCATAGGTATTTGAAAATCTTCAAATGATAGGTTAATATTTACTTAAAAGTGGTTTTGGGGTTTTTATTTTTTTAATGGTTTTTACATAATTACAGTGTCTCTCTGAAATTAACTGTGGATCTTTTAACTTGTTCTCAAAAATTTTAGCAGCTACGTAGGGTAGCTCTAAAAATTAAATTACAAATACTGGTGGCTTATCATGATAGACTTTAACTTCTCATTCTCTAACCATTCTATACCAGAATTAGTGGTACTCATCTTTTCTTCATGTGATGATTCAGGGATCACTCTCCTTCCATTTTCTGGTTCTTTTTTCCTTTAGAGCTTCAATGTAGTTTCCATTTGGATGTTAGAATAGAAGAGAGCATAGAACAGTACCTACTTCTTAGAAGCTTTTGGCCCCTCTGTTTACATTCCATTAATGGGAACTTAGTGCATACTAAAATGATCTGGGTAATACAGTTGGTGACTGGGTACCTGCTTTCCTATTTTAGTACACACTGTGGAAAGGAGAACACAAATTTGTATGCCACAGTTACTTATAGATGATTAGAGCAGAGGTATTATTACATATATTTGTTTTTAATTTCTTTAGAAGACAGTACATTATAAAAGATGCTGTTTAGTGTTAGGATAAGAGCATTAACTGCCTATAAATTATTTAGAACTAAAGTCCTAAAGGAAGCTAGGAACTCTAATTAGGAATTTTTACAACCTCTATTGAGTCATATCCAAAGTTACCTACAATTACGCACATGTTTAGCTTTGGGAAAAATACATTGCTATATTGTTCTAGTACTTGCTGATATCAAGCTGTGGCTTTGAGTGTTTCAGATATTATTAATTTTCTTCATGATATCCCCTAATCTTTCAAAGGCATCATCCACTTATATCATCTTTTATACAGATGTTCAAGGACTGATCAAGTAAGTAAAGATATGACTGTTACTATCTGTGTATACATATATTTGATTATATATCAGTATAATAGTTTATTTTATGAAGTCATTTTTAGTTAAAATGGCCTTTATGTACATACATAGTTGTATATATTTGTCTTATTGGTTATAACTATTTAAATACATATAAAATAGGTTGTTTTTTTTACTGGCTTTATTACTAAAGAGGGAACCTAACTTATATTAATGCTTCTGGCTGAAATACGTTACTTATACTTTCAGTAATTTAAATACAGAAAACATGCTTAAATAAAGGAATTGAGGTATTAATGAGATTTCTTCCTTTTTTCACCTCAGTAAATTTGGATTGAGTGCACTTGTACAATTTCTTACTCTGTATGCTAACTTTAATCATATATAAAGTAGAACCCCTTCTCCTGCACCAAAAATATTTAAAATTTCTTTTCAACCTGCTGAAGAAAATTATATATATCTGTTAATATAGTTCCTTATTTTGATAAGCTTTTGTCCTAAGACTTTGAGATAGAAAGATGGAGGAGATCTCTTTCCTTCTGGTGAGGACCTTTGATCTAGTATAGGATTTGTTAACCTGGAGTCAGTGCTAGAATTTTTGGCAGGCATGAACATAAATGAGAAAAAATAGTAAAAGATTTGGAATTGATTTTAAAGAAATAAGAGGAAGCCAATCTAGGATATTTAAAAGAATTGTTAATGACATTTAAGATTAAATTTGTAGCAGTGTCACATTATTTAACTGTTTGATATTCCTCCTGGAGCTCTTTAACCAAATATTAGAAATATGAATTTCCTGTTCCGTATAAAGAACAGAAACATAGGTTGTGATTGGTGTGAGGGACTTCCTTTTTAGTTGTTATAGTCTTTTGAGGGTTTTGAATTAGTTGAAACAAAGACTGATCTGACATAGATAATCTTAGAAAATATCTTGTAGATATTGTGCTGTTGGCAGCATCATTAGGATAGGATATGACTGTCTCTTAACTGGGTGCAGAAAGGACTCAGCTGAATCTACTTCAGGAAGGATAAAAACCCCATATCCCCTCTTAAAATTCCAACCTTTACCCATCACTCAGAGATACTTACCTTGTTATATTCTTTGCTGGCTTCTTGTAAACTCTATCATCGTGTGATATTAAACTTGATTATGCTTAGGTTTTTTCTTTTCATGTGTTGTAAGTAGATCTGACAAATATTAAACTATATTTTTATTAAAAATATATTTTACTCTCTCTGTATATGTCTTTTTCAGACATTTTATTTATTTAGAGAAAGAGAGAGAGAGTATGAGTAGGAGGAGATGTAGAGGGAGAAGGTGAGAGAAAATCCCAAGCAGACTTTGCGCGGATCTCAGAGCTTGACATGGGGCTCCATATCTCGACCTGAGATCATGACCTGAGCCAGACAGAATCAAGAGTTGGATGCTTAATTTACTAAGTCACCCAGCTGCCCCTATTTTATTCCATATTTTAACAAGGAAGAATATGGTTAATAGGACTGAACAAGGTTATTGTGCATGATCTGATAGGAACTCATTTACCTATTATATCCATAGCCTAACTTTATTTCTTACGAATATATTAATATTTTGTAATTTAGGTATCTTGATTTCAGATGACACATAAAAGAGAACTCAATGCTTTGAAAGAGTTTTTGCCAACTTTATGACAATTCATGCAGCAACCACAAGATAAGCACATTTACACTATAGTTGTCAAAATACTCTGTCATCATATCCACTCATATTTCCTTTTTAAAGTTTTTTATTTAAATTTCCTTAACATATGTATTATTAGCTTCAGAGGTAGAATTCGGTGATTCATCAGTTATATATGACAGCCAGTGCTCATTACTTTAAGTGCCCTCCTTAGCCCATCACTCAGTTACCCTATCTCCCCAACCATCTCCCCTCCAGCAACCCTCATTTTGTTTCTTGTAGTTAAGAATCTCTTATGGTTTGCCTCTCTCTGTTGTCCTCTTGTTTTTCCTTCCTTTCCCCTATGTTCACTTGTTTTGTTTCTTAAATTCCATATATGAGTGAAATCATACAGTATTTGTCTTTCTCTGACTTCTTTCACTTAGCATAATACCCTCTAGCTCCACCCACCTTGTTACAAATGGCAAGATTTCATTGTTATTGATGCCAGAGTAATACTCCATTGTGTGTGTGTGTGTGTGTGTGTGTGTGTGTGTGAGAGAGAGAGAGAGAGAGAGAGAGAGAGAAACATCTTTATCCATTTATCTGTTGGTGGACATCTGGGCTCTTTCTATATTTTAACTATTGTGGACATTACTCCTATAAACATTGGGGTGCATGTGCTCTTCATTGTTTTTATCTTTTGGATAAATATCTAGTAGTGCAGTTGCTGGGTTTTCAAGTGGCTCTATTTTTAACTTTTTGAGCAACCTCCGTACTGTTTTCCAAAATGGCTGCACCAGTTTGCTTTCCCACCAACAGTATAAGAGGTTTTCCCTTTCTCCACACTCTCATCAACATCTGTTGTTTCCTGAGTTAATTTTAGCCATTCTGACTGGTGTGAGCTAGTATCTTTTATAGTCCTTGTTTTGAATTCTAGTTCTGACGTCTTACTTATATCTGTAATTGTTAAATCCCTGGCAGTGAGTACTGGCTCCTGTTCTTTCTTTTTTGGTGATCGCTTTTGCATTGTCATTACGTGCAGAAAGGAACAGATGAAGGAGAGGGAAAATAAAACAATAGAAACCACAAAAACAAAAAATATCTACACTAATCAGAGGATAATAGAAACGAAAAAAAAAAGAAATCAAACTATAAGTAGAACAGAACACAACTATTAACTATATCCTTGTTTATTTTGGTCTGTTTGTTAGAAGAAGGAAGTAGAATACAAAATAGCTAAGAAATTAAAACTTTTATATATAGAAAACATAAAATTGAAATAAACGAAAAGAAACCAAATATTAAGAAAATAAATATATAACATAAACATAAAATTAAAATTTCAAAATACTTTAAGAATTGATAGGAAAATAGTTGAAAAGTAAAAAATAAATAAGTAAATAATAGATAAATAAATTAGACTAAAGATAATAAGACAAAAACCATAGATACCGTTCGTTTTCCTCAAGAGCTGAAATTTTGTAATTCTCTGTGACCTGTAAACTTTGTATTAGCTCGATGTTCTTGCTGTTCTTCTATTGGAGGGGCCTGTTGCATGATTTTCCAAGTGTCCCTGCCTGGAAGGAATTGCACCCCCCTTGCCAGGGAGCTGAGGTCAGTGTAAGTGGCTCAGGATCTCACTGTGTCACGCTGTTCTGCTCCCTGAGGGTTTTCACATCCATTTGTGGGGGGCTAACGAAAATGGCAAAGCCTCCCATTTCTAGCAGGGGTGCTGAAATTTCACGTCCCCCACTCTTCAGTGAGCCTTCACAGAAAAGCAATCAGTCTTGTCTCCCTTCTATCCCTCTGACCTGGGTGTTCACCTAGCCTGTTACTCAGCATTTTTATCTCAGGCACAGAACCCATTTTGAGTCTCCAAACTATATCTACTCCTGCAATGCAGATCTGTGCTGTTCCTCCCAGGGGAGGAAGGGGGGATCTCCAAACACCTTTGCATTTTGCTCCACCTCTTTCTGGAGAATAAGTGCCTGTCCATGCAGTGGTTTGTGGTTTATGGTTTATGGCAGTACCAAGCAGAAAGGAGGTGCCTACACTTGCTGTTTGCAGGCAGTGTCTTTGCTTTGATGCTTGGGAACTCTGCCACCCTTGGGCACCTTGAGAATCCTGAATCCACGTGGTCCCATCTGGGATTCCACCTCACTTTGCCCCCCAAGCACTTTTCAGGAGGACTTCTAAAAGTTTGATTTTGAATTCCGTTGCTTATTACACTTTCCAAGAGTTGGCTTACGTAGACTCTCCCCCCTTATCCTGTGGTTTAATTTCCACTATTTCACCTCAGATTCACATCTCTGCACCTTGTACCTTGCAAAATGTGATTGCTTTTCTATTTGTAGAATTGCAGCAATTCATTTTTTTCTCAGATCTCTGGTTAATTTCACAGGCATTCAGAATGACTTGATAACTATTTAGCTGAATTCTAGAGACCAACTATTTAGCTGCAGTTAGGGTCTGGGTCCCCTAGTTCTTAGCTATCTTAATTCCTCCTCTGAAAATATCTATTTTGAAATGCTAACAAATTGGACAACTTAGAAGAAATGGAGACATTCCTAGAAATATAAAACATTGAAAACCGAATCTGGAAGAAATAAGATAATGTTAACAGACTGTTTGCTAGCAATAAAATTAAAATAAGTAATTAAAAAATAAATAAATTCCCACTGATGACAACAGGTCCACGACCAGATGTTTTCTCAGGCAAATTCTACCAAACACTTAAAGGAGAGGTAATGACTATTCTTAAAATCTATTCCAAAAAATTTTTGAGGAAGGAAAGCTTCCAAATTAATTGTATCGTGCTAGCATTACCCTGATTCACAAAGCAGGTAAGATATTACCCCAAAAGGGAAAACTAAATCCCAGTATCTCTGATGGACATAGATGCAAAAATCTTCAAAAAATATTAACAAGCCGAATCTGTCAATACATTAAAAAAATTCATTCACCATGGTCAAGTAGAATTTATTCCTGGAAAAAAAAAAAGAATTTATTCCTGGAATACATAGTAGCTCAGTATTTACCAAGCAAAGAGTGTGATACATTACGTTAATAAGAGAAAATGTTAAAACCATACAATCTCCAGAAAAAGCATTTGAGAAAGTACATCTAGTCATGATAAAAACCCAAGAGAGGGATCCCTGGGTGGCGCAGCGGTTTGGCGCCTGCCTTTGGCCCAGGGCGTGATCCTGGAAGACCCGGGATCGAATCCCACGTCGGGCTCCTGGTGCATGGAGCCTGCTTCTCCCTCTGCCTGTGTCTCTGCCTCTCTCTCTCTCTGTGAGACTATCATAAATAAATAAAAATTAAAAAAAAAAAACCCAAGAGAAACAGATTTAGAGGGAACATATCTCAACATAGTAAAGCCCATATATGAATAACTCACATGCAATATCATACTCAATGGTGAAAACTGATGCCCTTGCCTCTAAGATAAGAAACGGGACAAGAATGTCTACTCTTACCACTTTTTTTCTACATAATAATGGAAATCCTGGCCAGAGTAGTCAGTCAACAAAAAGAAATTAAAGGCATCCATATTGGCAAAGAAGTAAAACTTTCAGTATTTGCAGATAACATGGTCCTATATATATATACATAATCCTAAAGACCACTCAAAACTACCAGAACTGACAAAGGAATTCAATAAATCCTAGGATTAAAACTTAGTATACAGACCTGTTGCATAAATATACACTAATAATGAAGTAGCAGAAAGAGAAATTAAGAAAACAGTCCCCATCCCATTTACAGTTGCACCAAAAAGAATGAAATACTTAGAAATAATCTTTACCAGGAGATGACCTATACTTGGGAAACTAATATTGATGAAAGAAATTGAAGGTAACAAACACATGGGAAAATAAGTCTATGCTCATGGATTGGAGGAACTAATATTTTTAAAATGTCAATATTACGCAAAACCATCTACAGATTTAATGCTGTTCCTATCAAAATGCCAACAACATTTTTCACAGAACTGGAACAAATAATCCTAAAATTTGTATAGAACCACAGTTCTACACAGAAGACCCAATATTGCTAAAGCAATATTGAAAAAGAAGAACAAAGCCAGAGATACCAATCTCAGATTTAAATGTATACTATAAAACTGACACAAAAATAGATGCAGAGATAATTGAAACAGAATAGAGTCTAGAAATGAGCCCATGCTTATATGGTCATCTATGACAAATGAGGCAAGAATGTACAATGTGGCAAAAAAAAATCTTTCCAACAGATGATTTTGGAAAAAGTGGATGACTACGTGCAAAAGAATGAAAATGGACCACTTTTTTACATCATACACATAAACTCAAAAAGAATTAAAGACCTGAAATCATAAAATTTGCAGACAAACAGGAAGTAATTTCTTTGACCTTGGCTACAAAAATACTAGATATGTCTACTCTGTCAATGGAAACAAAAGTAAAACTAAACTATTGGGACTACACTGTAATAAAAGTGCTTGCATAGCAAAGGAAACAAAAATACAAAAGGGAATCTACTGAATAAGAGAAGATACTTGGAAATAATATGTCTTAACTAGGGGTCAATATCCAAAATACATTAAGAATTTATTAAGCTACACTGTAAAGGAGCAAAAAATCCAATTAAAAATGGGCAGAGGACCTGAATAGACATTTTTCAAAAAAAAAAAAAAACATACAGACAACCAAAAGACACATGAAAAGATGCTCAAATCACTATCAGGGCAATGGAATAAAAATCACGGTGAGATATTCTTTTTTACCTATCAAAATGTCTAAAATAAAAAAATAAGTGATGGAAAGATTGTAGAGAAAAGGAACCCTTATGCACTGTTTGTAGGAAATAATTGGTATAGCACTATGGAAAGCAGTATGGAGATTCCTTAAATTAAAAATAGAATTCTCATATGATTCAGTAATTCCATTTCTGTGTATTTGCCCAAAGAAAATGCAAAGACTACTTTGAAGAGATATGTATACCCTTATGTTTATTATAGCTTTATTTACAATAGCCAAGATATGAAAGCAATCTTAATGTCCAGTGATAGATGAATGAATAAAGAAAATGTGCTACACACACAGACATGCACACCCATTGCTCAGCCATAAAGAAGAGTTAAATCTTGCCATTTGCAACAACATGGACAGACCTAGAGTATAATGCTATGTAAAACACAAAGAAAAACAAATATGATTTCAGTCATGTAGTATTTATGAAAAAACCAAGTGAACAAAGAATAGTGAAGAAATAGAAAAGACTTAAAAACAGAACAAACTGGTCGTTGTCAGAGGGGGTTTGGATTGTATCAGGGGTGTGAAGTACATATAGGAGAATAAGTGTATACTTAGTTTTGATAAGCACTGAGAAATGTATAGAACGTTTGAGTCATTGTATTTTACATCTTGAAACCAATATAACACTATGTTAATTATACTTGAATTAAAAATTAAAGAAAATATTCATTTACCAAAGCCCTGGTAACAGTAAGACTTCTCATTTTATAATAGTATTTGTCATTTTGAAAGACAAAAATGGTGGCATTTTGAATGTTTCTTTGATTATAAGTTTTCTTTGATTCGAAGTAACTCAGGTTACATTTTTTTCTGAAATATTTATTGTCCAGTTACATTTCCTTTAAAAGTATAAAAAAATTCATTCATTTATATAATACAGAAACAATAAAAATTTTAGGGATTGTTTTGTGAACAATTGGAAAGTGATTGGAAAGTACAAATTAAACTTAATTAGCCAAGAAAATTCCCAAAATGAAAAGTAATGAGAGGCCCACTCTAATAGTAGACTATCTCGTAAAGCTACAGATAATATTAATGTAAATCATTTATTCAACAACTGGCAGATGGATCAGTTGACCAAAAAAAGACCTAAGTATATATAGTAATTGTTAAAAATTATGTTCTGTCCTTTCTCTTCATAATTAACAGTTGATTAACAATTTGGAAAAAGATCTGTTGCATCATACAATATACCAAAGTCTAGATGTAGCAAAGAATTAAATAATAAAAAATAATATAATAAAATAATTAGAAAGCATTATAGATGGAATATTGTTGGATTTGAGAATTATAAAATTATAAAAGCATATTTAAATATTTTCCTTCTTTCAATACCATTAATATTTCACCCTTTTACCATTATAAAATATTTCCTGTTTAGTGCTTCTGAACTTCAATGTTAATTTGATGTTAATATTGCCATTTTAGCATTTCTTTTTATCTTTTGATCTACGTCTTTATTTTTATAAATTAAATTTTATTTTTATATAAGCAATACATGCACATGATTTTTTTTTTAAATCAAATGGTATAGTGACCAAAACAGCAGTCCCCTATTTTTTTCCCCACCCCCCGTCTTGCTTCTTAGAGTAGTTTCATTTCAGTTTTTTTTCTGTTATTTACTCTACGTAATTTTTTGACAGGATTATGGTAATAGAACAGGATGATACATTTAAAGGCTTAGTAAGATATATGTGAAATAGAGATTGGGAGATAATCCCCTAAAAACTTTAGGAGCCAGTGGTTATATTACTAAAGTATCTGGCCATTCTGTTTTCTGGGACATGTCATCAAAATAGTGAAATAAGAGAGTACCTGGGTCGCTCAGTGGTTGAGTGTCTGCCTTTGGCTCAGATCATGATCCCAGGGTCCTGGGATTAAGTCTCCATACAGGGAGCCTGCTTCTCCCTCTGCCTATGTCTCTGCCCTTCTCTTTGTCTCTCTCTCATGAATAAATGAATAAAATCTTTTTAAACAGATAGTGAAGTAAGATGATGTTTTGTGTAATGTAAAGATGGTGAAGGTGTCTGAGGATTGTTGTGGTGGACAGACATAAGTGTGGCCCCTCAGAAATTGTTCCTGGTATTCATGTTCTTGACTCCTTCCTTGTGTGAGACCTGTGGCTTACTTCTAACCATCAGTTATAGCCACCATGATGGGGAGGGGGGGGCAATTCTGTGATTACATTATATTATGTGAGATGTTATTTTATTAGCACATTTGCTCTAGGGACTTTTCCTTGTTGGTTTAACAAAGTAAGTGATGTTGGGGAACCCCATGTGGCAAGGAACTGTTCATATCTTCTTGGGCTGGAGAGTTCTTTCCAGCCACTTCCAACAGAAGGTCCGGGACCTCAGTTTTACAACCAGTCACAAGGAAATAAATTCTTCCAACAATATAAGTGAGCTTGAAAGTGGATTCTTTTCACATTTGAGTCTCCAAATAAGAATATAGAACAGTAAACACATTGATTGCAGTCATGTGAGACCCTAAACAGATTTAGGTGAGGTGTGTCTAGATTCCTGACTCCAGGGATCCCTGGGTGGCTCAGCGGTTTAGCACCTGCCTTCGGCCCAGGGCATGATCCTGGAGTCCTGGGATCGAGTCCCACATTGGGCTTCCTGCATATGGAGTCTGCTTCTCCTTCTGCCTGTGCCTCTGCCTCTCTTTCTCTCTGTGTGTCTCATGAATAAATAAAAAAAAAAATCTTAAAAAAAATAGATTCCTGACTCACAGAAATTGTGAGAGAATAGATGGCCAAGACAGCTATATTATGGCAGAGAGCAGGAGTATTAACAGTGCAGAAGCAACAGTGGGAAGGTATCCTTCTTCTATTCTAGGCAATAATGTCTTACTTTAAGAGATGATTTTTAATTGTAGAAAAAGGCATTAGCTTGGTCAGTAGTTGCATATCAAGTGCTAGGCGTTGCAATTAAGTTGCAAGTCACCATCTGATTAAGTTTGTGATAATCCATGGTTCTCTAGGATCGATCTGTTATGTATACCAAACTGTTGAGTTTAACTGGGATGTAATAGTTTTCACCACCTCTGCTTCTTTGAAGTCTGATTAAACTCTGCACTTACTCCAGGGATATAACATTGCTTCTAGTTTATTGTTTTTGATAAGGAGAGGAAGTTCCATGAACTTTAGACATCCCTGCCATTATGCCCCTTTACCTCAGGGGTCAGAAAGTCCACATGGGGTTCTTCCAGTTGTCAGGTATGTCTGTCCCAAGTGTATATTTAGAAACCAAGGAAATAACCACAGAGGGGTCCCTCAACTATTTATGTTCACTATCCGTCAGACTTGATTTATAACTCCATATATCACCTGACCACAGTTAAGTCTCTAATTTAACTGGTGGACTACAGTAGCATTTTGAATCCCTAGGAATTAAGATCAGTTCAGAGAGAGTGTCTATTTATACATGAAATGTTTAGATATTTCCTTTTCACAGTGCATCATACCTCTAATTAATGGCTACAAATTGAGGAAGGAGTAGAGGGTGTATAGTGTGTGCTTGTAATAGTTATGCAAGGTTTTTCTTCAAGAGACCTACCTTTTTTTTTTTTTTTTAAGATTTTATTTATTTATTCATGGGAGACACACAGAGAGGCAGAGACATAGGCAGAGGGAGGAGAAGCAGGCTCCATGTAGGAACCTGATGGGGGACTCGATCCCAGGACTCCAGGATCATGCCCTGAGCTGAAGGCAGAGGCTCAACCACTGAGTTACCCAGGTGTCCCTTCTTCAAGGGACCTACCTTGTTTCCATATCATTTGATGTTCTTTGGGTCTGTAAACTAACTCAGGATTGGCAGCAAGTGAAGGCTATAACTCTCCAATGTGTTGGTTGATTTGTTAGATTTCTGGCTACCAGATCCAGAATTTTTTCTGTTGCATAAATCAAATAATGTTATGGTAGGCTTTGTCCTCTATTGTTTCTAGGAGTACTCTATTGCCAAAGATCTCTCTATAGGGCAAGACCTTCTGATTACCGGTAGATCCCTGCTGCCTTTAACAGATAATGTTCCTACCTTATCTTTCATGATTAAATATGGCCACTTGAGTCGTGTTACCTTGGATGCCATCTTGTCCATTGAAACCTCGGAGGTTTTCTTAATGGCCACATACCTTATATTGGGCTTACATAGGAGACTAACCACAGACCTTCATAAGGATGTAGATTCTCCCTTTACCAGTGTGGTTCTCATTGCCTTCTGGTCCCTCTTATGCAAGACATTTGAGGAGTAGGGATATGAAGTTCTTACCTGATAAATCCAGTCCCATATTCCTAAATCCCTAAATCATTAGGATTCTTTACTCCATCCATATCAATGCCAGGGAAGCTCTGTTTTCTTAACCTTTAAATGCAACTCTTAGCTCACCAACCAGATAAGAAATTACAGTAATTTCTAGCTATATGAACTGACACGTTAAATCTGGATTCTCCAGTAAGTATGCTTATATCCATTAGTTTGCCCTGAGGTAGAATTCTATTTCGTCCTCCTTAGTTAGATACTTTTAGAATCCAGTCCCACATGTGGCCCTCAGGGTTCTGTTGGGTATGAAAGCTCTTCACTGTTGGGACATTTTGAGTACTTGTCTCCCTGTCAAATGTTGAGATTTGACTGTAGTTATGGATCTAGTGGTAACAGAGCAGGTTGTGGGTCCTAAAAATGAGCATTCCTTTTCAGGGTATCTGCCCATGTAAGATTATCAGAGATTTTTCAAGACAGGGAAGGCTAGCTAGTATTCTCAGATACTGGAAAGCAAGCTACTTTCACTAATATTGGAGGCTCCCAATTATGAGTGGGGTTTTTGGGAGGGGGGAATATGGACAGGGTCAAAATTGTTAAGTTCCATGTAGGATAAACCAGGTATCTCTGTTCCTAGCTTCAGAATCCCATTCTTTTCCTGTTCCACTTCCTAATTTTCAAATGAAATACTTGATGAGACTGAATTAAACTGTTGTTGTAACTCAGCAACCTACACAATTGAATTTTTGCCTTGATTGTCAGCAGTATCATTCCCACACCTACAAGAAAGAAGATAATTCTTCTTGGGGAATGTTGGAAGTTATCTGGTTCTCTCATTGTGACTTAAGCTGAGAAATTGTGGACTGAGCTTGTCATTTTCTAAGTGCTCAAGTATGTACAAAAGGATTTATACTATACTACTGTCCTTACAGTTATCATTACTGCCGTAATGGCAAATAGAGTAGCCACTTAAGCTTTCAAAGAATGTGCTTGATTTAATGCTTCATCATAGTGTGCCACAGGTGATAACTTGATTGGTTTTCTGAAACTATTCCATGTAATAGATTACTAGTATCCCTTTTCTTTGATGAGGAGCTCTGCCCTGTGCTTAATCCCAAGAGCATGACCAAACCATTTCCCAAATCTAATCTTTACTGGTTTATCTTCTGGAACCACTCCTGGGACCAATTTTGAACCAA
Source organism: Canis lupus familiaris (assembly GCF_011100685.1). Lineage (NCBI taxonomy): Eukaryota > Metazoa > Chordata > Mammalia > Carnivora > Canidae > Canis > Canis lupus. The sequence continues at coordinate 33,535,110 of NC_049244.1, read as the reverse complement.
TGGATTTAATCCAGAGTCAGAAACCACACAGTTATTTGATTTGGTAAAATCACATATAATTAATAAATTATGATAAAGGAATAACTATAAAGATGTAAAGATAACACTAAAGAGACTCTCTAGTTGAAAGAGATTTCTCAAGGGAAGGGAGACTTGAATGTGGGGATTCTCTTCCCCAGGCTTGGGTTTGGACCTTGTTGGAGAAAGTGAATTTGCAGCCTGTTGAATGGCAGAGAGGTTCACTGGATTGTCTTAGCCAGAGCTGGTTCACATTTGCTAGGCAGCAGGAAACAAATTCTGAGATCTAGTTCTGTTGCCAGTGGTAGACAGAGGAAGATGAGGCACTGCTGCCAGATGAGAATTGGAGCATGCCAGTGTCTGTGTTAGGAGGGTTGCATCAAGAGGGTAACCACCAGTCCCAGGCTGTAGCACAAGAATGCCAAAGAACTGCACACTCTTCCTCTCCCTCTCCCTCTGCTTCTTTTCCTGCCCTCTCTCTTTCAAATAAATAAATCTTAAAAAAAAAAAAAAAGAAATGCACACTCTTAGCATGAGGATGAGATAAACTACTACTGATCGACTGTGCAGCAAGAGTGAAAAACACAGGGATCGCTGGGTGGTGCAGCGGTTTGGCGCCTGCCTTTGGCCCGGGGCGCGATCGTGGAGACCCAGGATCGAATCCCACGTCGGGCTCCCGGTGCATGGAGCCTGCTTCTCCCTCTGCCTGTGTCTCTGCCTCTCTCTCTCTCTCTCTCTCTCTCTCTCTCTGTGTGTGTGTGTGTGTGACTATCATAAATAAATAAAAATTAAAAAAAAGTGAAAAAAACAAAAATCTAACATATCAAAACTAGGAAGAGAAGTCCCTTTTCCTCTTTGAGTGTCCTTCCAGAGCTCTGTGCTAATAAAGCTTAACTTAGTGTTTACTGTGAAGGAGGGGTACTTGTAAAGTCTAGTCCATTATTATAGAGCAGATACTGGTAGGGTACTTTTGGTGCTGAGGCACAATAAATTGGTAATTGATGTGCAGAGGTTTTCCTCAAATGTCTGGTGTTGGCAGCTATATGCTTATCTTAAGAGAGAGACATTGAATGCAGATGAGTGATTTGTATATGGAAGTAGAGTTTGTATATGTTGGGTTTAATTATTGGTCCTGATATTTATAAGATTTTCTCTTTTTCCTTGGAATTCATGAATTTTATCTAGCTGTAGTTATATATATCATTTCCCATTAATTCTGGCAGGAAGAAAGTAAGTCATGTTTATATTCAGATTTAAGTCTTTTATTGATCAGGTAGATTTTCCTCTTAGAATGATCAGCTTCATTGTGTTTTTTCCTTCTTGTTCCTTGTTAAACACTTTTATATATGTTAGATCTCCTATATACACATCTGCCAAGTATTATACCCCTTTCCTTATGAATTCATTTTTATATTTTTCTTTTATATTGAGGTTTATTTCCCCCACTGAACTTCTAGGACGTTAAATTCATTTTCCATAGTGATTATTCTTTCATAGAACCGATGAGTGGGCAGCCCCGGTGACGCAACGGTTTAGCGCCGCCTGCAGCCCGGGGTGTGATCCTGGAGACCCTGGATCAAGTCCCACGTCAGGCTCCCTGCATGGAGCCTGCTTCTCCCTCTGCCTGTGTCTCTGCCTCTCTCTCTGTGTCTCTATGAATAAATAAATAAAAATCTTAAAAAAAAAAAAAAAAAGAACCAGTGAGTATAGGAGTCAGCTCAACTTATCCTAGTGGTCCCCCTGCAGTTTCTCTGAGGCCAAGAATTTATGGTGGGTCTTCCTTGGACCACATGCCTCAGGGCTTCTACCTACCCTAAAGAAGATTAAGTAATCTCTGAAGGGTCCAGTTTTTGAAGGAAGAAATAGCAGTCTTTCCAGGGTTGGTTGGTTGTTTTTGGTCTGGTATCTACTCATCTCATGCTTAGCTCAGAAAAGTACTTAATTTTCTATTTCTTTTCTCTACCAACCCCTACAAGAATCCATAGCCTTGCTTGCATCCTGCAGGCTTTGCTGCCTTGCCTGCCCTAGCAGTTGTTTTGTCCTGAATGAAAGTGTGATGGCCAGTATATAAAAAATTCATATTCAGGTCATCATTTGCCAGAATCCCTCAGATGAGAGCTTCTGCAAGATAAATATCACATGTTATGAACTGGAGAGAAATATTATAAAAGCTTGACGTTAAGAGAAATATTTAAAAGTTTCATTTTAATTTTTCTGTACCATTTTATTTAGGCATCACCATTACAGTACTCAGGCTTATATACTTGCTGGTAGTCTTTCAGTTTCAAAAAGCAGATGATAAAAAACTAGTACCAAGTGAAAGTATTAAATATGCTGTGTATGCGACATTGTGTTTGTCTGAAAAAGCATTGAAGTGATACTGTAATCTGTGATTCCATTCCTAACTATGGAATAAAATCTACCCTGTTACTTGAAGGTCACTTCATTTGTCTGAGATTAAAAACAAATTTCTCTGAATTTATGCAATAATGCAGTTGAGTAAAAGGGCAGTCATGGGTTCACATTGGCCAGAAACTGCAGTTAGTCAGTATAGTAGGAATAAGAGTAACAATGAAATAGCATTACATGTGTAAGATTAGTTTTTTCCCTTGAAGTATTAACTTAAAAAAAAAGTCAACAACAGGGGAAAAACCCGTCTTTGGAGAGCTCTAAAAACCAAGAACAATTTACCTTATACCTGAGGGTAAAATAACAGTTTAGTCTCATGGAGTAATAAAGAACTCTCAGTCTACCTGTGGAGTATTTACATTCACAGAAAACATGTATATGATATTGCTATAAGCTACACTGAAAAAAATAATCTAAATATTAATTATTAAATAATCACTCTCAGTTTGAAAGAGGAAAGGCCCTTGATTTAAGATTTCTAGTTAGTTGGGATTCCTGGGTGGCTCAGCAGTTTAGCGCCTGCCTTTGGCCCAGGGCGTGATCCTGGAGTCCCAGGGTCAAGTCCCACGTCAGGCTCCCTGCATGGAGCCTGCTTCTCCCTCTGCCTATGTCTCTGCCTCTCTCTCTCTCTCTGTCTATCATGAATAAATAAATAAAATATTAAAAAAAACTGGTGTGTAGCATGTGTACTATTTAAAAAAAAAAGATTTCTAGTTAGGGTCATTAGTTTACAATGTAATGTAGCATGTTATCTTTGCCATCTGCTTGTCTTCCTCTGAAGCAAATGAATCTCCTCTTAAGTAACACTATAGAATACTGATTCTCTGTGTCCTTGTCTGCTTAACCAAGGTCTTATCAAATGGCCTGCTGAAAGAAGCATATTTATCTACTACAGTTTGAATAATAAGCACTCATGTACTGTGTAGAGATCCGGATTGAATTGATTGAGCTTTCTTTTAGGTTTAGCTTATAAAATGCTTAGAAGATTTAAAACTCATTTTTAACTGTAACATTGACTGTTCTGTGCCACATATTTGTATTTTCTCTTTGAACTTTGACCTTTTATTGTTTTCACTTTAGTTTTTCCCAATTTTTAAAATGTTATTTTTCTAACTACCTCAAATTTTTATTATACTCTCCTTTATTATAATATGATAAAATCGTTATAGCAAATGCAATGATTTTTCTTTCTTTACTCTAAACTGTGATTCAAATGCTACATATGGTTTTCTTGTTGAGAACTTATGGCTAAGTTCTTAGAGATTTTCTTTGTAGGTAAGGCTTAGATGTAAATGTTTTGGAATGAATTGAGGGCAAACCTATCAGTGTCACAGTTTGAATTTTTTCACACCTTTTCCCTTTTATATTACTATAAATGTATATGTAAAATATTTTAAATGTAGAATCATATTATGCATATTCCTTTTGTTACTTACTCATAAAAACCTTTTATCAGTGCTAAAATAGATATAGCTCATTTGTATTAATAGTTGTATTTCATTTAACTGTATATATCATAATTAAGCAAAACATTCATTTGCAGTCATTTAGATTACTTAGCCTTTTTGCTCCAGTAAACAGTACTATAATATCATGCAGGTGAGTATTTTTTCTATGAAGGAAGAAACCTATATATAAATAGTTGTAGCCAGAGGGACAGCTTTTGGCAGACATGACTGGCCACCTAAGAAAATTTATTTTTCCCTTCTCATAGTAGAGAAAGTCCAAGGAGGGTACTGGCAAATGGAGACTCCATGTTTCTACTTCCCTTGCATTGAGATGTTGCTAGTTAACAAGTTCATGCCAATGAAGTATGTTACCCAAAGTGATATGTATGATTCCCAAGCTTGGATTGTAAAAATCTACTATGCTTTTCTGTGTGTTCTTCTTCCATCAGCTGGATATTGATTTTTCAGGGTCAACCGTAGAAGCTTCTTATAGAGGATCATAGAGCTTCCGTCAACTTAGGTCCCACAATGATTGTGTGACTATAACTTGTAATTTAGATATTGAGAAGCTGTGATATTCTCTTTGACAGACTGTAGGTATGTTATCATAAGTGTTCTTTGTGGGAGTGCCTGATTGGCTTAGTTAATACAGCATGCAGATCTTGATCTTGGGGTTATAAATTTGAGCCCTACATTGGGTGTAGAGATTAAAGAAACAAGAAGTGTTTTTACTGTTAATCTTGCAATTATACTGCACTTATCTTTCCCTACTACTTAAATAAGGACCGCTCATATTGAAATGTAATATGAGTTTCTTAAGGTGAAAGTTTAAATCATTGAATTAGACCTTTCTTTTGTAAGTATTTAAAGCTATATACCTCTCTCTAAACACTGTTTTAGCTATATACTACACATTTTGATGTGTTTTCATGATGTGTTCTTCATGATGAATTTATCACCTTAGTATAAAATGTTTTTTTATATTTGATACTCCTTCTCTTGATTTCTACTTTTGTCTGATACAAACCTAGTCATAAACAGTTTTATTATAGTTGAAGTTTGCAAGTAACATTTTTTCATTCTTCTAGTACAGCCTATCTGTTCTCTTGTATTTAAAAGTGTGTCTCTTGTAGATATCATGTAATTGGGTCTTTTTTCCAGTCTGAATGGTCATTCAGGAGGAATGTTTAGTCCATTTATTTGGCTTTGTTTAGTTTCCTTAGTCTGAAAAGTTTTTATTTTGCTTTTATTTGAAAGAGTTTTTTCTAGATTAAAAATTCTGCATTTTTCTTTCCCCCCACTTTTATTGAGATATAGTTGACATACTACATTCTGTAAGTTTAAAGTGTGTAACTTTCATTTGATATATTTATATATTGTTGAGTTTTGCTAATATTTTCTTGAGCAATTTGCATCTGTGTTTATCAAGGATATTAGTCTGTAATTTTCTTTTCTTTTGGCATTTTGGTCTTGTTTTGGCATCAGGGTAATGCTTGCCTCATAAAGTGAATTTGGTAAAGTTCCCTCCTCTTCTGTTAGAAAGGATTTGTATGTATTCTTTGAATGTTTGAATGTAGAATTCATCAGTGAAGCTGACTGTAATGTCGTTTGTTAGGAGGCTTTTGGTAACTTATTTAGTCCCCTTACTGGTAAGTGGTCTATTCAGGTTTTCCATTAGGTAATGATTGAGTCTTGGGAGGTTTTATTTTCTAAGAATTTATCCATTTCTTCTAAATTGTCCAGTTTGTTTGTATATAATTATTTATAGTAGTATCTTATGATCCTTTCTATTTTTGTGATATCAGTTTTAACATATTTTATTTCTGATTTTGAGTCATCTACATGAGTCTAATTTTGTCATCCTGTTTATCTTTTCAAAGAAGCAGCTTTTAGTTCCATTGACCTTTTCTATTATCCCTTTAGTTTCTATTTCACTTACTTGTACTCTCATCTTTGTTATTTTCTTTCTTCTACCTTTGGGCTGTAATTGTTCTTTTTTTTTTTTCCTAGTTTCTTTAGGTATAAAGTTGGTTGTTTAAGTTTTATATTGCTTCTTCATGTAAGCATTTATCACTGTGAGCTTCTGTCTTAGAACTGCTTTTGCTTCATCCCATAAATTTTGGTATATTAAATTTCCATTTTCCTGTGTCTCAAGGGAAGAAGAAAAGGAATAGAGAACTAAAAAGATAGCTAGAAAATAATTAACAAAATGGCATTAAGTACATACTTATCATTAATTAGTTTAAATATAAATGGACTAAATTTGTAAATCAGAAGACATGAGGTGGCTGAATGGATAACAAAAAGAAGAGCCATCTACATGAGAGACTCACCCTAGATGTAAGGACTCATATGGCCTGAAAGGGTGGCAAAAGGTATCCCATTCGAATGGAAACTGGAGGAAACCTATACTTATCCCATCCAAATTGGATTTTAAAAACAAGGATTGTAAAAAAAATAAAAATAAAAAAAAACAAGGATTGTGTTACGAGACAAGAAATCGTGTTACAGAATGATAAAGGGGCCAATCCAATAAGAAGATAACATTTGTAAATATTTATGCACCCAACATAGTAGCAGCTAAATATGTAAAGAAAATATTAAGAGACCTAAAGGAGAAATGTACAGCAGTACAATAATGGCAGACTTTAATACCCTACTTACATCAATGCAGAGATCATTTATACAGAGTCAATAAGGAAACCTCAAATGACAGGTTAGACCAAATGGTCCTAACAGATATTTGCAGTACATTCCATCTAAAACAACAGAATACACATTCTTCTCAAGTTCACATGGAACTGTGTTCCAATATAGATCTTTTGTTAGGCTGGAAAACAAGTCTTAATGAGGGTCAGAGTCACAGCAAACATATTTATTTTACCTCCACAATAGTATGAAACTAGAAATTAATTACACGAAGAAAACTGAAAAATCCATAAATCTGTGGAGATTAAACAACATGCTATTTAACAATCAAAAGAAATCAAAAGAGAAATAGAAAAATAATTTGATCCATGATTTTTTAAAATCAGCTTCCTACATTTTCTTCTTCTCATTTCTCTTTGGGACTTCAATGATGTGTATGTTATTTCTTTTGTTGGTATGCCATAATTCCCATAAGCTTTCTTCATTTCTTTTCACTCTTCTTTTTCCTCCTGTATTTAGATAATTTCATTTGATCTGAATACTAGTTTACTGATTCTCCTTTCAGCTTATTCAAATTCATTGTTGAAACTCTTATTTAATTCTTCATTATAGTCATTGTATTGTTCAGCTCCAAAACTTCTGTTGTTCTTTCTTATGTTTTCTTTCTCTGTTGGACTTCTCATTTTGTTATTTTTTTCTGAGGTATTTTTTTCTGATATCTTTTTTTTTTTAATTTTTTTTAAATTTATTTATGATAGTCATACAGAGAGAGAGGGAGAGAGAGGCAGAGACATAGGCAGAGGGAGAAGCAGGCTCCATGCACCGGGAGCCTGACGTGGGATTCGATCCTGGGTCTCCAGGATCGCACCCTGGGCCAAAGGCAGGCACCAAACCGCTGTGCCACCCAGGGATCCCCTGATATCTTTGTTTATCTGTGTTCTCTTATAGCTCTCTTGAGTAGCTGCATAATTTTTTTTTAATATGGAATGCTTAATGAGTTTGCATGTCATCCTTGCATAAGGGCCATGCTAATCTTCTCTGTATAATTTCAGTTTTAATATATTTGCTGCAGAAGCAAGCACAAAAAACTATTTTGAATTTTATGTCCAGCAGTTTCTGGATCTGCATTTCTTTGGGCCAGTTACTGAAGGTGAACTGTATTCCTTTTGTGGAGACATAGTTCCTTGATTCTTCATAATCCTGAAGTTGTGTTTTCATCTCAGTGCATGAAGAATCAGTTACATCTCCCAAACTCATAGACTGACTTCCATAAGAGAAACCTTTCACCTGTGTGTGAGGGCACACTTTTAATTATGCAGTGACCCTTGGTCTGCTGGGGTAAGGTGAGAAATGTGGCTTGTGGTGGCACTGGGTCCAGGAAGGTGTGGTATCTTTTTGGCTCAGGCTACCAGTTTCCACTGGGTGGTCTTTAGTGAGGACTGTGGAAGATCTGCACTGGCTAAAAGGGCTGTTTTGGTCCTTAGAAATACCTACAGGTTTGGTAGCTAGGGACCAAGGAAGACATTGGTGGTGGCCAGAATCAGTGGTGTGCACACACTCAACTGTGATTGGAGCTTGAGTTGGGGGGTGGGGGTCGGGGGTCGGTATGTAATCACACAGCCTGGAGGAGCTAGGTATGGGTAGGCAAAGTGGTACCAGACAGTGACAGAAGGTGGGGCCTGATCTGGGCCTACCAGCAGCTGCAGTATTTCTTGACTTCTGGTACACTTAACAGTGGCTGCATATTTCCTTAGCCTTGTTGCATGCATGCATGCTGCATTGGAGGCCAGTGATAAGTGTTAGGTCAGTGGTGCACAGTTAGAGAGGGCCTACTTCTGTGTGGGCAACAGTGTTCATTGATGAGGGAGTGGTGTTAGGCTGGTGTCTCATACTCACCTAGCTGTAGAATCTCAAGTTGGCTGCTTATGCAGCTCCTTGCCTCCCTCCTGTGGGAGTGTAAAAGGGACTGGTGTCTTATGCGTATGTAGCTATAGAGATCCTGCACAGCTGTGGGGCAGATCAGGTTGGTGGTAGGGGAAGGTTTCTGGGAGAGACTCAGGCAGCTGGTTTCAGCTAACAAAAATACCTATGGGGAGAAAGCTGGCAAGATCTGCAGGAGTCCACAGTGGCTGTGCTAACCTTTGGCTTTGTCAGTGGTAAAATATGCAGAGTTTGTGTATAGAGCAGATCTCTGTGAACCACGATTGCTCTTGGTGCTTGTTTGCTATTAATAGCTTCTCTTTTACTGTTGTTCTAGCTGGCTCAGTACATCTATGGGCTACTGATCTAGATGGGGTGAAACCAAAAGTGGACCTCTGCACAGTGCCCTGCAAGGCTGGGGGGAGCCAGTTGCTCACCACACTCCTACTTTCCTAGCAAGAAAAACTCTTTTTAACTAGGGAGTTCCTTCAGAGCACCATGAAATGTGTTATGGAGGATAGGATTATGTGGGCAAAGTAAAGTAGCCTTCCTTCTCTTGTGTGATGATTTTCACTTATTGTTAAAACATGCTAAGTGGACTGTAGAGGTCTCCTGAATCTGTTGTTTGTCCAGTTGTTGATCTTTGTGGGTCCAGGAAGGTGATCTTTGTGGGACCACAGGGAACTGATGGTAGGGTTTTTTTTCTTTCAATACTTTAAATATGTCTTTCTAATATCCATTGGCTTTCATTTTTTTGATGAGACGTGTGCCATATTTCTTATCCTTTGGCCCCTTGTATGTACCCTATGGCTACTTAAAAATATTTTTTCTAGTGAAGATTTCCCACAATTTAATTTTTTTTAAAAGATCTTCTTTATTTATTCATAAGAGACACAGAAAGAGAGAGAGAAGCAGAGACATAGGCAGAGGGAGAAGCAGGCTCCATGCAGGGAGCCCGACGTGGGACTCGATCCCAGGTCTCCAGGATCAGGCCCTGGGCTGACGGTGGCGCTAAACCGCTGAGCCACCCGGCCTGCCCCCCACAATTTAATTTTGATGTGTTTTATGTAGTTTTATCCTGCCCCCTAGGCCAAGGTCTTATATATTATGAAATACTATTTTTTTTTTTTTTTAAGATTTTATTTATTTGAGAGAGAGAGGCAGAGACACAGGCAGAGGGAGAAGCAGGCTCCATGCAGGGAACCTGACATGGGACTCGATCCCAGGTCTCCAGGATCAGGCCCTGGGCTGACGGTGGCGCTAAACCGCTGAGCCACCCGGCCTGCCCCCCACAATTTAATTTTGATGTGTTTTATGTAGTTTTATCCTGCCCCCTAGGCCAAGGTCTTATATATTATGAAATACTATTTAATCCACCCAACTATGCCCATACTTGGCAATGCCTCTAACAAGCACCAGTGTCTGCCAATTTAAGAAGGATTTATCTCTCTGGAGTTTAGTTCTTTAGATTCTTTTGCTTTTACCCCTCTCTGATAACTTTTAAAAGGTATAACTTTGTTTCCTTTCAGGTGAATAACCAATTATACCAGAATCATTTATTAAATTAACTACTGCTTTTCCTCAGAAATTGAAGTAACTCCTTTGTCACAGCTTAAGTTTTATATATACCTGGATTAATTTCTGTGCTCTATTTTCTTATATTACTTTTATAATCCTGCATTATTTTCAATCTGTATTGTTTTCAGTATCTTTGTGTTGAATTTTAATATTTATAATGCAAATCTGTTGTTCACTCGTATTATTCAGAATGTTTTTGGGTTCCTCACACATAACTAGTGGGATAATAAAAATTGATATTGTCACTTTGGGAGTTAAAATTTGTTCACCATCTTCAGAGTGTTTTCACAGTGCTGGGCCTGTTTAGTTTTGTGTCATACTTCCTTACCTTGGCCACAAAGCATGAAAACTTTTCTGCTTGGGCCATGAGTCTTAAAATCACTTGACCTGCTTTATCCACCATTCTTAGTCAACATGTTCTTGACACATTATTCAGCAGAGCTGAACCTTGAACAAATAGCATGACATGCTTTCTTTTTCTTTTTACCCTCTTATACAGCCATAATATTCTAATTTTCTGTTTACTTTTAAAGTAAAACCTTCCAGACACTAATGTGATGAGACAGAGAAACAGTGTTATATACATCAGAAGTAAAAAAACAATAATAAAAGTCCTTTCTTTTTCATGGAAGAAGGGAATAAGATTGCTCTTCAGTAGAAGAGGTCATTAAAGAAGGCATATGTTCAACCAGAATGGTTAAATTAATAGGACTGATAATATATAGTATTGGTAAGGAAATGGAACACCCAATATCATAATACTACTTATGGGGTATAATTTAATACACCTGTTTTGGAAAAGTTTTTGACTTTGTCTACTACCCATCTACACGCATGTGTTCCAGGTGTTAATATGTTTGTTACTGGGTATATATACAACAGAAAAAAGTTTATGTCCATCAAAATATTTATACAGTCATGTTAATAGCCATTTTATTCATAATAGCCTTAAAATGAAAATAATAGTCATGTATTTAAATAGTAAAGTGACAAATAAATTGTGGTATGTTAATACAATTAGAGGCTACACAGCAATGCAAAAAAAGGAAGTACTGATACACAAAACAATGGTTCAATTTTGATTAAAAGAAGTCAAACATAAAAGATGATGCTATTTATATGAGTTTCAAAAATTGTCCTGTGTTAAGGAATAATAGTAAACCGTTTTAGCTGGGGATGGTTATTGACTGGAAGGGAGCATCAAGGAGCTGTTTCAGTTTTAGAAAGAAAGGTCTTGTATTTTCATCTTGGTTATGATTACACAGGTTTATGTATTTGTAAAATTTTATCAAGGTGTAACTTAAATTTCATACATCTTGCTGTATAGAATTGTTTTTCCACATAAAAGTAAAAATTATCTTAAAAGTGTTTAAAATGATCTTTATACATTTTTTTCTGATAACCTACCCTACTCGAGGAAACCTCAAACAAAATTGCCTTCAAGTGTGCTATTTGGAATCACAGTAAAATTGCCTAATAATTTGGAAAGACTTTATTGATAGAGCACTAAGGCTTTTTTTTTTTTTTAACTCATTATGTGAAACTTATTTAGGTGATTTTCTGCATCCTGTGAGTTTTTATAAGTTTTCTACATTAACACTTATACCTTTCTTGAGCTTATTCTTAGATAATTATAGTTATGAACAGGCTTCTCCTCCATTTATGTTTCTTTTTTTTCATTTATGTTTCTTATATATTGCCAATATCTAAAAGTTATTTTGTACATTTATCTTTTGTCACTTGTCAAATTTTTCCTTTCTTTCTTTCTTTTTTTTTTTTTTTACTTGTCAAATTTTTTCTATCATGAATCTTTTGAGTCACTTTAGTAGAGACTGTTAGGTGTTTTTTTTTTCAACTGTTGGAAAGGGAGAATTTTCCTTATTAAGACTTTACTCATTTTTACTCTTAACTAAAAACTTAAAACCTGTGTCAGATAGTTAGGGATACATCCTTGCCTTGGTCCTGTTTGGTTTGAAATGTCTTGAGCATTTCAACAATATATATATATTTTTTTAACAAATATACCTTTGTCTTTACCTTGCTTATATACATTTCATCTGTTGAGTTTTTCTAAAAGTTGTTAAGTTTGGCTGCACAATTTTATTGGATACCATTTTGAGATCTAGTAATATGATCATTTAATTTCTTTCCTTCATTCATAAATTGAATTTTTAAATTTCCTAGTATTGATTCATTTATGTATTCCTGACAAAAATGAATTTGGTTATACATGGTGTGTACTCTTTTTATGCATTACTAATAGAAGAGATTTTTTGATACTTAATTTCTATCTATATTTAAATGTAGTTTAGCTTTTGTGTTATTTTCACAATGTGGTTTGAATATTACTGTCTAAAATTGTTTAATTATTGGACTAATCAGATTTGTATTTTGGTCTAAACAAATTTTGAAACTTAGTAACTCATCTTCTAATTACCTTTAAAAATAAAGGAACCTTTAGTTTTATTTGGCTATAGAGAAATAATTTCTTTAAGTAGACACACAGATAAAATCACAAACTTTAAAAATATTTATTTACTGTATTTTCAGTTTTCTTGAAGTTTTCATTTTTATACATTTTTTTCCTACAGTCCGTGGTGGATGACTGGATTGAATCATATAAACAAGACAGGGACATCGCACTTCTGGATTTAATCAACTTTTTTATCCAGTGTTCAGGATGTCGAGGTACATAATATTGGGATAAATAATGTGCTTTGATTCTGTCAGTGTCAAATTTATTTCATCTTTCTTTAGTTGTATATAATCCATCCTAGAACTATGTGCTAAACTTTTTCTGATAAAGAAAAATATTATTTAAGGATACTTCATCTTTCTGTTCACTTTTGCTATGAAATAACAGATTTCTGAAATTTCATGAAATTTTGAAGGAAATCTAAAATTCATTTAATGAATTTGTGAATTGACATTTTAGATTATAAGCTTTTCCTGATATTATTAGTAGCTATGCTCCATATTAAGAATTTTGCTAGTTGCTAACATTATCTTGTATCATTGTCAGTATTTTGGTCCTCATTGTATAGATGAAGTACTTGAAGCTTCAGTAATTTGTTTTAGGTAACATAAGTACCAGAATCAGATTTCTTAAGTTTATCATCCATTGGAAATCCATAGGCAATTTTTAAAAATAAAATGCAGGGGCACCTGGCTAGCTCAGTGGTTGACTACCTGCCTTTGGCTCAGGTCATGATCCTGGGGTCCTGGGATCGAGTCCCACATGCAGGAGCCTGCTTATCCCTCATGTTTCTGCTTCCCTCTCTATCTGTGTCTTATGAGTAAATAAATAAAATCTTAAGAAAACTTAAAAATTAAAATGTAATTTTATTTTTACATTAATATTTAACTGATATTTTTCTTGGGAATAGATAAATCTTAACAGATGATAAAGTGCTACATGGGGGCAGCCAATTGATAAATCAGCATCCTTTGCTTTTTAGCACAGAAAGTACAGTGATCTTTTATTGAGATCACTATTACAGTTGATTTCTTGAAGGCTTTCTTATTTCTATTTGTCACTAACAGTATTGATACAAGTAGTTTATCAGATATTTACAGAACACCTATCTTGTACTAAGTACTCTTCCAGAGGATACAAACGTTACCAAGATAGTCTCTGCCCCAGTAAGTATTAGAGTATGTGTAATTTTCAAAGGAGGCTTTATTACATACAAGGAACAGAAAGGGAAATTTACCAGTTCAATAAAGTGCTCATCAGTGCCATCTTAAGAATAATACTGTTTACAATTTAATAACAATATGTGCTAAACTTTGTATTTGCTCCCTTTAATCTATTGGTTAATAGATCAAGCAGTTGTAATTTTTATAGATCAGGAAACTAAGAATAAAGAGCTTAGGTAAGTTTTTGGACATCATACAGTTAGTTTAAGTGCCAAACTCAAGATTCAGAGTCCGGCTTTTATTAATCTGAGTCTGGGTCCCTAAGGACAAGATATTATGGGACCAATAGAGAAGGGCTTCTGATCTAGCCCAGGCTTTGTATCTCTATGTATTTGTGAATGTTGGAGCATTTGTAAGAAAGTACATCTCAGAGGAAGAAACTGTGATGAGACTGAGGCTGAGGGATAAGAAAGTTAAAGAGGATGAGAAGGGCCAAGGTTAACAGACTATGTATAAATACCTGAAGACAAGAAAGCAGGGTACACTCTTGGACATAAATGGAGTTTGAACCTGAATCCTAGAGCATTGATTGGTGAAGAGTGACAGGAGATTGTACTATTTGGAGGAACGTGACTTTGATTTTGCAGCCTTAAAATGGATAAGGCAATCACTGATACTTTAAATGTATTATGTATCTAAGTGTTCTGTTGGATTCGATTTTGAGTTTAAAACAACTGATAGTCTTTAAAATTTTCCCTTTTGTAATTCATTCCCAGGATTCAAAAGCTTTAGAATATATAAAGCAAAAAGTCTTTACCACTTCCTGCCTTCCCATCTATCTCCAAAGAGTTAATCGCGTTTAACTGTTTTGTTTTATATTCATCTGTTAGCATTTTTAATCTAATTTTGTTTATATAAGTAAGAATATCCTTTCCCACCACTGTTACACAAAAGCTATTGATGTATAGGGAGCTTTTTTAATACAGCATTCCTTTGTGTGTATGTACAATAATTTAGTTTAACTAGTCTTCTATTAAGACCATTACATTATTTGTAATCTTTTGCTATTACAAACAGTACTGTAATGAGTATTTTTGTGTATACCTTATTTGTTCTTTGTGGAAGAATGTGGGAAAATGTTTTTGTAAAATTGTATCAGATACTGCCAAACTTCTGCTATATGAATTGTGCCCATTTTTAATCCCATTAGTAGTACATGAGTATTTCTTCTCAGTCTTTACAACAGGGTTTTTATCAAACTTTGAGGTCAGCCTTATAAATGATTTAAAAATTATGTGTCAGTGTGATTTCTTTTTTAAATTGAGGTGAAATTCACTTAGCGTACAATTAGCCATTTTATCTATTTACTTTTATAATTAACCATTTTAAATTGTAACAGTTCAGCAACTTTTAGTACATTCACAATGTTGAATGTTGTGTGACCACTTCTCTTATTATCAAAATGTTTTTATCACTCCAGGAGAGTATCTTATATTTATTAAGTAGTCATTCCCATTCTTCTCCTTCAACCCTTGACAAATACTAATCTGCTATCTGTTTGTATAGATTTGCTTGTTTTAGTCCTTTTATATAAAGCAGTTATATAACATGTGACCTTTTATGTCTGATTTTTTTCACTTAACCAAAATGTCTTCAAGGTTTATCAAGGTAGTGCCGTGTATCTATAATTAATTCCTTTTTATAGCTGAATAACATTGTGGTGTAGATCACAGTTTTTAAATTTATTCATTTGTTAACGTATATTTGGATCATTTCCATCTTTTGTTGGTTGTTGTGAATATTGCTACTATAAACATTTATGAGCAAATTCTGTATGAGTACTTGTTTCTTGATTTTGGGGGATAAATACCTAGGAATTGCTGGATCCTGGGGTAATTCTATTTTCCTTTTTAGGGAGCTGTCAGATTATTTTCTACAGCAGTTGTAGCATATATTCCTTCAAAAAATGTTTCTTCCCTCCTTTCCGTACTGTTTTCCACAGTGACCACACCAGTTTACATTCCCACCAACAATGCACTAGGATTCCCTTTTCTCCACATCCTTGTGAACACTTGCTGTTTTCTTTCTTTCTCTTTCTTTCTTTCTTTCTTTCTTTCTTTCTTTCTTTCTTTCTTTCTTTCATTCATTCATTCATTCATTCATTTATTCATTGTATCCTAGTGGGTATGATTTGTGTCCTTAATTATCAGTGATCTTGAACATATTTTCCTGTGCTTTTTGACCATTTGTATATCTTAAGAAAATGTGTATTCAAGTCCCTGTTCACTTCTAAATTAGTTTTCCTTTTGTTGTGCATTGTTAAGAGTTCTGTATATATTCTGAATACTAAACACTTATTAGATATTTAGTCCATTTTATATGTTATTTATTTTTTGCTCATGCTGGTAGTCTCAAATCTAAGAATCCATTGCTAAATAAAAGGGCATAAAGATTTGTAAAAATAACAAATAAAGATTTGTATTTTTTTTCAAATAGAGACAGTCCCCAACTTATGGTTCAACTTGTGATTTTTTAAAATTTATTTTTAAAGATTTATATGTTTAATTTTAGAGAGAGTGGGGGGTAGGGAGAGGCAGAGGGAGAGAGGTAAACAGTCTTAAGCAGATTTCCTGCTGAGCACAGAGCCCAGTGGGGCTTGATCTCATTATGCTGAGATCACGACCTGAACTGAAACCAGGAGTCAGATGCTTAACCAACTGCACCATCCAGATGCCCCTCAACTTGTGATTTTTTTAACTCTACATAGAGTAGTACAAAAATAATACACATTCTATAAAAACTGCACTTCTCATTTTGAATTTTGACCTTTTCTTGGGCTTAGAGATATGTGATAGGATACTGTCTTCTGATACTGTACAGAAGCAGTGAGCCATACCTCCCAGTCAGTCGCACAATAATGAAGGTAAACAGCAAAACACTCACAACCATTCTTTACCTCTATAATCATTCTACTTTTCACTTTCAGTACAGTATTCAGTAAATTACATGAGGTGTTCAACACTGTATTATAAAATAGGCTTTGTAGTAGATGATTTTACCCAACTGTAGGCTAACGAAATGTTCTGAGCACAGGTAAGGGAGGCTGGGCTAAGCTATGATATTCAGTGGGTTGGATGTATAAAATGCATTTCTGACTTATTTTCAGTTAATTATGATGGGTTGATCTGGATGTAACCCTATCATAAGTGAAGGAAAATCTGTAGTTTTATACTTTTAACCGTATAATTAGGTTGTTGATCATGGTTAATTTTTGTATATGGATGATTTTAATTTGTATTTCTGTTAGGAGTGAGACTTGAGAGCTAATTCTATTTCTTTTTTCTTGAATTCTCTGTTCCTATCCTTTGCCAATTTTCCTTTCTGGTATCTTCTTAGTTTCTGAAGAGGCATTTGAAAAAATGGATTTTTAAAACATTTTGATAAAAGTTATAGAATGATATTTTTATAATATGATTAACGAAGAATGCATTTTCACAATTGGAATATAATAAAAATCCAGAAATATACCCAAGTACAAATGAAACTTTAGTAAGCATATCTTAAAACATGAAAGAAGAGAAAGACAAATTGCAACTACACTGAGATCTCATTTTTCACTTATCAGATTGGTAAATTTAAAAATTACAACAACAAATACAAAAATTACAACAACACTCTGTTGGTTAAGCTATTAGAAAATAGACACTCTTACATTGTCTCTTTTTTCCCCCATTGTTGCATTGTTTCTTAGAATAAAAATTGATACATCTCTGATGGAAATAGATTTGGCAGTATCTCCCAAAACTACATTTGTTTTATTCCAGTCATTGTACTTCTATAAATTTGCCGTGAAGATACAGCTCCAGAATTAAGAAAATGAAGGCACAGGGTTACTCAGTACGATATTATTTGCTAATACAAAATATTGGAAACAATCTAAATACTTGTATATAGGAGAGTGATTAAGTAAGTTATCATAAAGGTACAAAATGGAATTTTGTAAAAAATTCTGTGAAAAAGAATGAGGAAGATCTCTGTGGACTGATGCAGGGAGATTTTCAGGATTTGTTTTTAGCGGTGAAATGCAAAGTGCAAAAGAGCATCTACAGTATGCAACTTTCTTGGGAAGGAAGAAGGGGAAAATGGACTATATACATATATCTTCCCCTTTTGAGCAAAAGGAAAGAGGAAAGACAAAAGAGAATATCGGCTGGTTACCTGCAGGGTGCGTTTGTATATATAAATGAGATATAAAGTCTAGAAGGAATCGGGGTAAAAGGATGATACTTGAGTATACCTTCTTTTAAATTGAAGTATAGTTGACATCCAATACTGTATTAGTTTGACGTATACAACGTAATGGTTTCACATTTATATACATTATGAAATGTTCACAGTGATTTTCTCACCCATACAAAGTTATTACAGCATTATTGACTACATTTAAAAAAAATATTTTATTTATTTATTCATGAGAGAGAGAGAGAGAGGCAGAGACACAGGCAGAGGGAGAAGCAGGCTCTATGCAGGGAGCCTGACATGGAACTCGATCTTGGGTCTCCAGGATCACGCCCCGAGCTGCAGGCGGTGCTAAACCACTGTGCCACTGGGGCTGCCCTATAACTAGAACTTTATATGTCTTAACCCCCTTTACCTATTTCACCCAGTTCCTTCCTCCATTCCTCTGGCAACCATCAGTTCTATGTATATATGAGTCTGTTTCTGTTCTCTTTGTTCATTTGTTTTGTTTCTTAGATTACATTTACATGTGAAAACGTGGTATTTCTCTTTGTCTGACTTGTTTCACATAGCATTGTATTCTCTAGGTCTGTCCATGTCATATGCATGCCCATCAATTTGCTGTGATGATGGCAAGATTTTATTCTTTTTTATGAACAAGTAATATTTAAGTGTGCATGCCTGTGTGTTTACACACACACATTCTATTGATGGACATTTAAGTTGCTTCTATATCTTGCCTATTGTAAATATTGCTGCAGTAAACATAGGTGTGCATATCTTTTCAAATTAGTGTTTTCATTTTATTTAGGTAAATACCCAGAAGTGGAATTAATGGATTATAATGTATTTCTTTTATTAATCTTTTTGAGGAACCTCCACACTATTTTCCTTAGTGGCTCACTAACTTATTTTCTCACGAACAGTGCATAAAGCTTCCTCCCTTTTTCCACACTCTTCTCAATACTTATTGCTTTTTGTTACTGGCCATTCTGGCTGGTGTGAAGTGATACCTCATTGTGGTTCTGATTTGCATTTCCCTGATGATAGGTGATGTTGAGCTCTTTTCATGTGTCTTTTGGCCATCTTTATGTAATCTTCGCAGAAAATGTCTATGTTTTCTGCCCTTTTTTCTCTTATTTTTTTCCTTTTTTTTTTTTTTTTTTTTTTTTAAAGATTCTATTTATTCATGAGAGACAGAGAGAGAGAGGGGGGGGGCAGGCAGGGACACAGGCAGAGGGAGAAGCAGGCCCCATGCAGGGAGCCTGACGTGGCACTCGATCCCGGGTCTTCAGGATCACACCCTGGGTTGAAGGTGGCGCTAAACTGCTGAGCCACCTGGGCTGCCCTCTGCCCGTTTTTAAATCAGATTATTTGTTCTTTGGGAGTTGAATTTTATGAGTTCTTTATGTATTTTGGACATTAATCCTTCATCAGATAGATGATTTCAAATGTTTTGTCCTGTTTGTTACATTTCCTTTTTGTTTTATTGATGGTTTGCTTCATTGTGCAAAAGCTTTTTAGTTTGATGTAGCCCCAATTGTTTATATTTGCTTTTTTTGCCCTACTCAAGGAGATAGAACCCAAAAAATATTGGTTAAGACTGGTGGTCAGTGGTTTACTGCCTGTTTTCTTTTAGGAGTTTTATGTTTTTAGGTCTTATATTGAAGTCTTAATCCATTTTGAGTTTTTTTTTTCTATATGGTAAAAGAAAGTGGTCCAGCTTTTTCTCTCTCACTCTCTTTCTCTCTCTCTCTTTCTCTCAAATAAATGTATCTTCAAATTTTTTTTAAAAAAGAGAACGTGGTCCAGTTTTATTATTTTGCATGTAGCTGCCCAGTTTTGTCAACATGGTTTATTGAAGACTGTCTTTTCACTATTGTATATTCTTGCTTCCTTTATCATAGATTAATTGACTATATATGCATATATTGGTTTATTTCTAGAGTCTCTGTTCTGTTGATCTATGTATTTGTTTTTGTTTGTATTGAATCTGTGAATTGCTTTGGGTAGTGTGGACATTTTAACAATATTCAATCTTTTAATCAGTGAGCATGGTATATCTTTTTATTGTCTTCAGTTTCTTTTATATCAGTGTCTTAATAGTTTTTAGAGTACAAGTCTTTCACCTTTCTTGGTTAAATTTATTCCTAAATATTTATTCTTTTTGATGCAGTTATAAATTTCTTTTTCTGCTAGTTAGTTTTAGTGTATACAAACATAACCAGTTTCTTTATATTAATTTCATACCCTGTAATTTTACTGATTGTAAACAATCAGTAAACACTGATTGTGTTTATTAGTTCTAATAGTTTCTTGATGGAGTTTTTAGGGTTTTCTATATATAGTGTCATGTCATCTGCAAATAATGACACTTTAACCCTGTCTTACCAGTTTGGATGCCTTTTCTTTCTTTTTGTTGTCTGATTGCTGTGGCTAGGACTTCAAGTCTATGTTGAATAAAGGTGGTGAGAGTAGACATCCTTGTCTTGCTCCTGATCTTGAAGGAACAGCTTTCAGCTGTTTACCATTGTGACGTTAAGTGATTTCTCATATTTGACCTTTATTATATTGAGATGTGTTTCTTCTCTATTCTGTTCAGAATTTTTATCATAGATGGATTTTGCCAAATGCTTTTCCTGCATGTCTTGAGATAATCATAGGGTTTTTATTCTTTTATTTTGTTAATATGGTGTATCACATTGATTTGCAGATATTGAACCATGCTTGCATCCCTGGAATAAATTCCACTTGATTATAGTAAATGATCCTTTTAATATATTGTTGAATTCAATTTGCTAATATTTTGTTTAGGATTTTTGCTTATATATCTCAGGGATATTGGCCTGTAATTGTCTTTAAGTGTCTTTGTCTGGTTTTGGTATATATGTAATGCTAATCTTGGAGAATGACTTTAAAAACATTTTTTCCTCTTGAGTTTTTTGGAGTAATTTGGGAAGGATAGTTATTAATTCTTTTTAAAATGTTTGGTAGAATTTCCCTGTGAAGCCATCTGATTCTGGCCTTTGGTTTGTTGAAGTTGTTGATTACTGATTGAATTATATTACTTAGTAACCTGTCCAGATTTTCTTTTTCTTCCCTAGTCATTCTTGGAAGATTGCGTGTTTCCAGGAATTTATCCATTCCTCTTAGAAATCCATTTTGTTGGTGTATAATGTTGTCGTAGCAATCTCTTATTCTTTGTATTTCTATGGTGTTGGCTATAATTTGTCTTTCATTTGTAAGTTTTTTATGTCCTTTCTCCTTTGATGACTGTGGCTAAAGGCTTATCAATTTTCTTGATCTTTTCGAAGAACTAGATCTTATTGATCTTTTCTATTGTTGATTTAGTCTGTAATTAGGTTTTTTCCACTTTGTTCTTATTTTTTCTTTATACTTAGTGCTTTGTTTATTCTTTTTCTGTTTCCTTTAGGTGTAAGGTTAAATTGCTTACTTGAGCTTTTTATTTGTTTCTTGAGGTAGGTTTGTATTGCTATAAACTTCTCTTACAACTGATTTTTGTTTTTTAAATATTTTGAACTGCTGTGTTTCCAATTTCATTTGTCTCAGATATTTTCTGATGTACTTTTTGGCTTCTTTGTTGCCCCATTGGTGGTTTATTAGAATATTCTTTAGCTTTTTCAGGTGTTTGTGGGTTTTTTTTCTTAAAACTATTAGTTTTATAGTGTTGGGATTTTAAAAAGATGCTTGATAGGATTTTAACCTTCATAAATTTATTGAGACTTGTTTTGTGGCCTACCATGTTGTCTATCCTGGATAATCTTCTATTATGCACTTGAAAACTGTGTATTCTGCTAAATTTTGATGGAATGTTCTGTATATATCTGTTAAGTCTATTTCATCTTTTGTGTTGTTCAGAGACAGTGTCTCCTTCTTGAGTTTCTGGCTGAATGATTTATCCAGTTATGTAAGTGAGGTGTTACAGTCCTCTACTATTATTGTGTCAATGTCATTTTCTCCTTTTATGTTTCTAAATATTTGCTTTTATATGTAGGTGCTCCTATGTTCAGTACATAGATATTTAAAATTGTTATATTTTCTTGCTGGACTTTTCCCTTAATCATTAGGTATTGCCTTTCTTTGTTGCTTCAGTCTTTGTTTTAAAGTCTATTTCGTTTGATCTATGTATGTATTGCTACTGCTGCTTTTTTTTTGGTGGGGGGGGGGGGGCTTCTCTTTGCATTGAATAGGTTTTCATTCACTTTGAATGTGTAGATGTTTCTAGGTCCGAAGTGAGTTTCTTGTAGTCAGCATATGGATGGGTCTTTTTTTAGTATAGAGTTGTCTTGTCTATTAGATCATTTTAGTCTGCTTACATTCATAGTGGTTATTGATAAGTATCTACTTAATGCTGTTTTATTAACTATTTTCTGGTTGTTTTTATAGTTCTGCTTTGTTCCTGTCTTACTCTCTTTCCTTTTGATTTGATTACTTTCTTTAGCATTATGCTTTTTTTTCTTTTTCTTTATTTTATATCTTTTTAAAGTTTGGTTTGTGGTTATCATGAGGTTCATATGTAACATCCTAGGCATATAAATTTATTTTAAATTGATGGTTGCTTAAGTTTGAACACATTCAAAAAGCATTACATTTCTACTGCTTCCATGTTTGATATTGCCTTAATTTATTCTTTTTTGTTAAGATTTTATTTATTTATTCATGAGAGACGCAGAGAGAGAGAGAGAGAGAGGCAGAGACACAGGCAGAGGGAGAAGCAGGCTCCATGCAGGGAGCCTGACGTGGGACTTGATCACCAGGTCTCCAGGATCAGGTCCTGGGCTGAAGGCGGCACTAAACCGCTGAGCCACCTGGGCTTGCCCTATTCTCATTTTTAAAATTCTTTTTTCTTTTGGTTCTTTTTTATACTTTCTATCTCTTTCTTGAAGTTCTCACTGAGTTCATCCGCTCTTGTCTCAAGTCTGGTGAGAATCTTTATGACCATTATTTTGAATTCTTTATCAGGTAGATTGTTTATCACAATTTCATTTAGTCATTTTTCTGAGATGTTATCTTAATTTTTTGTTTTTCTGTCTCTTCATTTTGTCTTACTCTGTGTGTTTGTTTCTATGTATTAGGTATAGGTCAGGGAAATCTTCTGGTCTTGAAAATAGTGACCTTATATATGTGGGCCTTATTAGCTCAATCTCCTTTGGTCACCAAAACTAGGTACTTCAGGGGTTTCCCCTGCATAGGTTGTGTGTTGCCTCCCTACTGTGACTGTGTATTGTCTGCTGTGGTTGTTTTTGGAGTGGCTGGCCTCTAGCCCAGCTGGCTGCAATTAGCATTTTTAGCTACTGTGGGCCACACTAGTAGATAAGGATGTCCCTTGACTTGGCTGGCTGAGTGTTCTGTCTGAAGCTTCTGCAGTTGTTTTTGTTGGGTGTGCTTAGCCCCCAGCCATAGTTGACGGACAGGCCTGGCTATAGGTATTGTGTTAGTAGTGGTGGGTGGGGCTGTTTCCCCCTTCTGACTGCAGGATTTCCTTTTGAAGAGTGCCAGTCCTGGCCAGTGCTGCCTGTCAAGGGTGACAGGGCAGTAGTCACTTTGTGGGCATGTTGGTTTTAATTGAGGTTGCTTACTGGGTATGAGTGAGCAAGAGCCGCTTTGGTAGATGCCAGCTGGTGCTGGTCCCCAAGGGATCACCAAGGCATGACAAGGGGTGCCAACAAGACAGATGGAGAGTGTCAGAACTGGCTCTTGTCATCTCATTGGTCAACCTAGGCTGAAGGAGAACCGGAAAAATGGTGCCTGCCAGCACTTCAACTTCTGAAGAAAATTACTCCAGATCCCTGCTGTTTTGGCAAATGCCCTAAAATTAGTCAATAAGTCGTTTCTGCGATGCAGGTGCTTTGCAAACTATTTCATTGCTGGATCTCAGAATGAGTGATATTGTGTACTAGCCCATTAGAGCATTGTTTCAATTTCCTGTAGCACTCTAGCTCTTTTAGAATTAAGCCCTGTTGATTTTCAAAGCCAGACACAAATGGGGCCACATCTTGGTTTAGATTGCCAGGGTGGGGCTTGTGCCTGATGTGGGGCTTGATCTCCTCACTCCTCAGGTAATCCTCTGTGTTTGTGATATCCCTCTTGCTTGTTGTACTTTTTCACTGTGTTTTTTGTTGGTTTATTATTGTTTATTTCTGATTGAATCTCTGCCCCTCCTACCCTTCTTAAGGTGGCATTTTCTTTATTTCTTTAGCTGTTTAGGCTTCAGGTCATTTTAAGAGTGAGTTGTAGTATACATAGTTTAGCCTTGATATGTCTGTAGGAGGAAGTGAGCTTAGGATTGTCTTACTTTGGCATCTTCTCAAGCTCCCAGAATATACTTTGGAATAGTCCTGACTTTTGGAGTTACCTTAATATTTGTTCCACTAATCCATGAGCATGGAATGGAATGTCTTTCCATTTGTTTGTGTCATGTTCAGTATCTTTCATCAGTGTTTTATAATTTTCAGAGTACAGGTAATAGACCCCTCCTCCTTTTTAAAAGATTTTATTTGAGAGAGAGAGTGTGTGTGAGTGCATGAGCCAGGTTGGGGGGGGGGGGGGGTTGGTCAGAGAGGGACAGGCAGACTCCTTGCTGAGTGGGGGAGCCTGATGCAGGGCTTGATCCTGTGACCCTGAGATTTCAACCTGAGCTACAGTCAGATGCTTAACTGAGTCACCCAGGTGCCCCAGACCCCCTTTATAAGATTAAGATGGGGAAAGTGTTGGAAATTACTCCATTGTATTCCTCACTTGATTGTATATATGAAGATGAATTTCCAGTGCATCAACAATTTAAGTATAAAGTCAACAAATAGCAGAAACAGAAAAGGAAATAGTAAATACCAGTAAGAAAGAATAAAAGCACTAGAAGTAAATATGGAAGAATTCCTTTACTAAGTGGGAAGGTCTTTTATTAATGTGACTCAAAATTAATTCTGACTCAGAACTTGTAAATGAAAATTAAAAATTTATAAATAAAATTAGTAAGTTAAAAGAACACTAAAAAATGTACTTCAAACTATACATGGAGTGCAGAGTATAGGGAAAGTTGAAAGATAGGAAAAATGGGGTGAATTTTTTTTATTACAATCTCCCTATTCTATATTGAAGTAAGACTTGTGTTGAAATCCTGTGTTAGACCTCTTGTGTTCAAAAGCATTTCCCAAATCTAGATTGCTATTTGGTTGTATCAGCCCATTTTTTCTAAAGCTATGTAATAGTTAAAAACAAAATGATATTAAAACAGTCCACTGAAGAGGGAAGAGAATCAGAGAAGGAATGAAAAAACACAAACCTTTCTTTTCTAGTTCCTGGCTAAAAGGGACACCTCTTCCAGTAACATGACGAATTGTATTGTCGTGAGTGAAGAGTCTGGGCAGCTCTCCTCTTTTTTGTAGCTCTCGTATCATTATTTTCTTACCTTTACCCTGGAGTCTAGTAGATGTTATTGATTTCCTACTTTAGCTGTCTTAAGTTGGATCAGTACCCCTATTTGTTTCCTTCACTCTGCCCACACATCTGTATTCTCCTCATTAAAAAATCTCTTCATTTGAACCATCTGGAGTGAATTGTATTTACTTCTGGGAATCCTCAGTTAGAATTAATTGACTAATTCATTGTGTAATAAAGGATGGATTCAGTATCAGTGGAGTAGGAAGGATGGGGATGGAAAAGTTGGTTTAAATACTACTGACTTGGGGCACCTGGGTGGCTTAGTCAGTTAAGCATCCTACTCTTGATTTCCGCCCAGGTCATGAGATGTCACCCATCATCTGTGCTCTGTGCACAGAGTTTGCTTGTCATTCTCTTTCTGCTCCTACCTTAGCTTACACACTCACTCTCACTCTCATTAAATACATACATACATACATACATAAAATTCACTTAAGAGTTGCTTTTCTAATGCTGTGTAACTTTATAAACTTCATAGGAATAAATTCTAAGGAAGCTAAGACAAAACGGAATGATAGGATATCTTTATAATATTCTGCATGACAAAATAACGATATGTTATCCCTATTTTAAAATATTTAATGCATCCTTGATAATGGGCATATATATTTGGGTGTACCCTAATGCCAGTATATAACATATTTCAGAAATACATATCACAGATATTGGTACTGATAGATTTTTTTTAACAAATGTGCCTGTTTTTACTTAATAAAGGGTGCGTTTATGAAACGTGATTTAGGTTAGAAGCACCGTCTTTTTTAGTTGGTTGTAACAAGTAATGACTCCGTTTTGTGGTGTTTGTGACTACCACTGGACTTCCAAATGCATGAGGGTCTTCTAGGAGTGCAGGATTGCTGGAGAATTATGAGAGACCATATCCTAAGGAATGCTTACTCCTAGGGTTTCCTGAACTTTCCCATTTTGTGGGCCAGTTAGTGTCTCAGTAATGTTTTCATGGTATCTGTATGCAAAAACAAAACAAAACTTAGCAATTCCTTTTTGTGGTAGTTAGTTTCAACCAATCTATTTATGTCCTAACAACTTAGGAGTTCGTTGGAAACATTGCATGCTATTCTTATATAACCATAATTACTTACTAAAGGGTATATATACCCGTTGGACATTGTACAGTTTCTTAAATTTTAGAATCACTCACCTTTCCTGTTCTATGCTGGTTTTCCAGCAGTATTTGTGAGAACTCAAAGTATAATGAATAAAGTATCATCTGATGTTGAGACTGTGAATTACCTCATGCTAATAGTTCCTATCTTGCTTGACAAATACTTGACATTGCTGTATTTCCCTTTGAAATTTTAAAATAACCCCACAGTTCCTTTTTGTTGTTTTTTTTTTTTTTTTAAATTTTTATTTATTTATGATAGTCACAGAGAGAGAGAGAGAGGCAGAGACACAGGCAGAGGGAGAAGCAGGCTCCATGCACCGGGAGCCTGATGTGGGATTCGATCCCGGGTCTCCAGGATCGCGCCCTGGGCCAAAGGCAGGCGCCAAACCGCTGCGCCACCCAGGGATCCCCCACAGTTCCTTTTTGATTTTGCTTCATGGCCAAGAGCATCTCAGTACACAATTTAGCCACTATAGCTTTAACCATTGACTGACTGAGAGCTAGTATATAGATACTCCAACTCCTTTGTCGCTCAGGTGAGATAACTTTGAAGTGCATGGCCTACTCAGACTTTGAGAGTTTTCCAAGGAGTTTAATTAGGCTCCAGTTATCCATGGTAGTAATTGGCTACATAACACACTTATTATTATCTGCTTTTTAAACTTGTTTTATTTCTCACTCCCATTACCAGTTTTATATGGGATCTCTTCCCAAAATAAACTACTTTTACTGATATTATAACTGTCTCAATCTCTTTAGAAGATAGAAACAGTTCATTATGGTTTAATTAATAATAATTATTTAATCAGTTAATCGTTAATCAGTTAATACTGTTTCAAAGTCTGCTTTCATAAATTCTTTCCTTATAACACAGTGTATATATATTGATAGTTCAGTACTATTTTTATTAAATTCTTTTTAATTGTGGTATGTATACAGAAGAGTACATAAAGTGTAGATGTACAGGTTAAATAGTAATTATATTATGAATCCCAGTGTTACCAGTACTCAGCTCAAGGAAAATAACATCGCCAGGAATTCAGAAGACTTCTCTATCATGATGACCACCTCCATTTTCCACAGAGATAAAAATACTAGTTTGATTTTTGTGATAATAATTTCCTTGCCTTTCTTTATAACTTTACCATGAGTGGATCCATCCTTAAACAGTTTAGTTTTGCCTTCCTTTCTTCTTTAGATAATTAATTGTTCTCTTTTGTACATAATTAATTCTACTTACTCTTTTGTCTTTTTTCTGCTCAAATATTCTATCTTTGAGATTCATTAATGTTTCCTATGCCATATTTTATTCATTTTTGTTGATGTAAAGCAAATAATTCTTTGATGTGGTGGTCTTTCCCGTGCATTGTAGAATTTTTAACAGCATCTCTGGTCTCTACCCTTCAGATGCCAGTTGCACATTCCTGTCTCTCCTCCTACACTCCCTTCTCTTGTTTTGACAACCAAAAATGTTTTCAGATAATGTTAAATGTCCCTGTGGGTGCAAAATTGCCATTCTGTGAGAATTACCCTCAAGTATTTACTATGTGAATATACAAGTTAATTTAAATTACCCACACTTGAAGGAAATTAGGTTGTTGCCAGCTTTTGAATAGGATGAACAGTGTTACTCTAAGCTGTCTTTAGTACATGTTAATTCAATATCCATGTAACACAAGGTGCTGTAGTTTGTGTACTGAGAAGTGAAATTGCTGAAGTAAAAGAGATGGAACTTTTCTAGGGTAATGCCAGACTGTTTTCTGAAGTGGTTGTAGAAATTTCTTGTCCTTTTGTATTTTCATGTATGTTTTAGAATTGGATTGTCAAGTTCCATTAAAAAAAAAAAAACTTGGAGTTTTGAATAGAATAAAATTTAATTTGTAAATTTCTTAACTATCATAATATTGCCATTAAGGCTGGGTAATTACTTGTTGAGGGGAGCTTTGCTGCATTGTAGAATATTTAGCAGCATCTCTGACTTCTATCCCTAAATGCCAGTAGCGTCCCACCCTAACCTGCAATTATTCATATCTGTGGGGAGTGGAAAACTAAAGTTGAGAACTACTGCTGGATAGGAGGGGTGAATTTGCATCTTTATAAAATCATATCTTCAAGTTCATGATCATTGTATATATGTTTCCATTTATTTAGATCTTTATTTTTCTCGTTTCAGAGGGTATTTTTGTGCATGAGTGAAAAGGTTTGTACATCTATTAAAATCTGTAGTTTTGGACTTAAACATTTAAAAAAGTTATTATAAACAGTGTCTTTCTGTAAAGTAAATTTTATTTTTTAGAGGAGTTTTAGGTATACAAAAAAATTGGGCCAAAATTTGGAGAGTTCCTTTTCTCTCTGCCAGTTTCCCCTGTTAATAACATCTTGCATTAGCTTGGTATATTGTTACAATTGGTAAACCAGTATTGATTCGTTATTAACTAAAGCTCATAGCTTACATTAGGGTTGTCTCTTTGTGTTTCAAAGTTCCATGGGTTTCTGCAAATGAATAGTGTTATGTATCCACCATTATAGTATCAAACTGAATAGTTTCACTGCCCTAAAAATCCCCACTGTGCTCCTTCTGAATATCCCTACCCACCCCTAACTCTCTACTCCTCATTCCTGGGTACCACTGATTTTTTAATGTTAAATCTAACATGCCTTCCTGAAATGAATTCACCTTGATCATGATGCATTATATTTTTAAAATTATTGCTTGGTTTGATTGGCTAATACCTTGTTTAGGATTTTTTTTTTTTTTTGTATTTGTATTCATCAATGAAATTGGCCTGTAATTTTCCCTTTCCATTCTTTCCATTTCAGATTTTATTATCAAGTCTTTACTAAATGAATGGTGGAAAATATCCTCTTTTTGTTTGTTTTTGTTTTTTGTTTTCCTGGAAGAGTGTATGAGATTGGAATTGTTTCCAGAACATTTGGTAGAATTTGCTCTTGAAACCATATGGACTTGAATTTTTTTAGTTTTTTTATTTATTGGAAGATTTTAAACTACTGATTCAATTTCTTTAATTTAGCACTATGCAGGCTTGTTTGCTTCTAACAAGCTTATTTTTTAGGAAATTATCCATTTCATTTGAATTTTCAAATTTATTTAATATGGTTATTTTTAATAGCCCCTTTTATTTTATTTTTAAAAAGATTTTATTTATTTATTCATGAGAGAGAGGCAGAGACATAGGCAGAGGGGGAAGCAGGTTCCCCGTGGAGAGCCTGGTGTTGGGACTCAATCCCAAGACCCCGGGGTCATGACCTGAGCCAAAGGCAGATGCTCACTCACTGAGCCATCCAGGCACCCACCCCTTATATTTTAATGTGTATATCTTTTTGTGATATTTCTTTTCATTAGTTCAAAATATTTTCTAATTGTTTTTTTTCTTTGATTCATGGATTATTTAAAGGCCTATTTCTTAACCTCCAAACATGAAATTTTCTGGTTAACTTTTTTTAAATTTTAAATTCAGTTTGCCAACATATAGTATAACACCCAGTGCTTATCATATTACGTGCCTTCCTAATGCCCATCACCCAGTTATCCCATCCCCGCACCTACCTCCCCTTCTGCAATCCTTTGTTTTCCAGAAGTAAGAGTATCTCATGGTTTGTCTTCCTTTCTAATTTTTCTAATTTTTCCTCATTCAGTTTCCCCTCCTTCCCTTATTATCCACATATAAGTAAAACCATATGGTAATTGTCATTCTCTGATTGAGCTATTTCACTTAGCATAATACACTCCAGTTCCATCCACATCAATGTAAATGGTAGGTACTCATCCTTTCTGATTGCTGACTAATATTACATTGTGTATGTATGCATGCATACGCACACACACTACATCTTTATCCATCTGTCAAAGGACATCTTGGCACCTTCCACAGTTTGGCTATTGTGGACCTTGCTGCTATGCACATTGGGGTGCAGGTATCCCATTGTTTCACTACATTTGTATCTTTGGGGTAAATTTTATTATTGATTTCTTCTTAGCTTAATTGAATTTGATGCCAGAAAAAATGGTCTGTATGGTTTTAGTCCTTTTTAGTTTGTGTAGGTCATGTGGTCAGTTTTTGCAAACGTTTTATGTGTGCCTCAAATCTGTATGTATTATGTATTTGCTAAATGCAGTTGTGTCCATCAGGTTAAGATCGTTCTATAATTGTGTGGAATACTTTATATCCTTTTAATCTTTACTTTTCTAGTAGTTACTGAGAAAAGTTTTTAAATTTACATCATGACTGTAGATTTATATATTTCTTCTTGATTTCTCTTTGAAGGCCTTCCCCTTCCCTCATCCTCTTTTTCATGTCCTCTCCCTCCCCCATCACGTGCTTTGTTATTGGGTACATATAAAATATTCAGATATTTCTTATAACTCAAATATTTTACATTTACTTAATGGTCCTCTTTATCTCTGGCAGTGCTTTTTCTAAAATTTTATTTATTTGAATACTAATGAAACTCCTTTTATGGTTTTTGTGGCCCACTCTTTTCTCTTTTTCTCTTTTCATTGTTCTTGTATCCTCACCTCTTATATGCCTTTTATAAACAACATATAGACAGATTGTACTTTTTTAATGTCTGAAAACTATTTTAATTGTATCATTGAGTTATTTTTACATTTAATGTAAATATTGGGTGTTTGGATTATATTGAACCGATGTTTGTTGTTTGTCCTGACTGCTTTATATGTTTTTCTTGTTTTGTTTTTCTTTCTTGTCTTTAGATTCTTTGAATTCATAAGAATTCATCCCCCCACCCTACTTATTTGGACATTTTTGTACTCTTTACATGCATTTAATGGTTACCCTAGAGATTACAAAAATCATACTTAATGTAGCACAATCCAAAGGTAATTACTATCTTCACCCTTTCCCCAGACAGTACAAGGACTTCCATTTACTTCCTTCTTTGTGTTGTAATTTAAATCCGTTTCATTTTCCCATAGTCATTATTTTAAAAAAATAAGGTTATTGTTGTTTTAGCTGTACCCATATACATGCCATTTTATTTGTTCTTTTTAAAAAATGTTATATGTGTCTGAGATCACATCTGCCTAAAGTGCAGCATTTAGAAAATCTAATGAGATTCTATTGGACATTCTGTAGACTTTGAAGATTTATATAACTTTGTCTGAAGATTTGAATAACATGTCTTCTGTTTCTTAAAATATATATTTATGGTTATATTGTATATTGGGAGTTATTTTCTTTAGTTCATTGAAGACATTTTATTGTCTTCTGGCTTGTATTGTTGTTGAGAAATAGGAATAATAATTTTCTCTTTCAATACTTGTATTTCCCAAAGTTTAAGATTTCTTTTTGTTTCTAGTATTCTGTCTGACTATATTATATTCTATGTATAAAACATAATTGTTTGAGGTGGCCCAGTCAATTAAGCTGCTGCCTTAGCTCTGGTCATGATCCCAGGACCCTGGGATCCAGCCCTACCTCAGGCTTCTCACTCAGCAGGAAGTCTGCTTCTCCTTCTCCCTCTGCCCCCCCCCCCCGCCCCCCCGTTCATGGGCTTTTTCTCTCTTTCTTTTTTCAAAAAACATAGTTCTTTGGATTGGTTTCTTTCATCAGTTACCTTTTTACATATTGCTCCTTCTCATTTTATTTCTCTTCTCCACCAGTAACTTTGTTTAAACTTTGCATATGGTCTTCTATGTATTTTTGCATTTTGAATATCTGGGCAGCTTTCTGTGTAATATATTTCCTTTCTTTGTTTACTTTTTTTCATCTGTGGCAATCTATTTCAGTTACTATATTGGTCCTTTCTAGAAACAATAGTTAACATGGATATCTCTCTTTTTTAACATGGTTATATATATATTTATTCTGATACACACATACACACACACTGATTTCCCACTACTTCATAAGGTCTCAAATGCTTATCAAAATGTTTTTCTTATTTTCATTCGCAATTCGGGAAGGTTTATATAAATAATACTGTTTATAATACTACCCTATATTCTTTTAAATATTTATTTATTTGAGAGAGAGAGATTGGGAGAGCGCTTGTATGCACAAGTGGGAGCAAAGAGTAGAGGGAGAGGGTGGAGCCAACTCCATGTTGAGTAGGGAGCCCAACTTGGGGCTTGATCCCTGGATCCCGAGATCAGGACTTGAGCTGGAGGCAGGCATTTAATCAACTGAGCCACCCAGGTGCCCCATGTGGCTGTCTTTTACAGAAAAAGAAGTCCATGGAATTGTTCCCTGTGAATTTTCATTTAGTCTTGTATTTTCCTTTTTTAACATGATGAATTTTTTTTATTATCTGTATCTGATAATTCTAATACAAGTCTTAATGAGTCTGTTTCTGTGGGGTTTTTTTGTTTTGTTTTTTTGGCTTGTTCCTTTGCATATCCCCTTTCTTCTTGATATGTTTACTTACTTTTTATTCTAAGCTCCACATTTTCTCTCAAATTTATAAAGCCTAGGATAAAGGTCCATTCCTCTTGAGAAGATTCAACATTTGCTTGACAGGTGCCCAGAAGTACTACCAATTGAGGACTATTTGCAACTAAGTCCAGTCTGAAGTTTTCTGTATCAGATTAAGTGAATTTAGGATATTTGTGAGAGCACCAGTGTTTGATTACTACCTCTCAGGTATCTGTCTCCTTCTACACCATATTAAAAAAAAAGCTTGCTTTATAGACCACAGGATATGAGGTGTTAGACTTACTACTGGTTTAACCTTAACTTACAAATGAAATCCTTTGAGCCCCCACTTCATAAGAGTTATTTCCTTTAAGGCTCTTCACCTCTGAAGTCCCAACTTGTATATTATAGTCTCGGTAAATATTGTCAGAGAAAAAGTGATTTTAATGCTCTTTCTGTATTTTGGTTTCTGGTTTTAATTTGTTTTTATTATACTGATTTCCCACTACTTCATAAGGTTTCAAATGCTTTTCAAAATGTTTTTCATATTTTCATTCATATTTCAGGAAGGTTTATACAAATAATATTGTATATAATACTACCCTAATCAGAACTTTATGTATCAATTTAAAGTGATTTCTTCCCTTGTATAATTGTGTGTGTGTAAATGTAAGTCATAATTTTGAAAATTTTACACTTTGGACATATTTTGCTTATTTGTGGGGGTTTTTTATATTGTTGTAAGATAATTTCTACTTTCATAGATTTGATAGATTTATCATCTCTTGGGACTAATTAAAAGTCTCAAATTCTCAGTATTCTCAATGTTTTTGGAAAGGCTTTCAAATGTAGAGACATAGTTATCCATTTTAGGAAGAAGACAGTGATAACCACAGATAATCCTGATGGGTTTATCATTTAGGAAAAACTTTTGTATGTACAGAGTATAGGATAAAAATTATTAAAATAAGAGGAGAGTGGAACATGAAATATTTTGGCATATTTTATCCTTCTTTTTCTAGATCCAGTGAGTTTCTGAAGAGTTTTATATATATCGAATTTATGTACCCTAACTTAGTCTTTAAAAGTATTATAAGAATCACCTAAATATAATCAACTGGTTTTTTTTTTTCTATGAAGACACAAGGGCAGTTAAATGGAGAAATAATCATCTTTTCAGCAAATGTTACATGAACAATTGGATATCCATGTAGAAAAACTGAACTAAACACAGATCTTAACCCTTTGCACAAAACTTAACTCATGTAAGATGTAAGACTCTAAATTTCTAAAATAAAGCATAAGAGAAAGTCTGTATGACCTTATAAACTTAAGGGCATGAAGTGGTGAAGTTTTGAGGTTTAAAGCTGTAACAACCAAGACCATGAAAGAGCAATTGGCAAGTTGGACCTTATTGAAATTGAAATAAAAAAATTTAAATGTTTCTGCTCTGCAAAAGACATTGTTAAGAAAATTAAAAGAAAAGTCACAGACTGGGAGAATATATTTACAAGACACATGTATGATAAAGGGCTTGTGTTCAAAATATACAAAGAGCTCTGTAAGCTGAATGATAAGGAAATAAATAGCCAATTAAAAAAAAGGGCAAAGACCTAAACAGACATTTCACCAAAAGAGGGTACACAGATGGCAAATAAACATTTGAAAACATACCCACATGGGATCCCTGGGTGGCGCAGCGGTTTGGCGCCTGCCTTTGGCCCAGGGCGCGATCCTGGAGACCCGGGATCGAATCCCACGTCGGGCTCCTGGTGCATGGAGCCTGCTTCTCCTTCTGCCTGTGTCTCTGCCTCTCTCTCTCTCTCTGTGTGTGACTATCATAAATAAATAAAAAAAATTAAAAAAAAGAAAACATACCCACATCATTTGTCAGAAGGGCAGTGCAAATTAAAACAACAAAAAGAGGGACGCCTGGGTGGCTCAATGGTTGAGTGTCTGTCTGCTCAGGGCGTGATCCTGTAATCCCAGGATCCAGTCCCACATGGGGCTTCCTGTATGGAGCCTGATTCTCCCTCTGCCTATGTCTTTGCCTCTCTCTATCTCTCATGAATAAATAAATAAATAATCTTAAAAATAATAAATAGAACAAAAAGATAGTACTACACAACTATTAGAATGACTAAAATTTAAAAAACAAAAACAAAACCCCACAACAACCTGACAGTAGCAATCACTGTGAAGGGAGGAAATCATGGTCGGTGGGAATGTAAAATGGTATAGCCACTTTGGAAGGCAGTCTGACAGTTTCTTACAAAATTAAACGTAGCCTTACTGTAAAATCCAGCAATCACACTCTTAGGTATTTAACCAACTAATTTGAAACATGTCCACCTGCACATATTTATAGTAATTCATTAGTTAGCAAAAACTGAAAAAATCAAGATGTCCTTCAGTAGATGAAATGGATAAGCTGTGGTACATCCATACAGTAGAATACTATTTGGAGATAAGAAGAAATGAGCATTCACACCATGCAAAAAGCATAGATGAATCTTAATAGGTATTGCAGAGTGAAAAAATCCAGTCTGAAAGGCAACATACTGTGATTCCAGTTTATGTCACATTCTGGAAATTGGTAAATTGTAGAGATGGTAAATCAGTGTTTGACAGGGTTTTAGGTGAATCACAGGGCATTAAGGTGGTGTAGCTATTATGTATGGTGCTGTAATGGTAGATATATGATACTATGCATGTTTCAAATGGAACTTATAGCACAAAGAATAAACAATGATATTTACACATTTTTAAAAAATTCCTCATGAGGTCATTCCAGGATGAATTCAGACTGTGGCAAAAGAATCAAACTGTATTACAAATACATGAAATAGCCCTACTGAAAGGGTTTGGGGGAAAAGTACTGTTCTAAATAACTGAAGAGTGGAGTCTGTAACATTAAAGGCAAAAGGAACTGTATAAAAGCATGGCATTCTAGTTGCAGTTATTTTCCACAGGGGTATTGGCTACCAATTCTAAAGTCACTATATACATGTGTACAGGAATTGAAAAATTAAGTAAATAGATGGTTGATGGTGGGAATCAGAGTTTTCACTGTTGGAGATTTCAGTGTAGGAAATTGTGGTTAAAAACAAGGGGGAGACTTTACAATATTCCATGTGGTAATGGAGAAATATTTACAGCTATGTTTGTATACACACCAATATATTTCCTGTTCTTTAAGCTGAGAGGGCCTAAAAGAAATAAAATTCCATTAGCAATGAGCCAGTAGCATTTTTTTCTCTTCAATTCTCTGAGACTAAAAATCTTTTTTTTTTTTTAAAAAAAGATTTTTTAATTTTATTTTAGACATAGAGAGAGAAGCAGAGACACAGGAAGACGGAGAAGCAGGCTCCATGCAGGGAGCCTGACAGGATTCGATCCCGGGACTCCAGGATTGCGCCCTGGGCCAAAGGGAGGCGCTAAACCGCTGAGCCACCCAGGGATCCCCCAAGACTAAAAATCTTTGATATCTTTCCCGTAATGTTTAATTTTTACATTTTGGAGTTCTCAAATTCCTTTAGTAGTAATAGCCTGGAAATTTGAGACTTACTCCATAAAAGTGCATAGACCTAAATTTTCATGCAGTTTCAAAAAGTCCATAGATATTTAAGAATCTTTGTGCCACAGATTAAGAAACCCTGCTTCTCTTGAATCATATTAATATTAGTAGTAGTGGATGAGGGAGGATATGGACGTTTTAAAAAGTAAATTTATTTTTCTCTTCATCCTTTAATTCTTGTCTTATGTGGACTGAAGATGAGGTTATTTTAATAGTTGCTGAAGGTTTGGTGAAAGTGTTTTGAAAGATTATAGCCCTAGGACAATGCTTACATTTGGCACTGGGCTACTAGCAGGGCTCAACCAAGCTCCAAAATTTGAAATTCTAATATTTAGTAAATTTATCTGTTCTTGAAATGAAGTGTAGCCTATGCAGCATTGAAAGAGCAGCCAGTTGGTACTCCCATATCATGTGCCAAAATGTGAGTTTTCTTTTTGAACATTTAGTTTGATGTTTCACTTACCTTTTGTTTTTACAGAGGAAGAAGGATTTAAGCTTTTTATAAGGAATGTTACCAAGTACAGTCTGCCATCTAGAGACAGACTATTCACTGAAGATATAGTCACAACAGTTTATTTTTTTTATTCATATGGGTTGCATGCGGAAACCTATATAACAACTTCAAATTTTTTTTTTTTAAGTAGTTTCCGTGCCCAGCGTGGAGCCCAGCGTGGGGCTTTAACTCCTCATGCTGAGGTCAAGACCTGAGCTGAGATGAAGAGTTAGACACTTAACTGAGACACCCAGCCTACCTCAACAATTTCTATTTTTAAGGCATCCTAAAAGGTCGACAAGTTTCTAAACGTGTATATTTGTAATAACCTATGAGGTAATTTTTCTCTATTTGTGTACATACTAGCTAGACAAACTGCATGTATCACAAGATATTTATAACTAAGCTTGAAATGCTCACTAAAAAGCAGCCAAAGTATCTGTCTCTTTCTCTACCTTTCTCTCATCCCTCTTCTCAAATCTTGAGAAGGACTTTTAAATGTATGCAGTCACTGCAGTCTTACATAGCTTGTTAAATTCTGTATTCTGGTATGCAGTGTTCTTTTAGTAAATATTTCTC
Organism: Canis lupus familiaris; assembly: GCF_011100685.1. Taxonomy (NCBI): domain Eukaryota; kingdom Metazoa; phylum Chordata; class Mammalia; order Carnivora; family Canidae; genus Canis; species Canis lupus. The sequence continues at coordinate 33,497,579 of NC_049244.1, read as the reverse complement.
AGTTTGAGTAGCCTCAGCATTTCTTCTCCTTTTCTGATTTAGATTTTCTTTAGTAATTTGTCTGTATTTACTTTCAGTCTTTCTCTTTATTTTGATTTACAACCTGCTGTCCAGTAAAGTAAAAAACAGAAAATGAGACTACCAAAAATCATCTGTTATATGCTTAGATTTTCTCTCATCCATCACCAGATTAGATTTTATTTACTAAGACTTTATAATCCTATCTTTATTTTTTTTTTTTTATTTTTGTATAATCCTATCTTTAAAAGAAAATTCTTAAAATAGAAAGCTGTTGTTTCCTGTATGGAACAGTTAGTAAGAAAGCTATGAGGAAGGTTCTTTGCTAAGTGTTCTTAGGCAATGTTGGTATATTTTACCCACAGCCAGGTTCAGTAATTTTGAAGGAGCCAGAATGTGATAGAAGATACAAACCCAAAAGAGCCTTTGTCATATTTGGATAAATTGATTTGCTAGTAAATAAAGTTTTGTATATTTTCAGTTTTCTCTTCTGTCTTCTGTACCTATTTGGAAGGATACCGAGAAGGCTAGAGTTCTTGCTTAGGCTGTCATCATAGAATAGAGGAAGGGTAGAATTGAAAATGAGAAAGATGAGGTGAGACAGTTCTCTAAACCATGTGGTTCTTGTAAATGGAGAAAAATAGTTTTGGGGTTCTTGGTTCTTTGACAATGACTTCTTTATCACCTTAACTCATCTCCGTGATGGGTTCTAGTCATTTTGGATAGATGTTTAGTGTTAATGTATGTGATTGATTCCACTCTGGGAGTGGAGGCTTTGTTCTGGGTGATGGGAAAACTGCTGGAATGACTCTGCCTGGTTTTGGAATAAACTAGGTTACTTGTCTCATTCTTCAAATGGCATTAACCTGGCAACATGGATAGTTAGGAATATGGCTTTCAGTAGAGCTCAACTAAGAAACTAGAACTTTTAGCTTCCCTCCAAAATTGGCAGGATAATCTATCAAAAAAATGAATGCTCATAGTAAGTGAGCATCGTACATGCTACCAGTACAATACTAAATTCTTTACATTTGTTATTTTATTTATTTTTTATTTTTTTTTAATTTTTTTTTAAATTTATTTATTTATGATAGTCACAGAGAGAGAGAGAGAGGCAGAGACACAGGCAGAGGGAGAAGCAGGCTCCATGCACTGGGAGCCTGATGTGGGATTCGATCCCGGGTCTCCAGGATCGCGCCCTGGGCCAAAGGCAGGCGCCAAACCGCTGCGCCACCCAGGGATCCCACATTTGTTATTTTATTTAGTTCTCATCTGTTCTTCGTAATTTGTCTAATACACATTTTTTTTAGTGCCTCCTATGTACCAAGCGCTATTCCAGGCACTAGTAATTACAGCATGGAACAAAAATTCCTAGTCTAAAGTAGTATTCTCACCAATTAACGATTAGAAATCTGAGTTTCATAGAGGACAATTGATTTTTTTCATTGTCCTGTAGCTTAGTAACTGTTGGAACTGAGATTTAAACCCTACTATATCTGATGCCAAAGATTTTAAACCACCTAGGATGACTTCTTGAGGGTTTTGCTAACTGTTGTGGTTACTGTAACCACAATTACAGTTTTCATTGTTGTCCATATCACTAATTATACCAAAGATATGTTCTCCAGCCCTATTTTCCACTCCATTTTTTTTGTATTCTATAATAGCTGGTAAGAATAACATAAAATTTTGTGTTTCTGGCAAACTTATGTCAAGAATTCTTCGACTACCCTCCAGTGAGTCCGTATTGGTAATGACTACACAAATGCTTAATAGGCAAAGTTTAATAGCAATCTGTCTTTTAGTTTAGTTTTTAACATTTTTTGTTTGAAATATATTCATTACTTATTTTGAGTAATACATACACAGAGTTCAAATTTCAGGAAATGCAAAGCCTATACAATTCAGTATCTCCATTATATCCCTAAACCTCAACCACATATTTCTTTCTCTGAGGCAACCGATATTTGTGTCTTTCCAGAAATATTTAAAGCACATACAATCAAATGCATATATATCCCTTTTTTTATGTATGAATATATCCTACAGATCTTTCCATATCAAATACAGATATGTTTATTATCAACAGCACCATAGATCCCACTGATTTTAGTCAGTAGTGGTTAGTCATGGACCCTATAGCCAGACTGCATGCATATAGACCATGAATCTGCTACTGGGAAACCCCTTTTGCAAATTGCTAGATCTTTAGGTGCCTCAGTTTTCTATTCTGTAAAATGAAAGAAAAATAGTACATTCTTCATAGGTATTGTTGTGAAGATTAAATGTGTAAACTTAAGGGGCTTATTTTTTAGAACAGTGCCTGCCTGCCAAGTAATGAGCCACTCAAGTGTTAGCCGCCGCCACCAACACCACCACCACTGTCATTATCATCAACACTTTGAGTTGTTTTTTTTTTTTTTTTTTTTTAAATTTATTTATGATAGTCACACACACACAGAGAGAGAGAGAGAGAGAGAGAGAGAGAGAGGCAGAGACAGGCAGAGGGAGAAGCAGGCTCCATGCAGGGAGCCCAACGTGGGATTTGATCCCGGGTCTCCAGGATCGTGCCCTGGGCCAAAGGCAGGTGCCAAACCGCTGCGCCACCCAGGGATCCCAACACTTTGAGTTGTTAATCAGAATCTTGTGGGTATATGGATTTTTCCTTCTGCTATCACAAACAGTGCTTCAGGGAATAACGTTGTACTTTCATTATCTCATATGTGTGTGAGTTTATGCATTCTTTGCAACAAGTAGAATATAAAGTCCAAGGAGTGTGTAAATTTGTAATTTCAGTAAACATTTGCTAAAGTGCGTATTATAGGAATTGTTTCAAGTTCTCTCCAGCAGTTTGACATAATTTAAATGATCAAGAGCTTGATGGTAGCTTTCTGATGTTATTCTGTTTCTGGAATTATTCATGGTTAAATATGACCATTTTGAAAGTTCATTATATTCATTAGAAGTATAATCCTGTCAGGAGGGCCTGTTTAAACAACCTTTTATTTTTTTATACAGAATATGTATATTGGTAGGTTATCTGAAGATTCTCACAGATAGTATTTCAGAGAGTGGAACATAATCTTTTCATTCCTTATTTTCAGATAATTATGTTTCTGTGAATCTGGGTTATTTCATATCTTTAATTTACTTTTATTATTCATTGTCAAAGCTTAATATAGGAGACAGAAGATTTAGGGTGTCAGGCATTTTTTGAGGAACTGGGGGAAATACAAAGATTAATAAGTAGTAGTCCCTGCCATACTTTTTTCTAGTGGGTGAGTTAAATGCAGACCATATCCAGGTTAGAAAATGTAGAAAGGGACACAGAAAAATATGTTGTTGTTTTTCTTGTTTTGTTTTGTTTTGTTTTGTTTTAGAAAAATATGTGAGACAGAACTTTGGAAATTACCTGTAGAATAAATACTTATTCAGGTAAATGACTAATAGTAAGCAAAAAATCAAAGTTAGTCATCAGAGAATATAGTAAAAGGATATAGTGTTACAGAAACCAATATAATAAGCAAATATTTTAAATAGGGTATTACTAAGAAAGACTTTGATATAACAATTAGCAGATAATAGGTGTGAAGAAGCAGTTACAGAAGAGTTGTGGGACTAGACTGAAGAAGAATGAACAGTTAGCAAGCAAAAAGTAAATAGGCTAATGTTTTGAATAGTCATTGTGGCACCAGAAGGATTTAACTCTTTAAAAAAAAAAAAACCTCAATGACAAGTTTCTGTTCATTTTCAAAAATACAGCGTTAAACATCTCATTTTATTTTATATATGATAGTCATTTTAAAGATGCTAAGCATGGGACTGGTTTTTATTTTGCTTTTAATACTAGTTACTATTTTGTTGCCTTTCACTATAATACTAAATTAATGCAGCAAAATAGTCTTCCCTTTTTGAACTAACTTGCTAGTCCATTGAAGTTATAGTTAAGATTTCACTGTATATGAAAACCACCATATCAGTCATGGAAGTAGAATTGAACATTATTTATACTAATATTTACCAATGACATGTAACTTTATAAGTAATCTCTACACCCAGTGTGGGACTCAAACCTACGACCTTGAGTTCAAGAGTCTCATGCTCTATTTACTGAGCCAGCCAGGCACTACTGACATGTAACTTTTTACTGAACCAATGGGTTTAGTCTTGTTCTTTCTCTGGACTTTTTTTTTTAAGATTTTATTTGTTTATTCATGAGAGACACAGGGAGAGAGAGGCAGAGATATAGGCTGAGGGAGAAGCAAGCTCCCTGCAAGGAGTCCAATGCAGGACTTGATCCCAGATTCCAGGATCATGCCCTAAGCCAAAGGCAGACACTCAACCGCTGAGCCACCCAGGCGTCCGGATTTTTTTTTAAATCAATTTTACCAAGATAATAGTTTATATGCATTAAAATATACATGTTTTAAATGTACAGATAAATGACTTCTGAGAAATGCATATAACCATTTAATGATACCCCAAGCAAAATATAAAATATTTCCATCTAAGAACAACTAATTCTTCTCACGTTTAATAACTTAAAAATCTAATCTTACTTTTGTTTGATTAGTACTTAATGAAAATAATTTTGCTTATGGAGAGTACCATGAAAAAACTCCTGAAATTCCATGCTTTTTATATAAAGGACTCTATTTCAGGTTGATAAAAATAGTTAATGACACAAACAAGGTTAAATATAGTTAAAACAATTGTGTGTGATTTGAGTGATTTTTATTTATTCATTTATTTTGGGGAGGACAGGGGAGCAGAGAGAGAGAGAGAGAGAATCCAAAGTAGGCTCCATACCTGACATGAAGCCTGATGCAGGGTTTGGTCCCACAACCCTGAGATCATGACCCAAGCCTAAATCAAGAGTTTGATATTCAACTGTCTGAGCCACCCATGTGCTCCTAATTTGAGTGATTTTTAAAGAATGTTTGGCAGAAAGTTATATTTACTTGAGATAATTTATAACTAGAATCCAAAGCATTTTTTTAAAAAAACTCTGAAAATTAAGGCAGATTATAGTATAAATAACCTGTCTTCAATGCTATAAATATTGTTTAGTTTTCCCATAAAAAATGAAGTCACAATATAAAAGTTTCCCATTTTGTTTAGGAAATTGCAGATTGAAAAGGAACTCTAAAAATATTTTCCCTTGTGTTACTCACCTTTCAATCTATCCTCTACACCTGGATGTAGGGGATACCTGTTGGTGATAATTAATGAATTCTGCATCCTGAAAATGAACAAGAGAGCTATACATCAAGTAATTAAAACATGCTTAGAAATGGTTGTGATTAAAAATATGGGAGAGATCATTTTTCTCATTTTGCAGGTTAATAAAAATTAAGTCAAATTAAGTTTAATATGCCTAATGTGTCATTGCAGTTTTTTTATTGGGACTCTGAATTAAGAGTACACTTTGATTACTTCTGGGGGCTGTCTACTGCTCCATGCTTTTTCCTGTAAGAGTATAGTACACATTAGAAACTTTTCCCTCTTGTATTCCTAAATACGGTTTGAATTGGAGCTGGTAATCACTGGCAAGGAACCTGTCAGAGATTATAATGTATTTTCTTACTGATTCATTGAGTCTTATTCTCATGATTTTCAACTTGAATATTTTACATGTATACAGTTAAAACTGAATCTCATGTAATTACATTATTAGACCAGTATTCTCTGTAACTCCAGATTGATTTTGAACTTTATTTTAATTTATTTAAATTATGTTAATTTTTAATACAAGTTTTTGATATAAACCACTTAAGAGTGATGGTATTTATATAATTTTTGAGATAAAAATTATGTAGCTAATATAAAAGTAATAGTAAAGAATGAGATGAGAAAGGGGTTAACTTTTTTTTGATACTTATGTTGAAGTTATCAAGCTATTTTTCATGTTCAGATAGAACAGATTTAACTGACAGGTATCATTAGATTAAGGAACATTTAGTTTTAACTTATAGGATATTCTGATGATAAAGAATATCAGAAAGAGACATGAAGAGAGATAATATTGTCTATACTTGGGTGTTATTCATACTAAGGTAATCATCTATGTGTCTGGATAGCACCAGTCAATCCTTAGGGCCCTCCTTACAATATAAATTTATTATTTTATGTCTTCATCATCTTTTCCTTCCCAAACACTCCTCTCAGTTTTTTCCCCCTGCTTAGCTAATTCACAGAATATTTAGGTTTTATTCAATTTTATTTGTTTGTTTGTTTATTTATTTATTTGAATATTTAGGTTTTAAAAAATATGTCTGAAGAACTTTGAAGTTCTTGAACAAGGGATTCCATTAGGAATCGGGGGGAAGAAAAAAAACCCAAAAACTTTGATATAAAATTTTCAAACACTGGTCAGTTTAAATTTAATGTTTAGCATGGGATAGAAAAAGATTAACTGTAAAATCTGTTGTTCCACAGGTACTGTGAGAATAGAGATGTTTCGAAATATGCAGAATGCAGAAATCATCAGAAAAATGACTGAAGAATTTGATGAGGTATAGACTTCAATATTTATACGTTTATACAATACACAATATTTATATTATTTTAAAATGATGTATATGTTGATTATTTTAAGTTTTATTTTAGTTTGGTATTTAGTTTAAAAGAAGATACACTATTTCCTCATTTATATGATAATCCATGTTACTAATTCCAAAGTTAATGATCTTTGGCACTTTCATTACATTGCATGGAGGTATCACTTAATAAAGACTGGTAACTGATATAGATAATAAAATTAGTGGTATGAAGTAGAATTTGATTCTTGACATTCATTCTTGAAGACCACCTAAAATGCCCCAAATTAAAAATGCATCTCCAGTAGTTTTATGTTCTATAGAGTTAGTCATGTTAAATGTTTTAAAGTAAAAAGGATTTGGGGGTCAAAGAAGTGTGAGTAGGCTGAATATTATACCTATTTCTGTTTTAGAGATGGCCAAAACACGTTACCTTATTTAAAGTTCTTAGAAATCCTGATGGAAAAATAACCTGCCTAACTGCATTTAATCCATGTTTCCTAAAATTATTTTATGTAGATCTCTCTCTATTGCCCGCTCCCCACCTCCTCATCCCCATTTCGTGTATAAATACGTTTCTATTTGGACAGTCTACTTGAGAATATTCTGATTTCTACTTAGAATACATGTTTTCTTTGCTAGTCTTCATGAATTAATCAGCTTTACACTGATTGTAAATTTTGAAACAGTTTGACAATTTTATTTTTGTATTCTGTTTATGATGAACTCATTTTATGTCATTCTTTAGGTGACCATTAATTTTAGTTTAATATTCTGCCTTTTGATTTAAATAAGATTTCTATTTTTTGTAGATGTTCTTTTTTCTTGACTTTCAACACTAACGACAAAGATGTTTTTTTTCCCAAGTTTACTCTTTCAGTGGGATGGGCATAGCCTTTTTTTTTTTTTTTTTGTAGTAGTAGGAATATTTATATTTGACTTTAAAAAGTACTACAAATACATGGTAAAATACACTTCATTCTCATGAAGTGTTCACCTTTATTCTTGTGATACAAAAGCATTTTCATGAGCATCTTTACAGAAACATTCTGTCGGTGGCTTTCAGACTATTTAGTCACATTCCATGGGAGATAAGGGAGACCTTACATTATGACCCATCTATATATAATGTCCATAATTACTTGTTTTCATTTCTGGTGGCCAAAACATTCTGAAATTCCAAAGGATGATTTTTTCCTTCAATTTAATGGTTGCAGAATTGGCCCTGACTAACCTGAGGCTATTAAATGTTTTATTTATCTCAGTGTGAATATTTATATGTATTGCTGGTGAAATATGAATGTTCTTGATGACAGGGGGCTGCCCCAGATTCTTTTGGGTTATGATGGAATATAAAGCATATGTACTATATTAGGTTCCAAAATTCAAAAATTTATGGATTCTGAAACATTTCTATGAAATTACTTTTCATTTCTTTTAAAAGGCTTTTTTTTTTTTTTTTTTTTTTGGTAACTTCATGAGTTTATATATGACAAATAGAAAATAAAGCCAAATAAAGGTGCAAGTGGTAGGTTTTCTTTTTTTTTTTAATAATAAATTTATTTTTTATTGGTGTTCAATTTGCCAACATACAGAATAACACCCAGTGCTCATCCCGTCAAGTGCCCCCTTCAGTGCCCGTCACCCATTCACCCCCACCCCCCCGCCCTCCTCCCCTTCTACCACCCCTAGTTCGTTTCCCAGAGTTAGGAGTCTTCATGTTCTGTCTCCCTTTCTGATATTTCCTACCCATTTCTTCTCCCTTCCCTTCTATTCCCTTTCACTCTTATTTATATTCCCCAAATGAATGAGACTATATAATGTTTGTCCTTCTCCGATTGACTTATTTCACTCAGCATAATACCCTCCAGTTCCATCCACGTTGAAGCAAATGGTAGGTATTTGTCATTTCTAATGGCTGAGTAATATTCCATTGTATAAATAAACCACATCTTCTTTATCCATTCATCTTCCGATGGACACCGAGGCTCCTTCAAGTGGTAGGTTTTCTGACCAAATACTGTACTAAAAACCATGTCAGGCTTGCAACACAGGTGATGGAGGTCACAGATTAAAAAGTAGTATGTATCTTGGACCTTAAGGACACTATTAAGAGTTTAAGATGGTATTTCCCAGACTTTGTTGCATATTAATATCATTTGGGGATATTTAAAAACTGATGCTTGGCTCTCTCCCTTATTCCCAGACTTTCTGATTTAATTTGTATGGCACGTAATCTGGTCTTGGGATTTTTAAAGTTCACCAGGTGACTCCAATGTACAAACTTTAGGAGAAACTTTGAGAGAAAACCAAGGTTTAAGCTTTAAAAACACTTTATATGAGAGAATAGAATGAGGGGAAATACAATGTGAATACACAGTGAAATTTCAAAACAGGATATCATTGCTTTGTAGTAAGATTCTGAGATAAGTAGGGGTAGATGAGGAATTCAGTAAAAGGAAGATCATGATATATCTAAGAAAATATTCTTGTGAATATTTTCAAATATTCAAGTGTATTAGAAGAATAGTAAACTGTACCAAAACTGATAATGAGTTAAATATAGGAAATGAAATTATTTAAAAAGGTGTTTATTTCTTTTTTTTTTCAAGTTTTTTTTTTTATTTTTTATTTTTTTATTTATGATAGTCACAGAGAGAGAGAGAGAGGCAGAGACATAGGCAGAGGGAGAAGCAGGCTCCATGCAATGGGAGCCTGATGTGGGATTCGATCCCGGGTCTCCAGGATCACGCCCTGGGCCAAAGGCAGGCGCCAAACCGCTGCGCCACCCAGGGATCCCAGGTGTTTATTTCATATTCTTAAATATTATCTACCAATATTTGAGAATACTAACTACATCAAAAAAGAATGTTTTAAAAACCACCATTTAATGAATAAGTCATAAGGATAAAAGATACACAGACAGCATGGGGAATATAGTCATTGGTATTGTAATAGTGTTGTATGGCGGCATTTGGTCGCTACACTTGTGGTAAGCATAGCATTATGTCTGACCTTGTCCAATCACTGTATTGTACACCTGAAACTAATGTAACATTGTGTCAGCTGTACTTCAGATAAATAGATAGATAGATAGATAGATAGATAGATAGATAGATAGATAGATAGATGATTCTAAAATAAAACATTCTGTTTTTCCTATTTGACAGTACAGCTAACACAATTTTATTAGAATATATTCATTTAAAGCAGAATTATATTAATTACTAAGGCTATTTTATCGTTAAGTAAGCTCTTTAGCAAAAACCTGTACAGTATTTTTACTGTTTTTGTTTCTTCAAAATACTGTATAGGTCTTTTAGCCCCTGTGAGTGGAAGGAGGTTAGTTTTGGTAAATTGTATTTTGTGGTAAAATTCGGAAAGATTTGATGACAGGATCCATTGGATCCCAAGAGCTTAGAGCAATGTCTGGTTTACAAGGAGTAACTATTAAAATTTTGTTAGATGAATTGATGCATTGTATTATAGCAAAATAAAGGTGAGATGTGTTAGAAGTAGCTTAGATTGAAGGTGTTTATGTTAGGACAAGGTGGTCCAAGAGTATATTATTGCCTGAGAAAGTATAGTAGCTACTATTCCTTATTACAAACTGAGTCTAATGTTTGTTTCTTTTTCAAAAAAAACCTTATAGGCCTGCACACAGCCAAAAGTGCTACATAATTGTAATATCAACGTAATTTAGAAATATATTAATTCTCAGAGCAGTCTGTGGCTCTTCAGTCAGTAGATAAATTTAGTTCCTGTTAGAGACAGCCCCTGACACATAAAGCAAAATGTAGTAGCATTTCTTCCCCAGGTTATTAGAGTCACATCTCCAAATGTAAACTCTTAAGTATGTTTTCCAAAGGTCACTTTGCATAGTTTTCATGCATTGAAATGGGACATCTAGATAGCGATATTTTGCAACACAATACAATTAATGTATTCACTTAGTGCCTTTAATTCTTGTCTATGTTATTTTGTATTGCTCACAATTACAGAATTTTTTACACTGTGCTCTTCTATAATGATTACAACTTACCCAATGGCTTTTTTCTCTTCTTGTTTCTAATCATATGCATTTCTATGAATTTGTTTACGTAGACTTAAGTATAGAACTTCTCATTTGTTTATCCATTTGAGCATTTATTAGTTAAAAGATTAAAAATTTTAAGAAATGTAAAAATGATTAAGTATTATACAAACGGAAAAAATATAAATGAAATGCCAAGGATATGGTGGAAGAAAACTCAAATTACTTCTAGTCTCAAATTAAAGTCTAAATTTTTAAAAATGTTATATTCCATAATAAAATATTTTTCAGCCTATTGTCTTAATAATAGTGAATACCTATGATAAAGCTAAACAATTCTCTTCTCCTCTTCATCTTCCCTATGCTCCTTCTCAGAAGGCTTATGTTGGTAGAGTGCTTAAGGAGTAGCTGCCTGGTGATCATTTCAGACTTTCTTAGTTTGAATTGTCTTATTTTTTAAATATGTGATAAATAAAAATAGACAAAGGTTTTTTTTTCCTTCTACCTTTGGTAATCAGATCAAATAATAAATAAAAATATAAATCATTATATTATCATATTACATTTATTTATATTTATAATATTTATTAAATTACACTTATAGTGTAATTTGCAGCATATACTTATTTATAGATTAAATGCATACACTTACCAACACCCTTGAGCATTGAGCTCTTCTTACTCTCTTAAAATACCTCAGATACAATACAATCTGAAATATTAACCTAGTGAAGGCCTACAAAGCTTATTTTATATACTAAATATTAGTAATAATTTATTTCTTAATTTAATTAAAAATAAAGAGAAGTTTTAATATTTTCTTGCAGTACACCACTCAGTTGGTGTTGTACATATCACTTTGGAAACCACTTCATAATTGAAGGAGGTAAACAAGAATATTAAAGAAAGGAAGCAAAGTTGGGAGTAAGAAGTGCCGAAAAGAAAAAAAAAATAATCACATAGAAAAACTCATGAAGACTCAAGAAATTGTAATCATTTGTAATGTGAAAAGGTACAAAATAGGAAATAATACACCTGTGAACTTTGTAGTGCAAAATATTGGAGACCAGAGGAAACCTGTTGAATGGTAATAATAGCAAATACTTATGTGTACTGTGTGCTTGACACTGTATGTTCTTTACACATATCTAATTTTATGAAGTAGGTCTTATATATTACTATTATCTCCATTTTACAGATGAGAAAATGGAGGCAAAAGGGATTAAGGAAGTTGCCTGAGATCACACAATTAGTAAATGATAAAGTCAGGAATGACACCCAGAACATCTGGTTCCTGAGTTCATATTCATAACTACAACCCTGTTGTGCCTAGTATACAATATAAGTCTGTAATCTGAAGTAACTCGGAGAAAATCACTCAAGTAATAATTGTACTGTTTACACTTAGACTCCACTTAGACACCTTCAATCATATAATACACTTCTGGCTATTTTTGTTACCAGATGTCTTATGGCCAACCAAATAAGTTATGGAATTAAATTAGTATCTTTTTTAAAGGACCAGTTATATTCTATTGACATATGTTGAATCTTTTTGGATTTAACCCATTCAGTTATATTATTTGAGACATCTCTCCTTATGAGAAATGTGTAAATGAGATACTCATAAGCCAAAAGTAACATTTTTATCAGTGGATACTGGTTTAAATCCCCATCTGATTTTGATTAGATAGGATGAACTGTATATTTAGGTTATAGCTATACCCTGGTCATTTCAAGATTTTTATTTTTCAGTTTTAAAATATATCTATAAAGCATGATTTTATGATGATATAAATGAATCCTATTTATATTTGCTAATCATTAAGATCTTTTAAATTATCTAGCTAAAGCTAGGTATTTGTTTTCTATTATTGATTTTAGGTATAACTTTTTATTTTAACCACTGTCAAATGAACTATTTAGTCTTTCAAACTTATTTATACAGGATTTATTTTTGTATTTATTCAGTAAATATTTATTGAACACTTACTGTTTGACATTTTCTTAAGAACTATATATTTAGAGATTAACAAGGTTATATAGCTCTAGAAAATGATTTCGTATCCTAAATGGGGAAAGAGCTTTATGAACTAATAGCAGTAATGCTTTGAGAAGTTCAGTAGTTGAGAAATAAAAGACCCCGTGAGATCCCAGAGGATGAGGTAATTATCTGAGATGTGAGAGCTTTACAAGTTACTTAGTCCTAAAACTAAGTTTTTAAAGATGAATAGAAGTTCACCAGAAAAACCAGGAAGGAGTTTATAGAGAAGATAGAGTTTAGGATATATAGCAGAAAACTGAGGTACGAAGCTAGAGAAATTAGACTAAAATATTGTATTTAATACTTAAAAATAAACCATCCCCAAACCATTGTTCTCCTAGGTGTACTAGACAGTGCCCAAGATAAATGCTGGAGATAAAGAGATAAGAGAGGGGTTTGAAAAATACAACAAATTTTTATAGCATTCACTTGTGGAAGTTTTTTTTCCAGATGTATTTTTACATAATTTCTTTAATTGGTGTATGTATGCAAGTTCAATTTCCTAATACTTTAAGGCTGAGGTTTGTCAGAATTGAGAATTATCTTAGACTCAATTAGCAGAGGTCTGATAGTAAAGAATATTTTCTCGTTTGCCTTATGGAAGTCAGCCAAAATATTCTATCTAAATAATTAATCTTTATGACTTTTTAAACTTAAAAACAGAAGTTCAAACAATATTAGTTAATAATACATTTTATTTAGCCCACTCAGAGCTTTGTTTTATAAAAATGTTTTCCACTGGATCTTTCCAAGGATAAGTAATACCATTTTCTTTGTTTGTTTGACACACGGTTCTTATGCATTCTGACTTTTTGAGAGAAAATAAAAATGAAAAACTGTGATATATAAATGCATAAATATGATTTTACATCATAAATACTAACTATAACATTGTGATAATTTAGATAATGGTACTCCAGAATTTGGAATTTCTCCTAGTGATTTCAGAAACTTGGTATCCTCAAGGATATAAATTTGGTAGTTTGAAATACTTTAATATACTCTTTTTAAAAAAATTATGTGCCATTTGATACACATAAAGAATATATGTAACATATTATATAGAAGGTATGTAAATCTGACGTCCCCAACTTAAGAACTCAAATACCAGTGAAATACTACTGAAATACCTATGTGTTCCTCCACGCTCCCATTCCAATCCTTCTCCTGAGAGGTAATCATTATCTTGAATTTTGTAACCTTTTCTTACTGATAAATCATTTACTGCTTAATGAAATGTTTGTGAGGACTCATGGATGAGTAGGGACCAGACATTTGGAGGTACTCCATAACTGTTATTTGATACCAATTTAGGGCAGAACATATTTAAAAGGACTGATTGGCAGTCTCACTGCTGCTTTGACTTTACATATTCTCCTCATTTCTATTTGTGGCTAAGGAAACATAGATTGTCAACATTAATGATAGATAAAGGAGAAAAATATAGGGATCATTTAGATATCATCCTTCCCATTATTTTTGTCCCATATTGACAGTATCATTTTTATGGTGATTCATTCATTGTTTGAAGAAATAGTTGAGTGCCTGTTAAACATTCTAAGCATTTGAGGACATAGCAATGAATAACCAAAAATCCCTTCCCTCATGGAATTTATGTTTTATTTGGGAGTTAAAGCCAGTGAATAAAATACCTAGACAAAATATTATAGTATGATAAATATGATAAATGACAGTGAATGCTATATTAGAAAAATAAAGTAGAGAAGGAGAAAGAGATTGGGAATGGAAGGATGATTTTACATAGGATGGTCAGGAAAACTTCTCTAAGAATGTGACCTTAAGTGAACACTTGAAGGAAGTAATTGAGAACCATGTGTATATCTAGGGGAAGAGAAAATTTAAACTGCATAAATGGCTTTGAGATAGAAACATACCTAGGATATTAGAGAGACAACAAAGAAGCCAGTGTGGCTAAAGCATGTTGATTTATATATTGATTGCATTTGATTGTTTTATTGTCAGTACTTTTTCAAAATATGAAATACTTCCTCCACAGTTTTTTCTTTGCATGACATTAACTTTCAGTTGACAACAACCTAGTTATTTTTTAAAGTATCCTAGATTTTTTTTTCCTTCATGGTGTCATTTAACTTTTTCCTGACAGTTAAGAATACATGGACTTAAAATCCCAGGACCAGAATCCTGTAGCTTTGTGATCTAGGACAGTGTGTTTAAGATCTTATTTTTCTCATCTTTATACATAACTAGTAGTTACCACAGTATATAAATAATGCAAAATTATGGATTTGAAAAGTACATGCCATATAAATGCTAGTTATATCTTGTACATGAGAATTTCTCCCCTTGTATTCATCTGAATGTATTTGGAGAAATTGCTTTCTTACTGGACCTTTTTTGTTTGCTCTGTATTATCCTTGCAGATTTCTGCCTGATATTCTTCCCACTCTGAGCTTCTCTCTGCCTTTCTATACCTATTTATTTGATATGATTTACCTTTGCATTTGTTTATTCAATAAATTTCTTGGGCAAAGCATCATGGTAAGACTGCGCTCAAAGAATTTAAGTATTAGTTATGGACAATTGATTATTTAGGCTATTTGATTATTATCTTTATTTTGGTATCATTATATTGTTTTCTTAGCTCTCCTAAAAAAAAAAAAAAGAAATTACTGTTTTGTGAAAAAAGTTAGTTTTCAATATCACATTGCCCTTCATTAACTAGACAGTTTTCTTCTTTTTTTTTTTTTTAAGATGTATTTATTTATTTGAGAGAGCACACAAGCAGAAGAGGCAGAGGGAGAGAGAAATTTAAAGCAGAAAGTGCTTAGCATGGAGCCCTATCACCCTGAGATCTGACCTGAACTGAAACAAAGAGTCAGCTGCTTAACTAACTCCACCACCCAGGTGTCCCACTACACCGTTCTTTTACTTGACATGTAGAATGTGTCTAACAAATAGAAATTTATAACTGGTATTAGAATAAAGCAGGAAACTGCCTTTTGAAGTAGATACAGGAGATTTTTTTTCTCCCCAACCCCCTTTTTAAAGATTTTATTTATTTATTTATGAAAGACACAGAGAGAGGCAGAGATACAGTCAGAGGGAGAAGCAGGTTTCCCATGGGGAACCTGATATGGGACTTGGTCTCAGGACCCCGGGATCACAACCTGAGCTGATGGCAGACACTCAACCACTGAGCCACCTATGCACCCCAAGATTTTTTTAAGAATTTCTTCCCTTTTTAAAAACGGCTTATTTATTTTATTTTATTTTTTATTTATTTTAGATTTTATTTATTTATTCATGAGAGACACACAGAAAGAGGCAGAGACATAGGCAGGAGAAGCAGGCTCCCTATGGGTAGCCTGATGTGGGACTTGATCCCAGGGCCCAGGATCATGCCCTGAGCCAAAGGCAGACACTCAACCACTGAGCCACTGAGATGCCCCATGGTTTATTTATTTTAGAGAGAGTGCATGCATGTGTGCACATGAGTGTGAGCAGGAGGGGAGGGACAGAGAGGGAGAGAGAGAATCTCAAGCAGACTCCTCACTGATCAAGGAGCCTGGGGTGGGCTGGGGTTAGATCTCAAGACCTTGAGATCATGACCTGAACCAAATCAAGAGTTGGTTGCTCAACTGACTGAGCCACCCAGGTGCCCCCATAGAGATTTTTCCTTTTAATCATAGTATTTCCATATGGTACAAAAATGTAAAAGGACAAAAGGTCGGTTTAATTAGGAATTGAGCTAGTTTTGTGTTCTGTTGTTGATGTCATTGTCTTTAGTGAACCACAGTTCAGATTCCTCTAGTGGTAGGCTACTTTTGTCTTGTTCATAGGATACCCAGAGGGGTTTTTTCAGTGTTCGTGTTGCACTCTCAGCTCTCTCTGTTCTTGTGTGGCAGAGACCACTCCTACTCCATGCTCCTGCCCGTCTTTCAAGTGGTGTTGCTTATGGCCTGGTACTTATATAATGAGGGCGATTCTTCATTGTCCTACTGCTAAGTCTTAAACATGGTTTTTGTGCCTGGAGCCACTGAGGGACCTTCTCAGCTTTCCTGGCCGTTATGTCTGTGGCTGGTTTCAGGTAGAGTTTTCCGTCTCTCCCAATGCTAGCAGATCCCTGTTGATATTAGTATTAGGATTCAGGGTCCAGGACAATGTTTTGTCTTTTTCTTGCTTCCAGGTGGAGATTTTTTCTTTCACCTTCTCATAGCTGCAGTGGGTCTTTGCCTGTGCTGTGGTAGTGACTCAGTTTACTGACCCATCTCCATCAGATTAAGTCTTTTAATTTGCAGGAGACAAAAGTCTGGAGATGTGAGTTAGACTGTTGTTACCTTTCCCCCAGCAAGTGAAGATCCTGCCCTGCAGAATTACACCACCATGTGAGATGCTCTCCGTTCTCAGAATTTGTTTTAAATACCCAATTGAGATATGTGTAAAAGAGCTTTTGAATGAGTGCAAACTTCTTGTCCTTCCACGCTGACAAACTAGTCCACACTTTGACAGACTAGCCCGCACTTCATCTTTGACAGTTCATTAAAATTTTAAGTTCATTTCTTACCCATTTTTTGTGGAGACCTTTTCCTCTTAGGCTCTGCCACAAACAATAGAGCTTGTTTGCTTCACCTCTTCTTGGAGAGACTTACTCTTTAGAAATTATAGTTAATTCAGCTCAAGATGGGCTCAAGAAAAGTTCTCTGTGTGTGTGTGTGTGGATTCAGCTATTTCTCATTGTTGGTAGCCTACTACATTCTAAGTGGAAGCCAAACCCTATTGTTAGGCTTTTGACTTTGCTTTTAATTTTATTTAAATACAAAAATTACTTTTTATGTAGGTCAATCTGTTAGTCTTCTATGACTTCTTTTTTTTGTATTGTACTTAGTAAAAGACTTCTTCACCTTGAGAATATTTCCCATGTTTTCTGCTACTTTTCTGAATGTTTTTAAGCGTTTTGATTCATTAGGAATTAATTTTGGGGTAAGGTGCAATCTAATTTTCTTTCTAATGAACTGCCAGTTGTATCAAAATCATTTACTGAATAATTTATTTTTCCTCACTGCTTGTAATGCTACTATAACAGTAGGACTGAAATTATCTGTGAGTAGCAGAAAATCTGACCAACAATGGCTTGAATTCACAGGAGTAAATTTGTCTTAGCAAAATAAATCTCAGAGTAGACAAAACATGGTTGGTACTGCATCTCAGCAGAGCAAAGACCTAGACTTCTTCCATCCATAATTTTTATCTGCATTCTTGTCCTTTTGTGGTGTAAAATTGCTGTTGAGCATCCAGGACTACACATGAGTTCTAGGTCACTGAGAGAGGAAGTGACAAAGACTAAAGAAATCATACTTGTTTAGTCTGGCCATTTTAAAAGGCTTCTCCAGAAGCCCTATACCTAGCAAGTTACAAGTTATTTTTTTTTTTTAAGATTTATTTATTTATTTATCAGAGAGAGAGAGAGAGAGAGAGAGAGAGAGAGAGGTGGAGACACAGGAGGAGGGAGAAGCAGACTCCATGCTGGGAGCCCGACGTGGGACTCGATCCCGGGACTCCAGGATCGCGCCCTGGGCCAAAGGCAGGCGCTAAACCACTGAGCCACCCAGGGATCCCTAACAAGTTTTTTTCTCAGATATTTCTTGCACATTATTTTCCAGGCTACTAATGTATCTCTTATCATTAGTAGTACTGTTCTTTCCTTCAATTCATTAACTGAATTGTTTAAATATGAAAGAAAATATTAGATATATGCAGTTCCATGTTCATTGCATATTACCCAAGATGTAGAAACAACCTAAGTGTTCATCACTGGATGAGTGGTTAAAGAAAATGTGGCGCATATATATATATGAGATACAACAGAATATATATGTATGTATATATATGAATAATATATACAAAAGAATATTATTCAGCTGTTAAAAAATAAAGGAAATCTTGCCATTGTGACAACATGGATGGACCTTGATGGTATTATGTTAAGTGAAATAAGACAAAAAAGGACAAATACCATATGCTTTCACTTATTTACGGAATCAAAAAAAAAAGTACCCCCCCCCCCACACACACACACAAACTCATAGAACAGATTAGTAATTGCCACTGGTAGGAGGTTTGGGGGCAGGCAAAGGGGTGAAAAGATACAAACTTCCAGTTATAAAATATGTAAGTCTTAGAAATATAATGTATAGCATGATAACTATAGTTAATAATGCTGTTTTGCAAAGAAAAAATAATGCTGTTTTGCATATGTGAAAGTTGCTAAGAGAGTTGCTCTTAAAAGTTCTAATCACAAGAAAAAAAAATCAATGACTTTCTGTAACTGTATGGTGACAGATATTAATTAGACTTATTGTGATCATTTCACAGTATATACAAATATGGAATCATTATGTTGTATATCTGAAACTAATACAATGTTATATGTGAATTATAAATCAGTAAATAAAATATTTTAGTTCCCTAGAGGTTTTTTTAATTTTTAAATTTTATTTATTTATTTTTTTAAGATTTTATTTATTCATGAGAGACACAGAGAGAGAGGCAGACGTAGGCAGAGAGAGAGATGCAGGCTCCATGCAGGGTGCCCGAGGTGGGACTCAATCCCGAGACTCCAGGATCACGCCCTGGGCCGAAGGCAGACACTCAACTGCTGAGCCACCCAGGCGTCCCAAGGTTTTTTGTTTGTTTGTTTTTAAATTTTGATTTGTTTTGTGCTACATTTGAATCCTTTGAAGTATACTTAGTTTTTTTGTTTTTTTTTTTATTTATTTATTTTTTTAATTTTTAAATTTTTATTTATTTATGATAGTCACAGAGAGAGAGAGAGAGAGAGAGGCAGAGACATAGGCAGAGGGAGAAGCAGGCTCCATGCACCGGGAGCCTGATGTGGGATTCGATCCTGGGTCTCCAGGATCGCGCCCTGGGCCAAAGGCAGGCGCCAAACCGCTGCGCCACCCAGGGATCCCTATACTTAGTTTTTTATTATTTATTTGTAAATGCTTATTTTCCTGCCCTTCCTCTTGCTTGCTGTTGGGCTTGTTTAGATGGATTATTTATCTATTTTTTTTAGATATTTTACTTATTTATTTGACAGAGAGGGTGTGTACAAGCAGGGGGAATATCAGAGGGAGAGGGAGAAGCAGGCTCCCCACTGAGTAGGGAGCCCAATGCAGGGCTTGATGGGACCATGACCTGAGTGAAGGCAGATGCATAACCAACTAAGCCGCCTAGGCGCTCCTAGATTATTTAGATGAATGATATTCTTTGTTGTTGAGCATTAAATGACTGAATCTCACAGTTGATATAAAGCAAGAGAAGTTCTACTCTTATGAGCTTTTATGATACAGAAGCAACAGCAGCCTGTTGAGATACCTTTGAGAAGCATCTCACATTTCCACTCTTTTACCCTCTCCAGTCTACCCCTGACACTCCCACTTTCAAGGACTAGGATTCAGCCAGCCCCTTCAGTTCCTTTTTGATCTTTTTGAGGCTTAGTTAACTCTCTAACACTCATATAGCACCAAAATTTTGACTTCCTTTTCAGGTATTTGACCAAGTGCTAAGTAAACTCTTACTTATTTCTGATTTCTTTTCCTTGCT